>NC_137875.1:43298230-43898230 GCF_963924005.1 Protomyctophum bolini
GGAGGGAAATGAACTGAGGGAAAAGCTATCAAGGGAAATTGAAAGTGCTGGTAATAATATGAATTACAATGTTAAAACATATTTTAAAATAAAGCCTGCGTTAGATGAATATGAGAAAAACAAGTGTAGCCTATGCATGCAATTGTGAGGAGTAGGGCACAATTATGCTGTAGAGGGTGAAACATGTACTTCCTTCTTCCTATAGTGCTTGAACTAAGCAAAAGAGAAATTATATTCATGAATTGTAAAATAAAATAAAAATGGTGAAAAGTAAATGTATTCTAGAAACGGTAGAATCATTTAATAGGGACGTTGAGAATGCTTTGAACAAGGTGAAAATAAGTGAATCTGAGAAACAGCTACTGTATGTGATGATGATATATTAATTGATGCAGCTTAGAGAGGCTATATTATTCAGCCTAACAAGAGCCCAGCTGGGTCAGACTGGCTAACAGGGGACTTTTATAAAACCTTTTCAGAGGTGCTGGCACGGTGGCACCTAAGGCTTTACAGGCATATGGAGGATGCAGCTGGTGTCACAATCCATGTCGACTGGTGTAATCACAATTTTGTATAAGAATAAGGGTAGAAAACTGAAAGTAGAGAACTACAGACCAATCAGTGAACAATGACTTTATTGCTATAAGATTCTGGAAAATAGGATAAAAAAGGTTTTGGGTAGCATTATATCTTCTACACAGGCATACAGAGATATAGAAGATATAATATGCACAATGCGAGATGTGATTCCCCATATGAATAATGATGGAGAAGGTGGTATAATCTTATAGACTATTTAGGCCTGACGTTGAAATAAAAAAAATATCTTCTAGAAGTTTTTTGAAATACCTCATGTTTCTATATCAGTGGTTCTCAATATTTCATGTCAAGGACCCCAACAAATATGTTATTGGCCACCAACCCCCATCTGAACATATGTTGCTCCAGGAACCCCCCCAGAAGCAAAGATTTGAGTTGAAAACGTTTTCTCTGGAAGAATATACATTCTAAGATTTGAGCCACATTTTCACAATAAAAAAGTAGCAGATCTCAACTGCTATTTTTCAATAGCTAAAGTATTACATAATGCTTAAAACACCAAAAGGGTGTCCCGTCCAGAAATGTTTTTTTTTTTTTTAATAAAGCATTTGATAGAGCATAATGTCCTTTACAAAACAATGGAGAGATATGCGGTTTTGGGCCTATGCTCATTAAATGGATTCAGCTGCTGTATAGTAGCCTAGTAATGCCAAGTGCTGTGTAAAGTGAAATGGAGTTCTGACTGACACTTTTCCATTGGAAAGGTCAGTGAGACAAGGGTGCCCCCTGTTGGGCATCTTGTATAGTGTTTCCACAGTGTTATACTCCAGGACCTGGCTAAGATATGCACTTCATTTTTCCATAAGTTAATGGCAGGGTGGAAACTAGCCACAATTTGCAAATGACCGCCCACAGCCTACATCCAAACAGACAAAGTCCTATCTAATTGTATTAAATTATGTCAAACCCACCAACATTGCAGCTGTACGAAAAGCTTTAATTATCCTCTTTCTATCTGCAAAGTTTTGTTTCATAACAGTCCACGGTAGACATGTTATGAGCTACTTTATGTCAATAAATTCCTTGCAGTTGATTTTGGAGTTTGGAGGCGCTCGTTGATTAATCACTCAACAGTCCTGCATGCATACCACCTGTTTTGAATTTGCACATAATGCAGGAGGTATGTGTTGTTCACCTATGTGACGTTAATGAGCACCAGTATGTACCAGTAGGGGCGCTGTATTACTGCACTGTAGCCTGCTAATGAGAGAGGGGGGGGGGGGGGGGGGGGAGTTGCACCACTTGGTTCACACGGGTGTGATTTTTATGAAACAAACACTTTGCAGATAGAAAGAGCATCATTCAAGCTTTTCATACAGCTGCAATTTTAGTGAGTTTGACATAATTTAATACAATTAGATAGGACTTTGTCTGTTTAGATGTACAGTATGGGCAGTCATTGGCAAATTGCGGCAGTCATTGGCAAATTGCGGCTAGTTTCCACCCTGCCATTAACTTAAAGATGACCGACCGACATATGGTCTATTCAAACATGAGTATTCTGAACATTTTGAGCATCTCAGGAAATCTGTCGCTCAAAGTGGTCAGAGTCCCTTTTTGTCTTTAAAGCTGTCTTGGACGGTGGAGACTGCAGCAAGCACTGTCTGGCTTATTTTCTGTAAAAACAGCAACGCAACACTCTTCCATGGGCTATAGACCGTAAGGCTATGAAGCAATATAGCACTAACGGGCAACGGATAAGAGATCTATTAAAGGCAATGGCACGTGGACTGGTGATTGGTTAAATTTTGTTTAATTATTTAACGCCCAAACCACACCTATGCATATTGCATAATATAACGGGTAACGGAGGTGTTTAAGGGATTTAGACAGGTAACCAAAATACCAACTTTAGTGGGGGAACACCCTTTCCCCACTCCTAAATCCCCAAATAGTGGCTTTAGAAAGATGAGACAAAAATGGAGCCCTATAGCAGTCTATCTGGTGGGACATAAAGGCCTGATTACCAGGACTGGCCCTTCATCACTAGTTGCCACGATTGTCACCCCACCAATAACCTTTAATAGGGTAGCTCTGTTTTTTTCTGTTGTGTTGTGTAGGCACAGCTCAGCTATGAGTGATCTGTTTTCATGCAACAGAGTTGTCATTGCAAGTTTGTGGCCATCCGAATCCTGATAAATTGTACATTTTTCAATTGCTTTTCTCCAATTTGTAAATCCAGTCCTAACAAAGGCATTCTCTATGCTCTTAGCCTGGGTTGGTGTGGCCCTCTTAAAGTACTTTGAGCAGTGAAAACACAGAACACCATCAATTCCTGGAATGAAATGAAGCCAGCTGTACTTTTCATACCAGCAAGACAAAACTTGCTTTTTAACATACTTTGGATCTGGTTGGTTTGGCTTGGAAAAGGTTTGACTGTTCTCAAATTCGACCTCCTCTCCTCTCCTGTGCATGTCTTCTTCCGTCTCCCCTTCACGACGTCTCTTTCGCCGAGTTTTACTGCCGTCTCCTCTGAATCACAGTCATCAGAAAGGACCTGATGCACATACTGTATGAGATAAAAGTTCTCTAGTCAGAACAATGTAAAAAAAAAAAGTGTCTATATGAGTCATGACTTAAACCAGGGGTGGGCCAGATGGAGAGGGCTACTGTAGTTCCACACTATAGTGTGGAGAATGCCATTTGGTTTAATGTCACAGAATGCACAGGGCTATGTAGAGCAGCATGATATGGTTAACTTTATATTGTGTTTTATTGCTTTATTTATATTTTGTGCTGTGCGCTATGATAGCGATGGACAATGAACATTATGCCACAGTATTGTCTACCTGTCAGGTGCTCTAACCGAGGCGTGTGCAGCCTATCAGATACAGACTGAGTCATTCATTCGCCAGTGAAAACCTGCATAAAAGGTGCACCATCCTACCTCGGGCTCTCTCTCTCTGCTCAGACAGTGCCTGCTCCCGCTGTCGTCAGATCACGCCAGACCTCTCTCTCTGTCCTCTTCTCCCTACATGTTGTAGGCTAGATGAAATATCTCCTGGTCTCTCCACGCTGTGCCCGTGGACCGGACTTCTCTCCTAGGCTTGTCCACTTCCAACCCATGCAACTTAGCCCACATGCAGACCATGTTGGACCTACATGGGCTTTCCCACTTCCAACCCATGCAAGTTAGCCTGCATGTAGACCTTGTGGGACCTACATGGGCTTGCCCACTTCCAACCCATGCCCAGTTAGCCCACGTGTAGACCACGTGGGACCCTCATAATTTGCCCAGTTCAAGCCCATTCCCACTTCGTACCCACTGAGTGTCAAAACCCTTCACTAGTAATCAAAAATAGAAGAGGGGTAGAGGGGGGAGGGGGTACCTCGACCCTGTGTACAATTTATATAGCTATGCTTGGAAACAAAACCAAAGCCTGATTAAAAGACATCAGGTACTATGTTTACCCATGCAGGGTAACTGGACTAAGCATATCTATACTTGTTTACAGCCAGGCCCTGCTTATTTCATAGAACATTTCATGGTAGTGGTTCAATGCCTTGTCCAAGGGCACTTCAGCGGTGGTAATTCTTAACGTGTCGGACCGCTGATTCAAACTGGCGACCTTCCGGTATCAAGACCGCTCCGCAATCCGTTCGGCCACCACTGCCATTATGTCTGTGAGCACAGACATAATGGCATAATGTAAGCACCGTGTGAGCACAGACATAAGGCTGTGTCTGTAATACATAAGACCTCAGCTCAGTGAGTGTGCACGCACACACACATCGTTTTTTCTATAGTCACCAATACAAAGGCGGCTTGTGTTAATAGAAAGCCTATAGTATATGCCCTTTTTGGCCAGAAAGGGATTTTTTTTTCCACCGGAAGGAGAAATCTTGTCTATCTGGGTTTTCTGTTGAGGAAGAAAAGGATATAGGCGTGGTGGTTGATAATTCACTAGAATTTGGAATGCACATCTCTGAAAAAGTAAAAAAAAAGGCAAACTCCATGTTGGCGATAATTAGAAGAACCTTTTTAAATTAACGTAAATACTAAACTAATACCAGGGTTGAAAGAAGTGTCATATGAAGAAAGGTTAAGACACTTACAGGCACAGAGGAGATATGATCGAGGTCTATACATTTGTTCACCAGATATATGACTTTACAGCTGAGCCTGTTGTCCATTTCTGGGACAGCAGGTATGAGTTGAGAGGGAATTCCCTTAAACTCTTACCACTAAACTGTCATTCAGAAAAGAGAAATAATTTCTTTACACTTAGAACCTGGAAACCCCTGGAGGACCCCTGGGGGTCCCCGGACCCCCCTGGAACCCCCTGGAGGACCCCTGGGGGTCCCCGGACCCCCTTGGAACCCCCTGGAGGACCCCTGGGGGTCCCCGGTACCACCTCAGTGCACCTTGACAAACTCACCCAAAACTACATAGAAATCAATCCAGACACTTCTATCATCAATAACCATTTATTTGATGTTATAGTTTCAGAAATGCTTCCAGAGCATTAGGAATATAATATGTGTAGCTGCTTATGAACGCTAGACATTTACAATGTACTTTATGAACGCTAATGTACTTTATGAATGCTAGACATTTACAATTTACAAGGAGGCATGAGGAGTCTCGCGGGATGACGCCGTGATTCACGTTCGACAAGACTCGGTGTGAGACTGAAACATGGCGGCGCCCTGCTGCTAGCTTTCACACAAACTGAACGAATTTAAACAAACTTTACAACCACATTTCAACTTATCAATCTTACTACATCAAACCGGAAAACTGGAGGACTTGGAACACTTCATAGACCACCACTACAGCCACCAACAACAACGGGATATGGCATCAAAAAAGGGAAACAACGCCAGCGGCGGCTTCGTTTCCATGGCAACAATCACACCAACAAATGCAAATAAACGCCAACGACCAGGATCCCAGGACTCTCCACTGTCTCCTGCACAAACCAACTGCTCACTCTCCAAGGTCAGTGATACACTCATAGCAATCGACAATAAACTCTCTTCCCTCGACGCACGGATCGCTCTCATTGAACTTCTACACAAAGAGTTCAACTGCATACAAAAAAGTCTGGAATTCAGCCAAGCCCAAATTCTCACCTTAACACAGGAAAACACACAGCTCAAAAAGTCCGTCAACAGCCTCACACTTCAAATGGCATCCGTCTCAAAAGAAAATAAAACCATGAAAGAATCTATATTAGACCTACAATCACGCTCCATGCGGGACAACCTGATTTTCTCCGGAATCCCCGAGCAGCCCAGCGGCGATACACCCGACCCTGAACATGCTGTTAGGGACTTTATGACCACCCAGCTTAAAATGCCGTCCGAAACTGTAAACCGGATCACTTTCCACCGAGCTCATCGCCTCGGTGCGCTACTAAAGAATCCTGTTCGACCCCGATCCATTATTGTTATGTTTGAACACTTTAAACACAAAGAGCAGGTTAAGAAAAACGGGAAGGAGCTGAAAGGAACACACTTCGGGATGAACGACCAGTTCCCGAGGGAAATTATGGATAGGCGCAAAATTCTGTTCCCCATAAGGAAAGAATTCATGTCGGAAAACAAGAAGGCTGTCATCTCAGTTGATAGACTATATGTCGATGGTCAACTGTACAGGGACAGAAGACACCATGGCTATACTGATTCTATCTATCTATCTATCTATCTATCTATCTATCTATCTATCTATCTACCATCCATCCATCCATGATCCATCCATATCAATCCATCCACCTATCGCGCTCTCACTTTGATCATACACAGTCACACACACACACAGCCCGCCCGCCCCACCCAACAAAAACAACTGCTATTAAACTAACTAAAAAACTTTCCGTGATGACGATGATCTATACCTCTCCAAGAGACATTGCTAAAGCGCAAAGCATACGAACCCAATTCTTGGATGACGAAAAAAGACTGCCTAAAACAGAGACTCCTAACCATAGTTACGGACCGTAACTTACGGTCGGAAAACTCACTGCTGCGTTGTACGGGTGTGCGCGCATGCACACACACACACACACACACACACACACACACACACACACACACACATACACACACACACACACACACACACACACACACACACACACACATACACACACACACACTCCAAATCAGAACTATAGTATATGAACAATAACTTAAATGACCCCACCAGCTCCACACACGAAATAGCTATAAAAAGAAAATAAAAAATATATATCTAAAAATAACAACAAATATACACATATATTTATGCCCTGCTGTGGTTGTGATAACACTACTATGGATTTTGATTATTCTTGTTGCTTGTCTGCTATGGTTTCCAGGTTTGGACAAAGTTTGTTTAAATGTAATTTAAAATGTAATTTAACTATTTGACTTGAAAGAGATGTGGTGATGGTGATGGTGCTGGGGGCTGGGCTGGGCGTGAGGGGCCGGCGGGCAGTTAGTGCTCCTGGTCCTCCTGTGGCATGGTCGAGGCCTGGCTGTGGCTGACGGTGTGGGGTTTGGTGGGGGGGTCTTCTCTCTCTCCTCCCCTCTCCCCCCTCCCCTAACCGAAAAATACTCAAATAAACAAACAAAAACAAAACAAAACAAATTAAAAATCTATAATAGTATAAACTAACTGAACTGCATCTGGTAAGTTCATCATCAAACAAAACTGTGGGGCCTAGTTGGGAGGATGCCGTGGGCTGACGCCCTCCCCAGGGTCTGGGAGTGGCTCACGCCAGAATCCCAATGGGTCCCATGGATGCCACCTCAAACCGAGGGGGAGGGGGGTGAGGGGATTCGTCCCTTGCCGAATGTACCTCTAATGCGCCGTCTGTCCGCTGTGGCCTCCCGTGCTGCTTGGGGCTTGGGTGGTATTGGTGCCTCCGCTTATCACTCACGCTTCCTTGTCCTGTCTCTACCCATCGCCACACTATACCTCTGCATTCAGACGGATAAATAAAACCAACACACCCAGTCTCTCGAACGCCCACCGCAAAGTTACTGCTATCGCTATTAATGGATAGCTGCCCGGTAACTCTGCCGCCATGTGTCAGTGACACACGGCATGTCTGCCATGTTTTTTGTTTTGTTCTTTTGTTTTTCTGTTTATTTGTTTCTCGTTTTTGTTGTTTGATCCTGTTCTTGTGTGTATGTGTGTTGTTGCTCCTCTGCTCCCCTGGACGCTGCTCTCTCCACCTCCACCCTATACAATGTTTCTTCCATCTATATTTACTCATGGTGCACACCCATGTAGCACTTTACTCACCTATGTATAATTAATGAAAGGTCTACATATTATACATGTGAATATCAGAAGCCTATTCCTTAAAATTAATTTATTAAAAGCCTGGGTGGTCTATAACAAACCTAATGTAATCACAATTTCCGAAACATGGCTAACTAGTAAGATCCCTGACAATGCTATTCATCTTGACAACTATTCCTTATATAGAGCTGATAGGAGAACAGGGGCAGGAGGAGGAGTGGCTACATATGTTTCCTCCAATCTGGCCTCAGAGCCTGTTACACCGAAGGAGAATCCTTTGCATTTTGAATCCTTATTTATTAAAATTCGTTTCCATGATAATAAACATTTGACTATAGGAAACATCTATAGGCCTCCGAATGCCCCTGCGGAATCAATTAACTGCAATTTGTCCACCATTAAGTCCCTGGATCACTCAAATGAGGCCATTATCTGTGGTGATTTTAACAGGAACTGGACAGACCGGTCCTGTTCCAAAGAACGTAACCTCCTTAGCAGTGCAAACCTCACTCAACTTATAAAAGAGCCCACCAGAACCGACCCGGTACACAAAACAAAGTCTCTATTAGACTGGATCCTTGTCACTCATCCCGACAGGATCGTGTCATCCGAAGTATTACCGGACTGTTTTAGTGACCATTCCATCATCTCCTGCGTTTGGAAGATTAAACTTCCCAGACTTCCACCAAGATTTATTAAAGTGCGAAAACACAAAAACATAAACTCTGATCTTTTCATTCGTGACGTGATCGACATAAACTGGAATAGGTTCCAACTGATACCATCTGTAGAGGATGCCTGGAATTTCTTTTACACCGAACTGACTAATTATTGACAGGCATGCCCCGTTGATAACAATAAAAGTAAAAGGCAGACATTTGCCCTGGATCAGTGGTGAGCTCATACGCCTCTTTAAACAAAGAGATAAGGCTTGGCGAAAGTGCCGCTCGACAAATGACCCTGCTGATTGGATTATTTATAAACATCTAAGAAACACATGCAAAACAAATACAAGAAACGCCGAAGCCGATTACTTTAAAAACTGTTTGACGAGTGACTATAATAATCCCAAACAATTCTGGAATAAAATGAATAATATATTAAATAAAGGAAACAAAAACCCAAACCGCATCAGAATAAATAATAATTTAACCGACGATCCCTCCATAATATGTAACTCATTCAGCCAGCATTTCTCCTCAATTTGCAGATCTCAGCCATCAGACCCACCTTACTTCCATGCCCCTCCAAATAACCCTGAACGTGTCAACTCTTTCTCCCTCAAAAACATTTACCCATCCGATGTTGAACGTACTATCCGTGACCTAAAATCAGGAAGCAGTGCTGGGCCAGATGGTCTGGACATCAAGTTCTTCAAAATTGAACCTCATATTCTGGCATATCCACTAGCGGATTTATTTAATTTATCTCTCTCAACAGGAATAGTTCCATCTAGCTGGAAATGTGCCAGAGTCATGCCACTACATAAAGGAGGTGATTCCCATGATCTAAATAACTACAGGCCTATCTCAATTATAAATAGTGTAGTGAAGATCTTTGAGAAACTGATTTTTCACCAACTGTCTAAGTATCTCAATAATTTCAATATCCTATCACCTTTCCAATCAGGTTTCAGGCCAAATTTCTCAACAACAACCACACTTATGAAACTTACAAATGATGTATTTTCCGCATTTGGTAACAGAATGCCCACAGGAGCAATATTTATAGACCTCTCCAAGGCTTTTGACATGGTGGACCACTACTTACTACTCGATAAGCTGTATGCAATTGGTCTCTCAAGACAATCCTTACTATGGTTCAATTCATATCTCCATCACAGACGTCAAAGTGTATCTTATCAGGGTTCTCAGTCAGACTCCACGATCATGGAAAAGGGCGTACCCCAAGGTTCTTCCTTGGGTCCACTGCTCTTCTCAATTTTTTATCAACGATCTGCCCTCAATCTGCTCCAACAGTCATATTCAACTATATGCTGATGACACAGTTATTTATTCATCTAATTTAATTATCTCTGAAATTGAGCGTACTTTACAGGCTGATTTTGACTTCGTTCAAAAATGGTTTCACTCTAACAAACTGCTGTTGAACAAAAGAAAATCTGTCAGCATGCTGTTCACTCAAAGCCCAAACCCTCATCCTCTAGTCCTTAACTTTTCCGATGGGGCAGCATTGGAGAAAGTGGAGGAGTTTAAGTACCTAGGACTCTGGCTGGATCCTCAACTCTCCTTTAAGAACCATATTAACTCTATTGTTCAGAAAATAAATTTCAGTTTGAAAACTCTATATCGATCCATCAATAGTTTTACCCTTCAGATTAGAAAAAGTTTCACAGCTGCTACTACCCATAATAGACTATGCGGATGTCATATATCAGAACACCACCAATACAAACCTCTACCCCCTCAATGTCACCTATAATAACCTATGTAGATTCATACTGAGATGCCCATATAGAACTCACCATTGCTCCATGTATGAGTCTTTAAACTGGCTATCACCTAAATCACGAAGACACTCACATTGGCTACAATTTATTTTTAAATGTACTTTCTTTCTTTCCTTATCCACAGTACCTAAAACAATTTCTTGTCCCATACACACCACACTACAATTTAAGACACACGGACCATCCCTACTTTACAGTCCCCACAAGGATAAAAAAGTTAAGTGGGCGCCGTGCCTTCAAATATAAAGCTCCATCTGATTGGAATGACCTACCAAGTCCACTCAGATCAATCACTTCCCTCAACGTATTTAAGGAATCCATTTTCACACACCTTCTAACGCCGTGCTCATGCTTCTAAACTAACATACTGGCAGTTGTCCTTGTCTTCCATAAATTTAACATACCGACCGATCTGTATGCACCTTCATATGTGTTCCCTGCTGGCTCGATGCTGCTGCTCATTATTATCACATTATGCATGATGGAACTGCTTGTTTGCTTTTGTTTCGTTTTTGCCTAATAACATGGTCTTATTGTGCAAAGGGTATATATATATATATATATATATATATATATATATATATATATATATATATATATTTTTTCCCCCATATGAACTCTGCTATAGTTAGGGTTGAAACAGTGGGTGGGAGCTATCTTTGGGAGAGCTTTTGTTCTGTCTTGTTTGTTTTGTCCTGTCTGTGTGTATGGTTGTATTGTTGTATGGCTTTGTGAACTGTATTGTACAATGTATCTGTGTTGAGGACCCCCTCTAAAATGAGATGCGACATCTCAAGGGGCTTATCCTTTCAATAAAGGTATATAATAATAATAATAATAATTGTATACATCAATATTGTAACAAGAACAAGAACAGTACAACTGATCCAATTTTTGTATTGATAATCTATACCTCGGTATTCCACGGTATTTTTTTTCCCGGCCAAACGACCCTTAAAATGACCGGCCGACGCTGTTTACCGGCCGACGGGATGGCCGGTCCAAATGGATTCTGCCCTTCCTGGAAACACGGGTACCCGCGGGGAATCACGGATATCCGACCCGTTGCAGGACTCTGGATTGTATTACTTTGTAATACAATGGGATTGTATTACTCCAAAAAATGTAATCGGCATCAATGTCTGTATTCCACAGTGGAAAAAGAAGCGCTAGCGCTTATTTTGGCCCCAAAACATTTCTAAGTTTACGTGGGTTCATCCAGTGAGCCTACCCTCGTCTATACTGATCACAACCCCCTCGTTTTCCTGAACCAGATGCGGAACACAAATCGAAGGTTAATGAGGTGGTCTATTTTCACGCAGTATTTCAATGTGGAGGTCAGGCATGTCCATGGCAAGGATAATGTCCTGGCCGACACATTGTCACGCTCTTTTTCTGATGAGTGAATGACCTCATGTTGCACTCCCGGTATTCACCATCATGGGGCAGCGGTGGCCGAACGGTTTGCGGAGCGGTCATGATATCGGAAGGTCGCTACTAGTTCGTACCCCCGGACCGGCACGTTAAAATTACCACCACTGAAGTGCACTTGAGCAAGGCATTGAACCTGAGCAGGGCCTGGCTGTAAACAAGTTATTGAGCTTAGTCCAGTTACCCTGGGTAAACATAGTAACTTTGCTAACTTTGCTTTGCATATGGTGGGGGTGTTGCGTGTGGCCATTAACCTGACGCTGCCAGATCCAAAAAGCTTGCTACACAAATTTGTTTCACAGCTTATTTGGATCTGGGATCGCGGAAGCAAATTCGATGACGGGGCTGTTCCTTTTTTTCAAGATACATGGTAGATGATTGGATGGGAGCGTCTGTCTATCACCGTGTGGGCGTGCAAACACAACCAATCATATCGACGTGTCTATATACCGTCACATCCGCATCCCGCCTTTAGCTCACGCTGATTGGTTCGGTGCGAAGCAGATCTGACTCAGGGCTCAACTCTGTCAGAGATCCCAGATGAGTGTTGTGTTGGGGAATATGTTTCCGCAATACCGCCCTCATCTGGCAGCGTCAGGTTATGTGGCCATGACATCACTCGCACACACGCAGTCATCCAATCATTGTCTGTGCCACTGCCTAATCTTCTCTGACATTGTTTCACCCCCCCTGGGACATTGAGTGTGTGAGTCAGGCAGTCACTGCTGACAGTCACATTCCCAGCACAGTGGTGGGAAAGTGGAGATGTGTTTACAATCAGGATCGCCGGCCTGTATACAATATGTACATTATTTATGTTGCTAAAGTCTAAAAGTCAATTATAATGAACTATTTATGACAATTATGGCAAATGTGTTTTGGACAACTGTATGAAATGTCTACAACGTCTGTAAGTGCTCGTAAATAGTCTGCTCTAATATCTTTCTCTGTAACTTATACTACTTATTACTCTTATCATAAATGATAGCCATGTACTTGAAAGTCTATTAACTTCCATCATGTATTTATTGAGCCATTTGTACTGAAACAAAAACTTTTGTAACTTTGTAACCTTTTTCTACAAGTTCAAGTAAAAGCATTTTCGAATCTGCAGTTGGGTTCCTGTCCGTTTTATATATTGAGAGCACATTTGACCCTAGACTTATTGGGCCGTAACATATAATTATACAGGCCTCTGTGGCAGCTCAGAGACTCGGCTACCTGGTACATACCTCACTCTCTGTCAGCGCTTCGACGAGGAAACACCGCTTAGCGTTGGTCTTCCCTCCTCCGTCATGTCTGCCTAATTTCGTTAGTTTGTGTTTTCGTTCTGTTTACCCTTAGTTTTACTCCCTTCGGGAAGGAGTGCTAGTTTTGTCCCGTTTAGTTCTGTGTAGCTCTTGCTTGTTAGGTTCAGTTGTAGTTTCGTATTTGTATGTGTGTTTGTCAGAGGAACGTTGCAGCTGCCCAGCTTTTGTTTTCTCTAGGCCTACAGTAAGTAAGTAAGTAAGTAAGATTAGATACACCACCAAGATACCCATGTACCTGTCTAAATACTTCCTTAATGTAAACGAAGTCCACACCCACAACACCAGAGGGAGTGCAACAAACCATGTACAACCCAGATTCGGCACAAACAAGGGACTAAATTCTTTTCGCTCCTATGCGACCAAAATGTGGAACGCCCTACCAACAGTCATTAAGACATGTGAATCCCTTGGCTCCTTCAAAACTGCTCTCAAAGGGCACCTACGGATGGCTGCAATTCGAAACTGGCCTCTGTAAAAGCTGAATGTTTATCTGGATTGTACTATGTTTTTGTATGGACGTGGTGTTGGGTGCCTGCACATATGCACACATGGCATCAACGCATGGTGTTGTGTGCAGGCGCCCTACACTCTGTCTTTGTACTATGGATTGTACTATGTTTTTGTATGGACGTGGTGTTGGGTGCCTGCACATATGCACACATGGCATCAACGCATGGTGTTGTGTGCAGGCGCCCTACACTCTGTCTTTGTACTATGGATTGTACTATGTTTTTGTATGGACGTGGTGTTGGGTGCCTGCACATATGCACACATGGCATCAACGCATGGTGTTGTGTGCAGGCACCCTACACTCTGTCTTTCGTTTTCTTTTCTTTTATCCCCCTGTTCCCCTCACTGTATATATATTTTTTTCCCTTTTTGCTTCCTATATGATGAATTCCTGTTCTGTTCTTTAACTACATAGAAGTGTCTATTTGTTTGTCTCTAAATGTTTTGATGAATTGAACAATGTGGACCCTGTTGTAAACAAGTGTAAGGCTTAATTGGGTCGTCCACTCACAGTTAACAGTCTTTGTATTGAGTTTGTGCTTGAAATGTACTGTAATTCTGCAAACTGTTAATAAAGATTTCAATCAATCAATCAAAAAAGTAAGTACATTTTATTTATAAAGCACTTTATAATGTTACGTAGGTGGAAAAAACAGGACTGGGTGACCTTCTTTACATGAAACTTAAAATTCATGTGGCTATCAAAGAAGACACCCAATTTTCTAGTTAACCTTCACCAGTGGTTAGGTGAAGACCCGGCGTGTGCCCTATGTTCCACGCCAGCCACCCTCAGGCACATTCTCACAGGGTGTAAAACCAGTCTCACCCAAGGACGTTATACATGGCGTCACAACCAAGTCCTAAAGGTCCTTGCATCCACCCTGGAGGACAAACGAGCTGCCACCAACTCTCTACCACCACCAGCATCCAACCAACAACGGACAACTACCTTTGTCCGGGAGGGGGCTAAGGTGACCAGGAGCTGCTCCACACCATCTGAGCGAGGCCAGCTATACGCTTAGCCGTGACTGGAAGATTCTGGCTGATATTGGCCGACAGCTGGTTTTTCCTCGAGAGATTACTACAACCACCCTGAGACCTGACCTGGTGCTCTGGTCCCCTTCTCTAAAAAAGGTGTACATCATCGAACTCAGTACCCTGGGAGGACAGAGTGGATGAGGCTTATAAGGGAAAACACCTCCGTTATGCCGAGCTCGCTGCTGAATCACAACACCGCGGCTGGAACGCTGAGGTCCGCCCAGTAGAGGTGGGATGCAGAGGGTTTGTGGCAAGATCTACTACCAGACTGTTTTCAGACCTGGGAGTCAGAGGCCAGAACCAGCGCTCAGCCATCAAAGCTTTATCGGAGGCAGCCGAAAGAAGCAGCCAGTGGCTTTTCATGAGGAGGAAAGACCCCTGCTGGGCACTGAAGTAGCAAGCCAGGAGGTATGCGGTCAGCTTTGGCTTGACTCAGGGAATAAGACGCCCCTGCCATGCATAATCCCACGAGAAGTTTGCCATGCATGGCTCTCTTTCTCGTGACGAGTCTGGATTAACGCAAGCTCTGGTCTGATCAGCCTGTAGCTGGCCACCTTGGGGAGGGTGTATAGTGTTAGGGCCGAAACATCCCAAGATCCAAGGATACACTACTGATGATGCGTATCCAGCTCCCACCATTCACCACCACTAATCACCAAGACGGCAGGATGACATCAAGACATTCTACCATTCATCACGATGACACTCTTAGGTATGTGCTTGCACAAAGGAATTTACATCTTATCCTGTGTTTGATAAACTTTAATATTAGAAGCCAAAGGGCCCAGGGATAGCCGAATGGAATTAGCGATGCTTTCGGGGCCGATGATGAGGATCTCTGTTTTACTAGGGCTAAGCTGCAGCATTTTTTGAGCCATCCAATTATTAATAGCTGTTAAACAGTCATGCAATACAGTGAGTTTGCTAATATCTGTGTGCTTGAAGGAAATATATAGCCGAGTGTCATCGGCATAACAATGGTATGAGACACCATCAAAGGTATTTATGAGGGCACCAAGGAGTAACATATAAATTGAAAATAGGATTTGACCTAAGATGGACCCCTGGGGGACCCCACATGTCAAAGGAGCAGAGGAGGAGACAAAGCTATCGACGGCAACAGCAACGCTTCTCCCTGACAAGTGAGAGGAGAACCACTTCAGGGCCAGTTCACATAACCCCACCCACTGTTGGAGCCGGTTTAAGAGTATGGGCATGATCAATCGTGTCGAATGCTGCACTAAGATCCAGCAGTAGCAGCACTGAACATTCTCCGATATCAGCTTTCATGATGATATCGCTAGAGACTCTAAGGAGTGCAGTTTCAGTAATATGTTTTTGGCGGAAGCCAGACTGAAACTTGTCAAATAAATTATTTTGGTTGAGAAAGTGCAATAATTGGTTACAGACAATTCCTTTTCTAAAACCTTGGAGATGAACGGGAGTTTCGAGATTGGTCGATAGTTGCTGTGGACTAATGGGTCTAGGCTAGGTTTTTTTAACAGCAGTTGAATAGTTACAGCTCAATTCTTACCTTAAATAAACCTCCCCCCCCCCCCCCCTCTCACACACACACGCACGCACACACACACACACACACACACACACACACACACACACACACACACACGCCTCTTCATTCAACTTATTAAAAACTGGTTTAACGGAGACCTTAGTTGAGATAGTTGACCATAAAATAATTCAAATAATCCACAGCAAGCACAATCAACAGTTCAAGCATTATTTATTCTCACAGCATACAATAGTGTAGTACACATCCATATATTTTAATTAAAAGATCAAATTTATCCTTCTGGTTAATGGTATGTATTTACTATACGTAATAACTCAAGTATACATTAGAATACAATATACCCCAATATATCCCAAAGGATCCTGTACATGCATAACAACACGCATTTCGGGGAGTACAGGCAGCTAAGTTAAAGGAAAACTTTAGTTTTTTTCAACCAAGGTTCATGTTATAGGTTGTTATTGGAGAAAGTAAAAGGTGAGTGGAATTTCTTTTTCATTTGCTGCTTTCTTTCATTTTAACGATTTAGCTATTTTTTACAGGGGGGCGGGGGCATTCAAACATGGGGCTACATATGTATTTCCTTTTACACAATTTTATAGCGATTTATTTTTATTATTATTTACTATAGTCCTACTAGACCACAGGAAATTACATCTGGACACAAAAGATCACATGATCTACTGAATGTGAAGGAAGAGCCGGATTAACAATGTAACTAGGTGGAGTTTAAGCGCCAGGGCCCGAAGCTTGCAGGGTCTGGTACGAGACTGGCCTGGCTGTTGCTTCTTTCGAAAAATGTAACGCAACACAGCAGGTAGTGTTTTTGGTCTTCTCGTCTGAGTTTCTGTAGCAGTTTTCGGGAGGGCGGGGGAGCAGTCGGTTTGGGGGAGTTCCCGACAGCTGCGCTTAGCTCCTCTGACAGAGGGGAAGCGAGTAAGCGACGCCGTCAGAAGCCCCCTCGCTCAGGAAGGCCCCCTCACTCAGACACACAACGTGTGTTGTTGCGACAATAACATACAGCCTACCGGTATGTAAGAGGAATATAAACACAAGACCGTGGCGCAAAACTTCATATTTACCCTGCTCTAATGCAACAAAAGTGTGTTCTTACATCCTTCTTACATCCAGCTATTATGAAAGTTTTCAGTGACGTTGCACCCACAGGACCTGAATAGCTTTTTTCAGGAAGGTATATATGCGTGGTCCATCAATCAGCTGTTTGGCTGTTGAATACAGTAGGCTATAAGAAAATACATGAAACAGCATTGTTTTTTCCCCATCTCATCATGCATGTTTCTTGTTAATGACTGTATTAATAACGATAAAGTAATCTCCTAGTCCTTACATAATAGTTTAGCAGAGACTGAAGTTGGAAAGGCTGGGCCCAGTACGGCAGTGCCTGCTGTGTCAGCGGGCAGCGCAGGCAGTAGTGGATATGTGCTAAATGCATGCATGTTAATTAATTAATTAATTGGCTGAATCTGTAGGGCCTTTTGATTTGGTGAAGCGCCAGGGCCTTGGGAGGGGTTGATCCGTCACTGTGTAAAGGGGGAGGTGACAAACTGACATATTGAGCCTAAAACACAGTATGGCAGCCCCCTATAGTACCCCCCTTCACATCCTGTGATCTTTTGTGGCCAGATGTAATTTCATGGGGTCTAGTAGGACTATAATACATTTAAAAAAATGGCTATAAAACGTTGTAAACAAATATCCCCATGTTCGAATGCCCCGTGTCAAAAATAGCTAAAATCGCTAAAACGAAAGAAAGCATAAAATGAAAAAAAAAACACTGATCTTTTACTTTCTCTAATAACAACCTAAAATAATGAACCGTGGTTAAAAAAAAACCTAAAGTTGACCTTTAAATGATCACTACAGACAGGGACGTGCAGAGAGTGTTAGAGAGGCAGGGGCTGAAAAAGGGGCACTATTGGACAAAAATAGCAAAATTAGCAGATCTACAAGCTTTGAGAGCTTGTAAATCAACTATTTTCGGGGTACAAACAACCCAGCACTCTTTAGCTAGTGGAGATGCGGCGTACAACATGGATTTCTAAACCCATTTGGGTAACACTTTATATTACGAGCATTATAAGCTCATTTATAATGCATTATAATGTGCTTATAAGACATAACACTCGTTATAAATGTTTGTAATCATGTATAACAACTTATAATCACGTTTATAACATAAGTGCTGGACATATGCATTATTATGCTCAGTGGAACAGCACATTATAACTATAATAACTTAGGTGGTTATATAGGCACATAGAGAAGTGCTGTAATGTATGTGTAATAATGCATTATAACCAATGTGTTTATTAAATTGAATAATGTCTTTACTTAAAGGTCACAAAGTCATGCTATAGGGTATTATAAAATGATACAACTGCTAATGACCATTATGTTTATAAGACATTATTCCATTGAATACACATTGGTTATAATGCATTATGACACAGACATTACAGCACTTCTCTATGTGCCTTTATAACCACCTAAGTTATAATACGTATAATGTGCTGTTCCACTAAGCATAATAATGCATTATGACCAGCACTTATAATATGTCATAAACGTGGTTATAAGTTGTTATACATGATTACAAACCTTTATAACAAGTGTTATAATGCCTTATAAGCACATTATAATGCATTATAAAGACCTTAATATAAAGTGTTACCCAAATGTGTTCAACGCAAAATACTGTGTTCAAGTTCAAGGTAAGAAGGGATTTTGGGCAAAATTCCCCTTTTAAGACTTCAATTTCAGGGAAGCACCAGGCCGGCAAAGCGTACATTAAGGAGGTTCTCCGAAGTCCAGTCGTTGGAGCCAATTTGTGTGAGCTTTATCAACTGAGAAGAGAGCAAAGAAAAACAATACAGGATACACAAGTGAGATAATATAAGAAGTGATGACACAAATAAGTGAGCAGACAAATTGGGTACTCTCCTCTGTTAAATGAAACTGGCAACAAACCTGAATAGCTGAAGAGAGAGAGCTTTGCGTGTGTGCGAGAGAGGCTCTGAACTTTGCAATGGCAGTTCCATCTGAGCAATGTTAATAATAATCAGAAATGTCCCAAATATCTTCGATACCTTCCACAGAGTAAATACAATCATACCCAGGGGGCAAACCACTATTTTTTCCGACATACCGGGAGTCCGACAACCAATAGTCCGACAGCCAATAGTCCGACACGTCATTATTCCGACAATCCAATATTCCGACCAAATAAATTCCCCCTTTTTCACCCCTTTTCACCCCAACAAGCGCAACGCCGTTTCTACTGTCATGTCAGAAAGGCGCACAGCGCTTAGAGAGAGAGAGAGAGCGAGAGAGAGATTCGCAAATAGCGAAAATAGCTGGTCTGCAAGCTCAACTTTTTGCGCAACCCGCGATGCTTTGAGTGAGTGAGTGAGTGAGTGAGAGAGAGAGAGAGACATCCGAATCTGTATATCTTATGTTTCTGTATCCTTTATTTGTCTGAGAATTCCACTATTCTACTGTGCTCTCTCTCTCTCTCTCTCTCTCTCTCTCTCTCTCTATCACCTTCACCGGAACATATACAGTATATGTTCATTGAGCATGTCCAGTGTGTGTGTGTGTGTGTGTGTGTGTGTGTGTGTGTGTGTGTGTGTGTGTGTGTCGCATGCGTGCGTGCGAACTTCGAGACGAGTTGTATGTCCGCCTGACAGTGGTGCATTACATTGTATTTTGATTTGAAATAAATAATGAATAGATGTAGTCTACTGTTGCTTGTGTGTGTGTGTGTGTGTGTGTGTGTGTGTGTGTGTGTTTTTTTTTAGACAATAGACCACTTAGCACTTGATTTAACTATGAAAGAAATGAAGATGATGAAGGATATCGTCAAGGGGTTGGCAATGATTGACACACTTTGTTATTAATATGGACGGTTCACTTGCCTTGGATGATTGTCAACATAAACAGCAACAAAACCAAAATACAGCCAGAGGGATGTCTTTCTGCAAAGAAACACCCCAAAAACAATAATATCTTCCGTGGTTAGAAACCATGATTTTGTATTTCTAGCTCATCTAGAGCCAAACCAATTTTCTGGGTGCTAGTATTGTGGTGGCCTTATTGGATATAATGGAAACTTCCAATACAAAAAAAATATGATATTGATCAACCTGTGAAGTTTCGTGGAAAATCCCTCAGTTAAAAATGTTGCCCTATTCACCTGCATTATAGGCTAATGGGGGCTAATATTGTGGTGGCCATATTGGATTTCCAGAAAATAAATTGACCGGTGTGTCCATATAGGTGGTGATTCTATTGGGTCATAGATATTTCTGGTGGACAACCTTTGATGTTATGGCAAATGCAGGTATAAAAAAGAGGTGGTTTGCCCCCTGGGTAATAGGATCTAACAGGAAAAGTAAAGTCTCTTTTCTTTTTCACGTTTGCAGCCATTTTGACAATATGCAAGCTCAAGAATATTATGTCCCTTCTGTGCAATGAATCTTTGCCAATGGATTAATATTGCTTGTGTTTGCCAAAACAGTCAACAATCATGGTATAAATCATGGTAAAGCACTATTCCGGGTAGCCACAATCTTGTAAATATGACACTCATTCTTGAGATGAGGGACAAAAGTGGAAAAAACATGTCCCACACATAAGAGCCTTATTTTATGTAAAAAATAAATTAATTCATAAAAATAAAAGCACTTGCAAAGTTAAGTGTAATACAGTTGTGTATTATTATGCCCTTAATTTCATTATAATTGTTTTCATATTCCATCTGAATTAGTTAAAAGCAGGCCCTGTACCCAAAAAGGCCTGTATTTAGCCTGTCCCCAGCAAGTGGCCACAATTTCAAACTGCCAAAAAAGTGTCTAATACTGTCACAATCACATAAATATACATACTAAATTAAAGTAGATTGTCAACAACATAGCAAATAATATACACAGTTCATTTTAATTTATATTTTCTATTAAATATCTCATATCAAATGTTCGTCCCATGTCTCCGTCAACTCCGTCAGGTTTTTTTAAAAGTCTTAAATTAATCAGAAAATATTGTCGACAGATTTAGCCTGAAGACTCCTTTTCCAAGTCCCATTTATATTTGTTGCAACAGTGGAGTACCTGGTCTGACAAGCATTCAATTGTTTGATATTTTAAACAAACAATGTTGATAACCATGTGGTCACAGCTTTTACATGTCAACTCCGTCAGGACATTATTATGATCTTTGTTAAGAATTCCAAAATAATGTTTATTATTTTAGTTTAGGGTTTAGGTTTAGCTAACAAAATTAAGCAAAAACAAAATGGCTACATTGTACTAAAGAGGGTTAAGATGAAAACAAATGCCATTTTGTCAACTCCGTCAGACGTCAACTCCGTCAGATCTTGTGTCTGACGGAGTTGACGTGTATCTGACGGAGTTGACAAAAGTGTTCCTAAAACAATAAAATTATTGTTTTTGAATAATGGGCAGTATTCTAATTTGGCACACAGTTAGAGCATGCCTTAAGGAACATTTTTGGCTATGGGGCCATCACAGATTTGTCTCGTGGTGACCATGGCAGCCATATTACAAAAGAGCCGCCACCTGATGTTATTTTACAATAACTCAAGTTCTACACCACCTAGGATCTTGATTCTGGTGACTAATCATACATTTTCAAGGATGTGGGGTACATTGGTAATATTTAGATTTGTCCTGTGACCATAGCAGCCATTTTTTTTTCAAAATGGCCGCCACCTGCTGTTATTTTACAATAACTCAAGTTTTAGACCACCTAGGATCTTGATTTTGGCGACTAATCATACATTTTAAAAGATGAGAAATACAGTGGTACTATTTAGATTTGTCCTGTGACCATGGCAGCCATTGTTTTTCAAAATGACCACCAACCTGCTGTTATTTTACCAATAACTCAAGTTTTAGACCACCAAGGATCTTGATTCTGGCGACTAATCATTACATTTTCAAGGATGAACTTTCTCTGGGAGAGGTAAGGGCTTATTTCAGGTGCAGGTTGAGTTTCTACTGACAGGACATTAAAAGGAGGTGGGCTTTCTGGCCTTTGACTTGTCCCTTTCAGGTACAGATGCACAGTTTGACTTCACTGGCCACTGCAGGGAACTGTGGGGGAGAAACTTTGGTCTCTTGACACCCCGATTAGGTTCAGGGTTTTTTTTGGTGGAGACTTGCCTTTCATGACATCTTTGCTGCAGCAGTTGATCTCCTTACTGCCAGTGGTGGCACACTCTGGGTCTCT
This sequence comes from Protomyctophum bolini, assembly GCF_963924005.1. NCBI lineage: Eukaryota > Metazoa > Chordata > Actinopteri > Myctophiformes > Myctophidae > Protomyctophum > Protomyctophum bolini. Next base: position 43,320,625 of record NC_137875.1, read on the forward strand.
GGGGCATTGTATCTTGGTGGCCTCCTGCCAGTGTTTCTCCATCCTTCTCCTGAGCTCTGTGTTCTGGGGCTCTGTTATAGTCAACTTACATTGTCTTGGCTGGAGATTGCTTTCCTGCAGGGTCCAGCCCAGTCTTGTGCAGATGGCTGCTGGCCCACCTGGAGGCCCCAACCTCACTTGTTCGGTTGGTGTGATTAGGTGGGGTGGTCTTCCCCAATCAGGATGAGGGGTTTGACCCTTTCAAACGGCAGTCTGGCCAAGTGTCTGTATTTAGTTGTGAGTTTAGATACAGGATACGATTGGCTCACCCAGCCCCAGGTGACATGAGGTGAAGGCTCCTTTGATTTGGTAACATTGCTTTGGTTGACATGCTGGGGACACAGAGAAAGACACTGATGCCTTCAGTGTCTGTACATCCTGCCTGATGGTCCTGAAGCCAAATCTTCTGTCTTCAGTCTTTCGCTCACTGTTCACTGTTCACCTCACCGAATTTAGCCCAAGGAGTTTGACCCGTAGTTTGGCCATAGACGCCCTAGTTTGGCCATAGCCACTTGCCCAAATGTGCCGACATGTGCCGACCTCATCACATCTGTGATGATGGCTATGGCCGTTTTTAGCCAACAGTGTTTTTTGTGCAAAACTAATGCTTGGAATGGATCCAGAATCATGAAAAGCCCCTAGTTTGACATGCCACATGCTACTTAAAGCATAATGAAATTTAGAACATTTAGCCTTATATTGGTTGTTGATGGTACCCAACTTTCAGCAGCTGTCAAACATGCCCCTAGGGTGGTCAAATATAAACCAATGTGGGATATGTTAGTAGACACCTTTACAAACATTGGTGAAGAAAATTCTTGGTAAGAAATGTATTCACAGATTTTATATTATTCTGATAATATTCCCTGAGTAAATTGGTAAAATAATAGCAGGTCCACCATTTTTGAAAATGTCTACCATCCATGGTCACAGGATAAATCTAAATAGTACAACTGTATTCCTCACCCTTGAAAATGTATGATTAGTCACCAGAATCAAGATCCTAGGTGGTGTATATAACAGAAAGTTGGCGGCCATTTTGAAAAATGTCTACCATGGTCACAGGACAAATCTAAATAGTACCAATGTATCCCACATCCTTGAAAATGTATGATTAGTCACCAGAATCAAGATCCTAGGTGGTGTAGAACTTGAGTTATTGGGAAATAACAGAAAGTTGGCGGCCATTTTGAAAAATGGCTGCCATGTTCACAGGGCAAATCTAAATAGTACCACTGTATTCCTCATCCTTGAAAATGTGGGATTAGTCACCAAAATCAAGATCCTAGGTGGTCTAGAACCTAAATCAGTTAAACTTGTCAACTCTGTCAGATGTTCGTCAACTCCGTCAGACGTTCGTCCCGTGATGTTTTTGTTAATTTCCAAAGAAATAGAAAATTAGCTGTCAAATCTTTTGTGCTTATGTATTGAAACACCAACTGAAATGATACGTAATGATGATTTTTTTTTTTTTTACATGGTTTTCATGTTATAATATTGAAAATAAAGGTTGAAATGACGGTTTTGAGAAATTGGATATTTCATAATAGTGTGATATTGGAACAAAATAATATTAAAAGATTTGTATTACTTAACTTGATTACTGAAAGCCATTATAAGATAACTGAGGACTTTATATTATTGTTGAAATGATAAAATTCAATTAAAAGGGATTTTAGTGTGTCTGACGGAGTTGACATGAATCAGGTATTAAGTGCATAAATGTCCCATTTTAGAAAGAAATGTTATGCGAAAAACCTGTTCCTTCTCAAGATTGGTAGTTGAGACCTGTGTCTACAAATACATCTATTTGATTTGAATGTATCTTAAAAAAAAAAAAAATCCAGTTTGAAAAAAGTTTTGTCCCTTATCTCAAGAATGGGTGATGAATAAAAAAAAATCCGGGTTTCCTATGGGGTCATAGATATTATTTCTGGTGGACAACCTTTGAGGTCATGGCAAATGCAGGTTTCCTAAAAAAAGGGTGGTTTGCCCCCTGGGTAAATGCCCTCAGAGTTAATTATTGACTATATTGTTGATAGAATACGAACGATGGAACAAACGATGGAACAATTTTCCACCTGTAAACCTGTGGTGTGACAATAAAAGTAATTCTGATTTTGCATGTGCCCAGGGACGTGCAGAGAGTGTTAGAGGGCCAGGGGCTGACATCGCTAAGAGGGCACTTATGGACGAAAATAGCGAAAATAGCAGATATACAAGCTCACAACGTGTCACTCTGCGACGCGTTGAGAGCTTGTAGATCAGCTATTTTCGGGGCGCAACCCAGTACCCTTTAGCTAGTGGAGATGCTGTGTAGGACATGGATTTCTAAACAAATTTGTTCAACGCAAAATACTGTGTTCAAGTTCAGGAGACTTCGGGAAAAAAAGCAATTCTCCTGAATGCTGCCTTCCGGCATGGCATGGAAAGGAGTGGCATTTGCATTTAATTCACCATATGCTGCATTCGTGGTCTGGAGAGGGCAGTTGTTTTACAGACGGGTAAAAGGGCAGGGGCTGTGTGGAGTTTGCATGTTTTCCCCGTGTCCCCTTAGGGTGAATGGAGGGGAAAGGCACTGGTTGGAATAACGTGTTCCTTCCACGCGCTACGTCCAACCAGGGCAACTTCCCCCTGTCAGGTGTAAAGGAGCAACTTGGACACTCAGGCATGAAGGAAGCATGAGTTCAAGTCCGTTGCTCTCCCCATGTCCCCCATATATGGGGACTAGGTTGGCGGAGGGTGTGTAGAGCCCAGGATCACATTAGATAATTGACACAGGGGTGAAAAATGGGTTACAAAATCGTGGGATCAAAATTATAATAAAAACAAAAAAGGCCCCCTACTGTATATGTCTATGCGTGCACGTCCCTGCCTGTAAATACCTTGTTCTCCAGTGGCATAACCAGGATTCCTCCCCTCTTAACCAGGTTCATCATGTAGGACTTGTACGCAGGCTGCACAGCGGCACCAGCATACACCCTGTCATACTTGATGCTAAACGGGACAGCCTGCAGACCGTTGCACCTCACAAAGCAAGGCTTGCAAAACCTATAAATGCAAGTGCGCGTGCACACAAGCACGCACACACACACACACACACACACACACACACACACACACACACACACACAGAAATATACTATTATTTTTTTAAAGTTTGAATGGATTAGCCTGTTTGGTTTATTTTTAAATGTATCATCATTAGCATAGAAGTGACAGGTGACATGGTTTGGCCACTAGAAAGGTGATATACATTATTTCTTATTTAATTTGGATTTAGAAGGACTTAATACCAAGTTGACATATTAAGGCTGAGACACATATGATAGTAATATTATTTTATTTTCAACAAACTTTATTTATTTATATATTTTAACATATTTTTTAGTCTTAGTCCTAGTAGTACAAAGTAGTAGTACGGTTGAAATCAATTTTTTGCAAGTAGAAATTAATGCTGGTCTTAAGCCCCGTTCAGACCGAAGAAGCTGCTTTAAAAAGCAAAAGCAAAACTCTGGAAAACGCAGCTTTATTTTGAGAAAGTGGGCGTGTACAAGGTACCTGTCACTCAAGCTGCCTGGACTGGCTGTCTGGCTTTGAGACGAGAGACAGGCAGTTTGAGCAGATGCGCATTTGAAAGTCTAAAATGTAAAATAGCGACTGTAGAGGAGACATAATTATATATTTAGTTACATCATAGCCTATGTATCGATGAATAAATAATATAATCTTGGTAAACTTGTGTGTAAATAACCGAACGGACGGGATCTCAATCCTCCCCGTCTTCAGTGCTCATGTCTCTCCCCCCACTCCGCTCTCCTCTCCCCCCTAGGCCACGAGCGAAACCCTCCTGGCATTTTTTTAAATGGCGGCTCTGTATGTAATGTTAATGTTGATTTAGAAAGAGCATACCGTAGAAATACAATTGTATATATCCAGCACGTCGTAAAAGCAATTAAAACAGCTTATGTTTACGTGTGATTTCCGGACATTCAGTCTGTCACTGACCCTCCTCGGCTGGCTACCGGTATGTGGCAGTAGGAGACCGCTCCTCCACCCCCCGGACCCTCACTACAGCATCAGCACATTTAAAGTTTGCTTTTAATTAGCAGATGATGTGAAACATTGTGCTAGTAGGCTAGGCATACTTTAATTACTTAATTAATAATCAATATCATGCTATGAGGTTCATCGATAGCCGATAGGTCTACATACATGAACGCAATAAACCAATTGAACCTATAGGTCCCCGAGCGAAAGTGGACCGACTTCTGGACCCTGTGGCCCGGCCCGCGGAGGACCCCCTAAGTTGAGACTGGGTGTCGAGGAGCGTACACCAGTGGTCAACACCCTGTGCTCAGGGCGAGGTCCCGCGACAAGGGCAATTAATTTTAGTGCGAGGAAACGTCCAGCAAATCGTCTCCGAGCACAGCTCTCCTCGGCGTTCCAGTACTAGGGAGTCGGGACTACTGCACTACGTACTGTGTGTGTGTGTGTGTGGGGGGGGGTAAATAGAGGGGGTACATACAACTGATATAAAGGCTATTAATTATTTATTTTAAAGGTATGATTGACGGTGCAAAAGCTTCAACATACTACCGAGAGACACACGAGGAAACGGCACAGAAACGCGCTGAGAGCGGGCTGCTCCTCCCCTCTTCTCGGGGAAGGTTTTGGGGAAAACTGCCGACACAACTATATTGTTTAGTTGTTTGTCTATCTATCTATATCTGCTAATTTATCAACCGTGTGTGTGTACACTGTTTAGTCCACAATCAGCGTCAGCGACGGATAGCGTTCCGGAGAGTTCAGTTCAGTAGTCCATCCATAGCTTCGATGAGAACCGGAGGGGGGGGGGGGGGGGGTTGAATGCACGATCACTTGTCCCCAGAAACGTGCCACTCGCGACGGAACACGGAACACAACCTGTTTTCACCGCTTCGACAACTTGTTTCTCATATAAACTTTAATTTCTATCGATAAATATGCTATGGTCTTGCCAAATATCCATTCATATTTCATATACAGCCCATATTTAAAAAGTTTATTTTTTAATGCGGACAATTGGGTCGGACAGCTTTTCCAGAGGGTTTTGGTTTTGTAAAATGAGCTCAACTCCGCCTCCTCAAACCACGCTGTGCTCTGATTGGCTACACGCAGATTTTTAAAGCTCCAGCTTTTAAAAGCTGCTTTAAAGTTCAGGTTCGGTGAGAGAAAAAAAACGCAAAAACAAAAAAAGCTATACACTCCAGCTTTTTTTTTTTTTAACTTTGTTTTTATTTCAGTTTAGGCAACTTCACAGAATTACAGGTATACATTTTTCTTACAACTGATCTTTTTTTTCTTTTTTTTTTTTTTCACAACCTCAGCTGCATACTTTCACAGGATGTATAAATGATACACTCATATACACAAACAACTTCGCATACATTTACAAGTACTCACAAACAAGAAAACAAAACAACAAAAAATACAGGTATACAGCGAGACAAAAACGACAGAGCGACGGCAACAATGGGAGGTAAACAATACTGGGAACAGACATACTGGAGATGGAGGAAGGTGTATGGGTACACCAGAAGGTCTGAAGAGAAGTGTAATTGGTTACTCAAGATTCCGAAAGCCTGCTACCTCGACAGTAGAGGCAGTACAGGACTCCATCTTTTACTAAATATGTTTGGTTGAAGCCTCAGGGCATAAGTAATTTGTTCCATCTGGTAGATGTCCCATATTTTTTCCAACCACATACTGTATGTTGGTGGGGCTGGTTTCAGCCATTTAATTGTAATACATTTGATGGCCGCTGTAAGCAGCACATGCAGTAAATATATTTTGGCTCTACTCTCCAGACCTTCCGGTACCACTCCCAACAACATTACTGTGGGATCCTCTGGGATGTTTTGACCAAAAACTTCTTCTAGTGCTTCAGACACCTCTCTCCAGAATGGTCTCAATTTGGGGCATGTCCAAAATATATGAGTGTGATTCCCGATATGTGCTCCACAGTCCCTCCAGCATCTATTTGAATGATCTGGACCCATTTTGGCCACTATTTGAGGCGTCCTGAAAAATCTAGATATTACTTTCCATTTAAATTCTCTCCAAGTATTCGAGTTGGTTACCAGGTGCGCTTCACTACATACCTCTCCCCACGTATCCGTTGTTACTTCTATACCTAATTCAGCCTCCCATTTCTCTTTTATATACAGTGTATTATTTGGGCAGAGGTCCAAGAAGACTTGGTAGAATTCCTTGATTACCTTGCCATCGCCAAATTCAAATTTGAGCAACAGCTCCTCAATAGGAGTGGGTTTCATGGCCCTCTCCCAGTCCTTATGTTTTGTTAGAAAGTCTCTCAGTTGCAAATATCTGAAAAAATTTGTCCTTGGGAGCCCGAATTCAGTCCGTATCTGTTCGAATGATTTAAGACCATCCTTATTAACTAATTGGTGTATGCTGGTTAGGCCGAATTCTGTCCAATTCCTGAATCCTACATCCAGTTGAGCTGGTATGAACTCCTTTATGTAACCAATATGTGTTAGCGAGGAGATCTGTTTAGGCAGTCCAAATGAAGTTTTTATTTTTCTCCATATTTTTAAAGTAACTCTAGTCCACTCGCTCATTTGGATCTCTTTCAGTGAGGTATCTAGGAAGGGCACAACGTGGAGTGGTTGCGAACAGAGGCTTTTTTCAATATTTAACCATCTAGTATCCTCAGTTTCCTGGAGCCAAATTGTTAATGGTTTCAGCTGTGCCGCCCAAAAATAGTGTCTCAGATTTGGGAGTTTTAGTCCTCCAACCTCCTTAGATAACTGTAACGTTTTTAGCCTCACTCTCGGTCGTTTCCCCTGCCATATAAATTTAGAAATAAGTCTGTCCAATTTGTCAAATATGATTTTAGGAATATCTACAGGTAGCATCTGGAAAGGATAGAGTAGCCTGGGGAGAATATTCATACGTATACTCTCAATTCGACCCAATAGAGAGAGGGGAAGTGCCGACCATCGGTTTAAGTCTTCACTAATAGTCAGAATTAATTTTTCGTAGTTGGTCTCATATAATTTGTCTAAAGATAGGGGAATAAAAATCCCTAGGTATTTAATACCCTCCTCAGGCCATCTAAACTCACTCTGGATTTTAACTGTTTGTGGTATTTTACTGCTTATGTCCATAGCCATTGTTTTGTCCACATTTATTTTGTAGCCCGAGTAATACCCATATTCGGAAATTAACGATTTTAGATATGGGATTGTTGTTGCCGGTTCTAACAGATACAGTAGCACATCATCAGCGTATAACGATAGTTTGTGCTGTTCCCCGTCGATTGTTACTCCCTTTATATTGTTATCATCTCTAATCAACTGCGCGAGCGGCTCAATACTGATTGCAAACAGCAGGGGTGATAGCGAGCATCCTTGTCTGCAACCACGTTCCAGTGTGAATCTATCAGAGAGGAAGCCATTGACCTTGACCGCCGCCTGTGGGCCAGAATATAGAGTTTGTATCCACTTTATGAAGTTGGGGCCGAATTTGAATTTCTTTAACGTTTGAAGTAAGTATTGCCAAGAGACCCTATCAAATGCTTTCTGCGCATCCAGAGATAACAACATCACTTCCTGTTCCTTCACTATAGGGTGAGTCATTATGTTCAGTAGTCTGCGTATGTTGTCTCCATAATATCTTCCTGTAATAAACCCAGTCTGGTCGGGGTGGATGATGTTGATGATTATTTTGTTTACTCTTCTGGCCAGAATGGCTGTTAATATGCGCATATCCGTATTCAATAATGAGATGGGTCTGTAAGACTGGCATTTAGTAGGGTCCTTACCCTCTTTGTGTATTACAATTATCGTCGCTTCTCTCCATGAAGGAGCCATATTGCCGCACTTTAGTGCGTGATGATAGGCTTTTAATAATAAAGGAGAGACGATTGCCTTAAAGGTTTTATAGAACTCATTAATGTACCCATCCGGCCCTGGACTCTTATTGTTTTTTAATGTGGAGATTACTTCTAGCACTTCCTCTGCAGTAATTGGACGGTCTAATTCTTTTGAAGCAGTTTCTGATAACTCTGTCAGTTTTATGTTCTCCAAAAAATGTTTCAGTTCTTCATTGTCTGTGCATGTGTCTGTATTTTTATATAATGTTTTATAAAATTCTGCAAATGACTTTGAGATCTCGTCTGGCCTTGTAAGTGTTAAACTATCTGACTTCAATTTCTGTACAATATTAGAAGATTGTTGTTTTTTGAGTCTCAGAGCCAGTAGCCTACTAGCTCTGTTTCCAAACTCATAGTACTTTTGATTAGTGAATCTAAGGTTTCCCTCGATCTTTTCAGAAAGGTGGTTATTAAGGTCTCTTCTTGTTTGTTTGAGCGCATTTAATAGGTTCAGGTTGGATGTTCTTTTATGCTGTTGTTCAAGATCTCTTATTTTATCCTCTAATTCCTTTCGCTTTGCCTCTCTCCTCTTCTTCCTCGCACTAGCATACGAGATAATACAGCCCCTTAAGTAAGCCTTAGCACAGTCCCATAGAATAAGAGGCGATGTGTCATCTGACATGTTTGTTTCAAGGTATTTCTTTAACTCGGAATTTACCAGTGTAATGAAGTCCTCATCATTCAGAAGGGAGGCATTAAGCCTCCACTGTCTTGTTGTAGGTCTATGTCCTATATCCCAGTCCACCGAGATAGGTGCATGATCCGAGATAGTGATTGGAAATATGGTTGTATCGATTATCCTATGTATTTCTGATTTGGGAGTGAAAAAGTAGTCCAATCTTGAATACGACAAATGTCTATTTGAAAAAAAAGTAAAGTCTTTAGCTCCAGGAAATTTACTTCTCCAAATGTCTACTATTCCTGTCTCTGTAGATAAATGTTTCAGCATTTTGCTCATTCTAGAGGGAGGAGTTTTGGGTATAGGATGTTTATCTTTAAACTGTGACATCACACAATTATAGTCACCACCTTTCAGCAGGATGCCAGAACTATATTGTAACGTCATATTAAATATTGTTCTGATAAATTCAGGGTCATCTTCATTGGGAGCATAAACATTCATAAGTGAAATTTGTATGCCATCTATTGTGCCATTTAATAAAATGTATCTTCCCTCTGAGTCTTTATGAAGTGAATCTAGCTTAAAATTGACCTGTCTATGTATGAGAATTGCCACCCCTCTTTTCTTTCCTGATTTATGTGAGGAGAAAAACACTTTGTCTGCCCAAGATTTTTTTAATTTTTCATGCTCAGCGTCTGACAAATGTGTTTCCTGTAGAAGTGCTATCTGGCATTTATATTGTTTTAACTGGTTTAGGATTTTCTTTCTTTTCACTGGGTTATGAAGACCCTTGACGTTATAGCTCAATACCTTAATTAAACCTATCATTTAGTCGTGTTAAATTGAGAATATTTGAAATAGACACTGCTGAGAGGCTTCGTAGAGGTGAATGGGATTTAGGTGGAGCACACATGGGAAGGACCGCATTTGAATATAGTCTGATAAAATATGTGGTCGTGGTTGGAGAGGTGAGAGGCATCAAAAGAGCGTTGATAATCAAAGGATAGGCTAAGATATAGTCATATGCATAGAAACATAGTCGTAGAAGTAGCAACACAGCTGAGCTGTAAGAGAGGTATTTACGTGTCAAAATCATAAAAATATTCATAGAAAACAATAAAGTAAAGACATGAAGTTGCTGTTGCCGAAAACATTACAGTAATAACCCCTCGGAGTAGGGGGGATTGAACAAACAAAACTGGAAAAAATAGAAAATAAACACCAGATACAAAAGGCATCTAGAAATGAACAATCCCTGGGACCTAGTCCCAGGCTGCAGGACAAAGCTAGCAGCTAACGAACACAAGTTCGGGGGGCTTCAAAAAAACCCAAGTGGGAGAACGAAAAGAGAGCCACCGGGCTCCCACAGAGCTAGTAGTAATTTTAGAATTAGCAGAAGCGAAGGTTGTAGCTATACAGTCTAACAAAAGAAAAAATGCTCATAGGCCAGTCCTTAAGAATAAATGATATGTACAAATACAGTGAAACATTAAAAAATTAAAATACAGTTAGGGGAAGTGAGTGGCATAAGAGGGGGATGCTGATGGGACTATACCGTATTAACTATATTACTATATTACTAAATAGGCAAAAATAGGAATGGAAAATATTGTAATGCTAAAAAGAAACAAGATATTAATTGTCCATTAAGAGGAATAGGAAAAGAAATAATGTAGAAGGTTTGTAATTAAAGTGATTAACACTAATATCAGTAGTACTTATAATACTTATTTGGAGAAAAGAAAATAGAAGCAAAGAAATCGAGCAGGATGTAACAATCTGGGCATGACCAGCCAGCAAAGGCTAGACCAGTCAGACCACATACAAGCCCTCTCCACTCTAAGGCAGGGTAACAGCACCCCCCTGTGTATTCTGGCGGTTGGTACCGCTACACTACGTCACAAACATAATATAGGGTGTGCTTGCACCCTTCCGTCCCTAGGCTGTACCCAAACATAATCTAACGAAGGGAATACAGTGGAGTCAAGACGAAGCATACTAACGGACTGATGCGCGCGCACACTCAAACACAAACACACACACACAAACACACAAACACACACACACACACACACACACACACACGCACACACACACGCACACACACACCCACCCCCCGGGAGAGAAAAAAAAAGAGAAACAGTGACGGCACTTATGAAAGAGAAAGTAAAGAAAACAGTAAAGCTACACAGGTCGCAGGAAATTATTCACATGTTACGGATAGGACGTTATTGACAACACAGGCAAGAAAAATAAATAAAAAGTTAAGTTGGAGAGTACACTTAACCGCTTTATGGACTATTAAGGATTAAGTGGCAAAGGGATCATTATTATTTTTTGGCCGCACAGAGGCAGCACACTACTAAAGGTATGTATGTGCGTCAACTTTACACCTTTGGTGAGGAATCAAGATACATACAGTTATGGAGTAGGTTGGATCTCAGGCGTGTCGGTTGGCTCGGACAGTCCTGTTATGGATTTGGCATATGCCAAGGCTGCAACAGCGTCCAAGAATTCCTTTTCCACATTGTTGTAGGTGACGACGAAAGTAGATGGGAATTTGATCCCGTAGCGTACATCTCTGCGATTCTTTAACAGCAGGCGGGCGGGTGTAAAAGCACTTCTGGCCTTGGCGATGCTCTCTGGGAAGTCAGGGAATACAGCCACAGGCTTGCCTTTGTATTGAAGTTTTCTACCGTCGCGTGCCATTCTCAGGATGTCCTCGGCGTCTCCTTCGTTGCGTAGTTTGGCGATGATAATCCTTGGTCTGTCTCCTGGTTTTCTCTTTGTCAGGCTGCGATGCGATCTGTCTACCCCGACGTCTCTGTCCAGTTGAAAAAGTTCCTTTAGGAGTTTAGAGACTGCCACGGGTGTACTCGAGCCTGGCGTCTCGTCAATCGATGCAATTCTCACATTTCCTCTCCTCATCCTCGATTCTATGTCCAAATTCTTCTTGTGTAAAGTCTCTACTTGTTTTCCAAGCACATCCACAGTGGCTTGGAGAGTAGTGACTTCATCTGACCACGTCGATAGGCCGCCTTCCACGGCGTTGATTGTAGATTTGACTGCATCTAGTTCTGAGCGGAACATGCTATTGCTGCTAGCAATTTCAGATCTAATTGCCTGCATGTCGTTTCCCAGTTTTTCGAAATCAGCACTCAGTGCAGTCTTTAATTCTTCTCGTAGTATCGTGGCGATATCTGTCCTCAAGGATGCGATGATTTCCGCCTTTAGCACCGTAGTATCCATTTCCAGGCTTTCCGCTGGGCTGTCTGCGTTCGGTGAGAGGGCAGCGTCTGCACTCGGGCTCGAGGAGGTGTCTGTGGTTGCAGGCCCTGAACTTGTCGGCTTGAACTTATACTTTCTTAGATCGTATGACGCCATCCATAGTATTTATCTTTGTCTCTACCTGTGATTCAAACTCTCAGTGAACAATACAGCAAGTTATACTGCCAAAAACTCGCTTAAAAATAGTATTTAATCACGCTCTGTGGGAGCTCTGCAAAAACACGTCTTACTCCATGCGTTGCTCAAGAGCGCCCCCCACTCCAGCTTTTAAACGCAGAAGCTGTTCTGCATAGAGATAACATGGGACCACGAAGCTAAAGCTGGCTTCTGCTTCTTCAGTGTGAACGGAGCTTTAGAGGGTTAACAAAACAATAAGAACTAGAACGTTTTTATTGGAACATTGCAAGAGTGGTTGTCTATTTATATTACATATTGGGATCAGCCTTTTCTGGTTGATATGACAGAGTCATCCTTTATTATCAGAATTATTTATTTGCCTAGAGTGATACGCTTGGTCGAGCTTCATGTGACATTACATAGTGTGTTTCAATAACGGTCACTTTCAATTCCCCCTGTGTCTACAAATATATATATATATCATCATCATATCAGCCAATGTCTGTCTGTGTGTGATTAATAATGAATTTATTAGTGAATAAAAAATGCGAAAACGCAGCGGCCACAGGGCGGCAAAACTCCTCTCCCCGGAAATCACGTGTCACCAGTGTCACAAGTTGGGACGGACACTGATTAATACTGGGACACAGTTTTCCGCGCAACATCTGTTTCGACACCACACTGTCTGCTCCCTCCTCTACCACCTCCTTCGCCGTGCCGTACACATGAGCTACATGCACGCAGCTATACTTTCGCAACGCACGTGTGTGTGTACTTTCACCACGCGTGTGTGTGTGTGTGTGCGTGTCTCGCTACTTTCGCAACGCACATGTGTGTGTGTGTTTGTCTCGCTACTTTCGCAACGCACGTGTGTGTGTGTGTGTACTTTCGCCATGCGCGTGTGTGTGTTTCGCTACTTTCACAACGCACGTGTGTCTAAGCATGTGTGTGTGTGTGTGTGTGTGTGTGTGTGTGTGTGTGTGCGTGTGTGTGTGTGGAGAATGAGATACATCATAGTTCACGATAATGCATGGGGGGAGTTCCCCCATGTCCCCAGCTACATTATAATTTAGAACCCAATGGAACCACACCAAATTAACTAATTTACACTCTCACAGTTCAATTAACATTGCTTTTACAATAGTAATGGGGGTCTCATGTAACTCAGAGACAGCGTATAAAATTGACCCATTTACACTCTCACATTTAACAGACATACAAATGCCCTTCAATGGGGGGCTCCACAGGCATCTTCACCTTTCAAATGTCTCCACGTATATTTGTTACATCTGTGTGTATACAAATATATTAAACAGGTATGAAGAGCAATTAACTATATTTATGGGGGGAAATTGTCCATACAACGGGTAAGGACTAGTATAGACAAAAAAAGGGACTCCTGCACATCCAAAAAGACCCGTAGGAGGTGCAAGTCTAGTTAGCAGGCATAGACATCAAAAAGAGAAAAACCTTCCAAGGAAGGGACTGCACACTCCAGGGAACAGAGACGGATGCAGTCCCTTCCTTGGAAGGTTTTTCTCTTTTTTATATATTGTGGAGTCTGTCAGGTCTCACCTCAGGGGGAGGGGCGAGTTACCATGACAACCAGGCACGCCCATGGCCGGGTCATAGACTCAGTGTATTATCCCAGAGCAATTCTAAATCAGCTGCGCCTCATTCCGGCCGCCGCCCTGGTTAGCAATTAAGGACAGCCGCAGCCTGTCAGCCGCGCCCTTTATAAACAGCCTGCGCACCTAGCAGTATCAGATCCCTGCTACACACAGACGCTCGCGCAGCATATGCCGTCCACTCGGCGTTGGATGGTAAGTCCACACTCCTCTCACTTATGGACTCTCACGTATGGACTATGTTTATTGTTTGATTGTTTGTATCACCACTCAATTGCTCTCTTATATTCTCACATCACCAGGCTTGTAGGAGTGGGGCTGGAAGCACACGCAGGAGCGTGTGCCCCCCATAGACAAGTATACACGGAGAGCCGCATGCATACTGGAGACCCACCTGGCTCGTATCGGGGACGAGTGCGGAAGACGGGACCCCCGTATGGAAACGGCAGCCCCACAGCTCCATAAGGTCGCAGTAAGACAAACCGTTCACTATCTATCACCCGTGTTATTAAGAAGAGGCACTCATAGTGGCAAATGAGCAGCTAAGGATAATAACGAAGATTGTGAATGAAGGAAGTCACCCTGTCGATGCTAAATGAAGACTGTGAATGAAGAGTGTCACCGTGGTGTTGTACACTGAAGATTGTTGAATGAAGATAACCCCGTAGAGACTAATGGAAGCTAGCAGGCTCTAGATAAAGTGTCACGTACACCCTGTGAAAGAAGACAGGCCCGTGTTATGTTTATTTCACCCTTGAAGAGACTTTAAGTTGGCTTGCGCCGCCAGGCCCGGTGAAAGAAGACCGTTAGAAACTAGAGCGCTTACTTTGTGTTAACCCCCTGACTGCCGTTGTCGTACCGACACGGCCACCCAGTAGATAGAGAGAAATAAGAATATAAATGCTTGTGTATCTTCCGGTTGGCCGAGCCTAAGGGGCCCTCCGTACCATCCCCGCCCGGTACCATACCAAGTACTTTTACTCTAATTACTCACCACCCCGTATCCGAGTACTTCTACTCTAAAGTACTCTTCTGTGCCTTGTGGATAGAGAAAGATACGCACCCCCTTACCTACCTCCGGGGGAGCCTCCTGGCCTCCTCTGGAACCTGGAAAAGAAGAAGAGAAAGAGTTATACAAAGGTCCAGTTGGTAGACTGCCTAGACCGGGTGTCTCAGGCCCCAACTTTGTACTTACCTTGTGCTCTGACCGTATGCTAACATCCCCTCTCATCCTCTGCAGTGACGACTCCCGCCTCGGAGCCGGGACCTCATGCAAAGAATATTACTGTCTGAGTTCTGTTTGTGAAAACTGACTTGGTTTGAACCTGTTGGAGAAATAAAGCAAGGGGCGCCATCGTGTGTCTAACCCCTGAAACTGCACTCTGAGTTGTATTTCCCACCCGACCTCCCACATATGGTGGAGAATGTGGGTATTCATCTGATCTCAACCACCGCCTAAACATGGCCAGCCCCGAATTGGCCGCCCTTCTCCGAAGTCAGACTGAACTACAGAACGCTGTGCGTGAAGTTGTCCGCAGGCTAGACCGACACGGTGATGTCCATAGGACCCCCAACGCCGTCCTCTCCAAGCAGACCCCCGAGGATGACATCGAGGCGTACCTCGAACTCTTCGAACGCACCGCCGACCGCGAGCAGTGGCCCGCCGCCGACTGGGCCGGCATACTGGCGCCCTACCTCTCGGGAGAGGCTCAACGCGCATGTCGGGACCTTCCCGCCAGAGACGCTCGAGACTACGAGACGCTGAAGGCCGCCATCTTGTCCACCCTCGGCTACAGCCTGCCCGCCCGGGCCCAGCGGTACCACATGTGGGCCTATCAGCAGGCCCAGCCCCCTCGCGCTCAGGTCGCCGACCTCTACCGCCTGACGCAGAGCTGGCTGACCACGGGCGGAGAGACCCCGTGGATTGAGAGATTAGTCATAGACCGGTGTGTCCGTGCCCTGCCATCCGACGCCAAGAAATATGTTGCCCGAGTCAGCCCCACATCCGTGGACGCCCTGATCGCCCTCCTGGAGAACCACCACGTCTGCTCGGATATGCTCCGCCAGACCAAGAGCGACGCCGTCCCCAAGACAGACGACCGCCGAGACCGACGCCGACCAGCCCCGCCGACCCCGCCGGCCCCGGTCCGGCCCCGTGCCTCCGGCCCCCCCGACCGCAGCCCGCGGATCCGCAGGTGCTACGTCTGTAATCGGGAGGACCACCTGTCCTGGGCCTGCCCAGAGCGGCCCCCCGGCCCCGATGTCTCCATGCCCTCCGCGGACAGCATGAGAGGGCCCCGCCCCTGCCTCCACACCGGAAGTGAGAGCCGACGACAGACCACCCTCCCCGCCCGGGTTGATGGGACCGACACCCATGCCTTGCTGGACTCAGGCAGCGTGGTGACGCTGGTCCGGGGTGACCTCGCCTCCGCCACCAATGGACCCACCATCCCGGTCACGTGTGTCCACGGAGATGTCCGGCGGTACCCCCGTCGCCCACGTGACCGTACAGACCCCCCGTGGCTCCGCGTTGGTCGCCGCCGGAGTGGTCCCCGAACTCCCCGTCCCCCTCTTGATCGGAACGGACTGTCCGCTGTTCGAGAAATACTGGAACCCGGGACGACGAGGGCCCCCCAGGACGCGGCGCCGCCGACGCCGCCAAAGTAGCGTACCCCTCGTCGCCTGCCCCGCCCTCCGCGAAGACGGGACCTCGTCCACCAGCAGCGGCCGAGGAAGTCCCCAGCCAGAACCCGGGCCGGAAGAAGCGGAGGCCTCCGACGCAGACGACACGCCGGCCCTCGGTGAAGACCCCTTCCTAGAGTTCCCCAGAATAGACGCGCCGCCCCCCCGGCGGCAAGGATCGTTCGCCACCGCTCAGTGGGCCGACCCCAACCTGGCTGGCGCCAGGCGGAACGTCGTGGCCGTCGACGGGAAGCTGAACCCGGGGGTGAGTGAGAAACCTTTCCCACACTTCTTCGTCCAACACGACTTGCTGTACCGCGCTTGCAAGGACCCCGCTGGGGAGGTCGTCGAACAATTACTCGTCCCCAAACCGTATGTGTCCCGAGTAATGTATCTCGCCCACTCCCACCAGTTAGGGGCCCACCTGGCCGTACAAAAGACTTACGACCGGGTCGCCGCCCGCTTCTATTGGCCAGGCGTTAAGAAGGCCATTGAGGAGTTTTGCCGCTCCTGTGCCGAGTGTCAGCTAACCGCCCCCCGCGGCGTGCCCCATAGCCCCCTAATTCCAATGCCAATTATCGATGTACCGTTCTCCCGTATCGCCATGGATATTGTCGGACCCCTCCCTAAGTCCGCCCGGGGCCACCGGTACATCCTAGTCATCATGGATTATGCGACGCGCTATCCGGAGGCCATCCCCCTCCGCACCGCCAACGCCCGGGCCATCGCCCACGAGCTGCTGATGCTATTCAGCCACGTCGGCATAGCGGACGAAATCCTGACCGACCAGGGCACGTGCTTCATGTCCAGAGTCCTAGCATCCCTGTATAAATGGCTGAAGGTCAAGCGTATACGGACCTCCGCCTACCACCCTGAGACGGATGGTTTGGTCGAACGGTTCAACCAAACGCTAAAGAAAATGTTAAAACGCGTCACGGAAGAGGACGCCAAAGACTGGGACCGCCTCATCCCGTTTGTACTCTTCGCCATTCGCGAAGTACCCCAAGCGTCAACCGGGTTTTCGCCCTTTGAGCTCCTGTACGGGAGGAAACCGCGTGGCCTCCTCGACCTGGCTAAAGAAGCCTGGGAGAGCCAGCCGTCCCCCCTCCGCAGCGTCATCGAACACGTCGACGCGCTCCAGGAGCGCGCCAAACGCATCTGGCCCATCGTAAGAGAGCACATGGCCGCAGCCCAGACGGCCCAGGCGCGCACCTACAATAAGGGTGCCAAGATCCGAGAGTTCGCCCCCGGCGATAAAGTGCTGGTGTTGGTCCCCACCAGCGAATGTAAGTTCCTGGCCCGATGGAAGGGCCCATATGAAGTCGTAGAGAGGAAAGGAGACGTGAACTACCGGGTGAGTCAGCCAGGTAGAAGACGCGGACACCAGATCTACCACGTGAACATACTGAAACGGTGGCATACGCCGGAGGAAGTGCCCCTACCCGCTTTAGTAACCTTTGTCTCCCCGCAGGCCCCGGCCGTGGCCCTTGGTGAGGATCTGACGCCCCAGCAGACACAGGACTTGCGGGAGCTACTCGATCGGAACCGCGACGTATTCTCAGAGTTACCGGGCCACACCTCCGTGCTAAAGCATGACATCGACACCCCTAACGGCCAGGTAGTGAGACTACGGCCGTACCGGATCCCGGAGGCACGAAGGAAGGCAATCAGAGAAGAGGTCCAGAAGATGCTCGAGCTGGGGGTCATCGAGGAGTCCCACAGTGCCTGGTCGAGCCCGATCGTGATTGTCCCCAAACCCGACGGCACACTCCGCTTCTGCAATGATTTCCGGAAGTTAAATGAGATCTCCGTGTTCGACGCGTATCCCATGGCCCGCGTCGATGAGCTGATTGACCGGCTGGGGCCCGCCCGGTTCATCAGTACCCTCGACCTGACTAAAGGGTACTGGCAGGTTCCCCTCACGGAGAGAGCCAAGCAGAAGACGGCCTTCATCACTCCCGATGGACTCTTCCAGTACCGAGTGATGCCCTTCGGAGTACACGGGGCCCCCGCCACGTTCCAACGGCTGATGGACCGGATACTGCGACCCCACCAGGCCTTCGCGGCGGCCTACCTGGACGATGTAATCATCCACAGCGCCACCTGGGGACAGCACCTGGAGCGGGTCGACACAGTCCTAGCCACCCTACGGGCGGCCGGCCTGACCGCCAACGCAAAGAAGTGCCGCATTGGTTGGACCGAGACGGACTACCTCGGCTACACCATCGGCCGAGGGTGCATCCGACCACAGACGAGGAAGGTGGAGAAGATCCAGACCTGGCCACGCCCGGTGACCAAGAAGCAGGTCAAGTCCTTCCTCGGCCTGATCGCCTATTACCAGAAGTTCGTCCAGAACTTCGCCACGATCGCGGCCCCCCTCCACGACTTGACCAAGAAGAACCTTCCCCACCACGTCCAGTGGACGGACGAGGCGGACGAAGCCTTCCGCACGTTGAAGACCGCCCTGTGCAGCGAGCCGGTGCTCGTGGCGCCGGACTTCACAAGGCCCTTCATCCTCGCCACGGATGCGTCCAACACCGGGGTCGGCGCTGTCCTGTCCCAGCCGCTAGACGGAGATGAGCATCCCGTACTGTACATCAGCAGGAAGCTGCTGAAGCACGAGCGTAACTACTCCACTGTCGAGAAGGAGTGCCTGGCCGTGAAATGGGCCATCCATCACCTCCGGTACTACTTATGGGGCAGACAGTTCACCCTCGTGACCGACCACGCGCCACTCAAGTGGATGGCGGCGAACAAAGACCGCAACGACCGTGTCACCCGCTGGTTCGTCGAGCTCCAGAGCTACAAGTTCGAGATAGAGCCCGGGACCAAGATGAAACACGCGGACGCGCTCTCAAGACTGTACGAAGACGAGGGAAGTAGTCAAGCTCCTTGCGGTAGCAAGAAACTTAGGGGGGGAGTGTGTGGAGTCTGTCAGGTCTCACCTCAGGGGGAGGGGCGAGTTACCATGACAACCAGGCACGCCCATGGCCGGGTCATAGACTCAGTGTATTATCCCAGAGCAATTCTAAATCAGCTGCGCCTCATTCCGGCCGCCGCCCTGGTTAGCAATTAAGGACAGCCGCAGCCTGTCAGCCGCGCCCTTTATAAACAGCCTGCGCACCTAGCAGTATCAGATCCCTGCTACACACAGACGCTCGCGCAGCATATGCCGTCCACTCGGCGTTGGATGGTAAGTCCACACTCCTCTCACTTATGGACTCTCACGTATGGACTATGTTTATTGTTTGATTGTTTGTATCACCACTCAATTGCTCTCTTATATTCTCACATCACCAGGCTTGTAGGAGTGGGGCTGGAAGCACACGCAGGAGCGTGTGCCCCCCATAGACAAGTATACACGGAGAGCCGCATGCATACTGGAGACCCACCTGGCTCGTATCGGGGACGAGTGCGGAAGACGGGACCCCCGTATGGAAACGGCAGCCCCACAGCTCCATAAGGTCGCAGTAAGACAAACCGTTCACTATCTATCACCCGTGTTATTAAGAAGAGGCACTCATAGTGGCAAATGAGCAGCTAAGGATAATAACGAAGATTGTGAATGAAGGAAGTCACCCTGTCGATGCTAAATGAAGACTGTGAATGAAGAGTGTCACCGTGGTGTTGTACACTGAAGATTGTTGAATGAAGATAACCCCGTAGAGACTAATGGAAGCTAGCAGGCTCTAGATAAAGTGTCACGTACACCCTGTGAAAGAAGACAGGCCCGTGTTATGTTTATTTCACCCTTGAAGAGACTTTAAGTTGGCTTGCGCCGCCAGGCCCGGTGAAAGAAGACCGTTAGAAACTAGAGCGCTTACTTTGTGTTAACCCCCTGACTGCCGTTGTCGTACCGACACGGCCACCCAGTAGATAGAGAGAAATAAGAATATAAATGCTTGTGTATCTTCCGGTTGGCCGAGCCTAAGGGGCCCTCCGTACCATCCCCGCCCGGTACCATACCAAGTACTTTTACTCTAATTACTCACCACCCCGTATCCGAGTACTTCTACTCTAAAGTACTCTTCTGTGCCTTGTGGATAGAGAAAGATACGCACCCCCTTACCTACCTCCGGGGGAGCCTCCTGGCCTCCTCTGGAACCTGGAAAAGAAGAAGAGAAAGAGTTATACAAAGGTCCAGTTGGTAGACTGCCTAGACCGGGTGTCTCAGGCCCCAACTTTGTACTTACCTTGTGCTCTGACCGTATGCTAACATCCCCTCTCATCCTCTGCAGTGACGACTCCCGCCTCGGAGCCGGGACCTCATGCAAAGAATATTACTGTCTGAGTTCTGTTTGTGAAAACTGACTTGGTTTGAACCTGTTGGAGAAATAAAGCAAGGGGCGCCATCGTGTGTCTAACCCCTGAAACTGCACTCTGAGTTGTATTTCCCACCCGACCTCCCACAATATATATATATATATTGTGGGATGTCGCATGACAGCGGGCCGTCAGAGCGCCACCCCAACGAGAGTCAGTGGAGCGTCAGACGCGGAGCACAGCTCAGAAGACAGGGACCCGCCCTGGGTCACGTGATTGACCACACGTACCTAACCGTCTTCCTCCTCAATCAGAGTAATTACACAACAGCCACGCTGTGCGCGTAATGTTTGAAAGGTAGGAAACAGATGAACGCTCCGCCTCATTCTCCACTGACTCACGGAGGGAGCACTGACATGGCAATCTGGCGGTAGGTCTCCACAAACACACATCCCCTCACTGTTGTCACTTGTTCAGACTCTGTGCTAATAGTGTCTCTCATCACACAGGCAACCCCGGGATGGAGGAATCCTGAAGAGGAACCCAGATGTAAATACCACTCCTGAAGGAATAGGAGTTAGAGGAAATATAGACTGTTTTGCCCTGGAAATAGGAAGAACCTAAGTTTAACCAACTGTGTGTAATGGATTTACACACAGTTTGTCAGCACCCTGGACCTGACTAAGGGCTACTGGCAGGTCCCCCTCACCAACCGGGCCAAGCCCAAGACAGCCTTCGCAACGCCTGAAGGGCTATTTCAGTACAACGTGCTGCCGACCGGCGACGGTGCCGCGCTGCGCGTGTAATGTTTGTAAGGTAGGGCACAGATGTACGCTCCGCCTCATTCTCCACTGACTCACAGAGGGAGCACTGACGTGGCAATCTGGCGGTAGGTCTCCACAAACACATATCCCCTCACTACAAAGGGAGTCTACCAACGCGCCTCAAGCCTGAAACGGCTGATCCGGTGCTTCACAGGTGCAAGGACATCATTAGTTGCATAAGGAGAAGAGACTGGAGCAGCACAGACATTTAGAGCCTTTTATTTAGGTGCTAACCGCCATTCGAACCCAAAACCTTGATTATGCCATGGACAGGCATTATAAAGAGGCTAATCATGGGTCACCAGCTTCCCTTAAATTCCGGGGAATAGAACAAATCACAGCCCCGCCACGGGGAGGTGATATAATCAACAAATTGCTCCGCAGAGAAGCACAGTGGATACACACACTTCCAGTGATATTTCAAGATTGCAGCCACATCTAAATGTTAGCCTATATCTACATTTCTTACAAATTTTAGGAAATATTTCACCATTATAGATAGATAGATAGATAGATTTATCATTTTTATTTTTTGTTTGTTTTGTGTTCTTTTACGTTTTTTTATTATATATTGTTTTTATTCTTTATTGTTATTCTGTATACTGTAATCTATGTAACTCGAGAACCGTTCGCCCCACCGACTTCAAATTCGGCACACACGTTCCACACACGCACAGGGAGTGCCGGTCGGACCCACGGTTGTCCAGAACCGCCACAAAAGGCCTTTTTCATTCTTGAAAACCGCCATATTGGATTTTTCGTTGGCTCGTTTAAAAAGTTAAAGAGATGAGCCAGAGGCATGTTCATGCCAAATTTCACGCTTGTATCACCTTGTGAAAGATTCTCTCATAATATGGCTGTTAGCCGCTGTACTAAATGGCCTCAATGAAGAACTGAGCCTTTCATGTTTTTTATAGACATGCCCCTTTTTAGACGGTCCCTGAAGTCTTCTGTTTTTGCCCTGAGGGTGTTTTATTGTCTTGTTTCTGATGTACCTCTGTATTTTATTTTTTCTATATATTTGGCCACAAGGCCCTTAACTATGTATGTGCACTGTTGTTCCTAAATATAGTTTGTTAATCTTGATGGCTTTTTTATGGTTAAATCACTGTTTCACTTTATTTATTTTACTGTTCAACAGCGTTTTTTCCATAGCCACCCTCTTAACTGTCTAGACTGCTGGGAGTAACTGGTTATTACATGTTTCATGGTATCTTGTCATTGGCTCATCAGCCTGTATTTAAGACATGCCCAAATGCTACCACCCTATGACTCTGATGAAGACTGCAAGGTCGAAACGTTAGTCGTTTGTATACTTAGCACCTAAATAAAAGGCTCTAAATGTCCGTGCTGCTCCAGTCTCTTCTCCTTATGCAACACATCCCCTCACTGTTGCCACTTGTTCAGACTCTGTGCTAATAGTGTCTCTCATTACACAGGCAACCCCGGGATGGAGGAATCCTGAAGAGTAACCCAGATGGAAATACCACTCCTGAAGGAATAGGAGTGAGAGGAAATATAGACTGTTTTGCCATGGAAATAGGAAGAACCTAAGTTTAACCAACTGTGTGTACTGGATTTAATTTGACCTTGAACTTGAACTTAACAATTTCCTCAATAAATGCCCGAGTAGGCAAAACTTGCTGTGTCTCCTGCCTGTCGTTGTTCAGTGGCGCCCACAATATATATATATATATATATATATATATATATATATATATATATATATATATATCCTTCTACCCTAATAGACATGCAGAGGGTACACAAGCACATGGCCGTTTTTCCGCCTTTATCCGTGGTCCTTCTCCTACCAAACCACACTGTTGGCACACATCTCTCAATGCAAAAAAAAAAATCTACATGCTCACAGAATCCAGCTGCACTACATTGCATCCATGCAGGGCTCCAGCGTGCAACCTATTAAGTTGCATGCTACTTAATTTCTTAATGTGCAAGTTAAATTTGAACGAGGTCGCACCGGTGCTACTTATTGCTTTCACTCCCAGCCTCAACCATGAAACACGGACATTAGCGCGATAATAAAATATTACTTTATTCTCGCTCGTATATTCTTCGTCGTACGACGTGGTGTTGCATGATGAAAATAGCAGATTTGCGAGCTCACAACGCGTTGCATCACCGTTGTGAGCTTGTAGATCAGCTAGTTTCAGCACATGCTGAGAGGCGTTTAGAAACTTTCCCCTTCACAATAAAAGCACATCAGCTTTCACATGTTCATTCCATATAAAGAAAAGACAGGAGGAAAGTGGGCAAGGATTATGAATTCGGTGGCATTTCACATTGCAAAATGGTGCAGGAAGAGTGGGCACGTGGGCACCTCAGTGTTAAATATCCTTATTGGCCATTTAGGTTCGTTGAACATGCCCATACAGAAGGTAAGGGGTGTGTCTCATTTCTGTTTCATATAGCCAAATGATAATAACGGAAAAATGCACTATAGGTTAATTAATTATAATAATTTCCTATAGAATGTGTGTGAGTGAGAAATATTCCATGTTATGTGCTTAATTTAAGGCATTTATGCTTCAGCCAAGAAAACCTTTGCTAGCCATTAATACCGCGCTGTGGCGCTATGAAGAAAAAGTTGGTGCTACCTAATTTGTGGTGGCGCTACCAACTGAAAAGGTAGGTGGCACCAGTGCTACCTGTGAAAAAGTTAGTCTGGAGCCCTGCATCCACGCAACTGTCATATTTACTGTACAAATATTACTTTTGTCAAACACACTGTTACGTCAAAATCGGCATCACTTTGCCAACTTACGCCAACTCCGTTCACTTCATGGGGACAGTCCTTCACAGTGACACACGCATTACATGAACCACGCGACCGGGATGATTTCCAACCCCTCAATGTCCAATCTCGCTGCTGCGGCACTACCAGTCGCCCAGCGTCGGCGGGCGGCGCATGCTGAGCATATGCAATGCAACTCCACTCGCACACTAAGGCAAAACATTTATTTTCAACACACAGCTGCAGCAGATTGAAAAGTTGCTTCCTACCTTTGAGTTAGTGTTGCTGAAAGACACCCAGATCCAATTGTATATTCCATATTTCCATATGTACTATAAGAGTGAACTAGTGTCAACACGGAGGCACACAGTGACAGTTGTGAGCATGGCAGATTGCACTACCTCTGCTACAGCGTACAGGGTACGCCATTAAAACGTCCATTAGGGGGAGCCATAGTACAGTGAAATACAGTGGGGAATATCTATTGATTCATTGATTGAATACTTTATTGGCAGAAATGTAATCAGTATAGGGTACAGTCAAACACATTACAAAGGGATCACTGAAAAAAAGTCCTTGCTGTCTTGTTCCATTCGGCCCTGGCCCAGGAACGAATGGAAACAAGACAGCAAGGACTTTCAATCAATTCATAATCATAACAAAATTAAAATTATCATAAAAGGTAAAAATAAAAAAAATAAGATATGTAGGCCTGCAGGTTGGGGAACAAAGAAGGGCTTATAAGGAGATGGGGGTAGTCTCTAGACATAGGTGGGGGGGGGGGGGGTTTCTCTTTTTAATACCGTGGAATACCGAGGTATAGATTATCAATACCGGCACCGTACCGTACTGTAAAATCTCATACCGTGGCATGCCTAATGTGGAGTCTGTCAACTCCCGCAATTTCCTTCTTCCCATATTGCGCTGCAACGTAACTCTGGGATGAGCGGCCCATCGGGCCGCGGAATTCTAGTATATCATCATCATCATCATCATCATCATCATACTATCATCATACTATAATTCAGTGAATCTCTGAATGTCTGTCTGAATGTCACTGACAGCGTGTTATCTCATCATTGACTGCACGATTCACTCCCACTTTTCACACAGGCATTGACCATATGAATATGGAGGTCTTAACAGAGCCCTTTTTTCGATTTGACACATTAACGATTAATAATGAATTTATTAGTGAATAAAAACAGCCGTTTACAGCCGTTTATCCGTCTCTCCATGCCAAAAAAAAACCCTGCACGCTCCCAGAAACCGGCTAGGCTACTTTTTACAGACGCAACTGTCATATTTACTGTACAAATATTGTTTTTACATCACCACACGATAGGCAATGCGCCCGGGCGCAGTACCCCCCACGGCCACAAGAGGGGGGAAAATATCTCACAACGGGTAAGGGCTAGTATAATTTAATCTATGAAATAACCTGATACCTGTTCAAGTCACATTTAGTGACGAAGATGTCCAGTTTTGTTTGTGCGAAATCCACCACGTCAGCATACAGCTCAACTCCATGGTTCACACCCATTGGACCTGCAAAATAGAATGAAAAATCACACCCATGTGAAGTGAGTGGTGCAACTCCATGTGGGGGTCCCACAAGAACGTGCCCAGGGGGGCGTCCCGGTTCCGGCGAGCCGACCCGCGTCCGAAAGTTACTGTGTGGGGGTCCCTCTATTGTACTGTACTGTAACACGTGTGTGTGTGTGTGTGTGTGTGTGTGTGTGTGTGTGTGTGTGTGAGGCTGTGTGGTTATGATAACCAACCAAATGCTATTTTGTGCTCAGACAGACACACCCAGGCAGGGACCCAGGGACAAACATAGCTGTCTAGGAGTGGTTGCACCACTCAAAAATACTATAGGGCTAACTGACCCTATAGTATAGTTCAGCACAGAAGGTAGGAGGTGTACACGCTCAGCCTCACACTGCAGATGTCTGTATTATACAGTCTCCTCCCCAGTATCCTCCTTTGGTATCTACTGTATATCTATTATATCTTAACTTTTGAAGAGCTCAATATTTAAATGTTTGTTTCTGTGGATTGTATGTTAATCTGTATATTAACTCATGCCCTTGAAGGGATCATTGTTAATGCAAAAACTCTGTTATATAATTCAATAGCTCAGAATTCGGTTCCAAGAAGGAACCAATAAAGCAATGCAGTGTTGCGCTGATATCTACTCCTTCTAGCAAGAACAGCAACACCGGCAGCAAGTAGGCCTACCATGAGGCCAATCTACCACTGACTGAGCCACTGACACCCCAACTAAGTCCCTGATTGGCTATGCTGATCCCATGGTGAAGCCAAAGCAAATATCCATTCTACTCTTTCCATTCCATAGGAGGATGGTCTGGGTGGAACACTCACCCAGTATGAGGCCGACCAGGGTGTTGAGGTAGCCAGTCCCGCTGCCCAGGTTGAGGAAGGAGAGGCCGGCATGGAGGTCCAAAGCTTCCATCACCTCAGTGTAGATGTTTGGAGCTGACAGGTGTATGTGACCATGACGCAAGGCTTCCATGTTGTAGGCGCTGTCCCTGAACTCGTCCACACAGTAGTCAGCCCTGTCGACTTCCCGAAACGCCTTTTCCACCGGTTTGGAGCGGATGCTCCCCACCTCCTTCAGGGTGTCAATCATCTTGTTATTCTCTTAATCCCACAATGATAAATAAAGAAGAAAGATAGAAGCAGGAAGGGAAGCAAGCAAAATGCAATTATATGCATTAATAAATCTGCATCAATTAAACCATTAAACATAATTATTCTAATATTAACGTACAATTCCTGGCGAAGCCAGTCCATTTGATAAAAAAAAACAAAAAAAAAACATTAAAAGCATTCCTGAGCAAAAACATTTAATCTGACCTGAGGTTTCAACCCACTGCTTCCGATTGTAAAGGTCCTTGTAGACTGGTGCGTTTTTTTCGGCCAAATAACGGAGCGAGTATAAAATAAAATCGACCTCACGTTATGTCACGGTTGCACACTGCCACCGAATATTTTGTCCTGTTTTTTTGAAGGGCCCATTTATTCCGTTTTCTGCAGCTGGCAGAAGGATGTGATAAACCAGGGCTACTCAACTTAAGATGGTTGAAGGGCCACAATGACAGTACTATTTTGGACGTTAGACAATTATTTTGTAACACACTATTATGACAAGTCTACAAATTAAGGAAACACACAGAAAACGGCCAAACCTCTTTGAACAAAAAGATAGTCATGACTCATGGAATGATTAATGAGGAAATTAAGTTACAAAATTAGGCTTTATTCACAAAAGTGAAGAGAACAAACCATATCACACTCTCTTGAACTGGTAAAAACAATACATGTGCCACCTAAATAATATTTTGGACTCAAACTTTTTTTTCGCTTTCAGGCTCTCTGGATATAAAATTATAAGATTCCAAATCTAGAAACAGGCTTCATTCACACCAATGTGAACAACATATTGTAATAAAATCAAATAAAAAACTTTCACTACTTTACCCATTGTTGTTTTCAGTTCACCACCGCTCAGCTTGCAGCAGAGCTGATCCTGGTGAATAATACAGTGGTAGGAAAATAAGTCAGGAACTGCGGGTTCTATATTGCATTTTGCATGCTGTGTTACAACAGTAAATTAAGGGACATCACTTCAATTATAGATGTAATAGTGTGAAACTCTTATACAGTCATAATTACATCTCAACTCATGACAAAAATAAAGTGGTGCTTGTGCCAGTACAGTTTCTAACCTAATCTGTCACTGCTGCCATCTAGTGGATGAATAGTTGATTTAAGCAATATTACACGAGAGAGATGCTTGACTGTCACTGTCGTGGTAATAATCACCTTAAACCACACCCTCAAGTGTAATATTGCAATTATACAACAGTTACCCTTAAAACTAAGAAAATCGCTGAAAAAACATTTTTTAATGACAGATGTAGTCACTACGACCACAAATGTCCCAGGAAACTAGCTAGCCTAGTCACCAAGTTTGCTGCACTCTGGTAAAACAGAGCAGGTGAATTCTTTGTTTTGATTAGGTGTGGAGTGGTGCTCGTTTGAACCACGGCTGGAAGGCTGTTTCAACCAATCAGATTGCTTCCTCGAAACGACCTGTTGTAAAATGCACATTCTACAGGTTGTTAAGAGGAAGCAATCTGATTGGTTGAAACAGCCTTCTAGCCGTGGATCAAACCAACACCATTCACCACCTAGCCCTGGGCCTAATCACATTGAATAAATCACTCTGCACCTTTCGCGCACCTCGTAGCCTTTACTAGCCTAGTCCTACTAGAGGGAAATTCAAACATCCAGCACCCCGTTCAGAAATGGATTATAGTTTCACAACGCGTCGCGACGAGTTGTAAGCTTGCTTGTACATCAGTTATTTGGGTAACGTGACACGGTCATACGACGACGCATATTATCTCCCCGGGCCGGCTTTGACAGCTCAGCTGTGTTGAATGATTAGACGGAGAAATTATTTAGTTACACGCAATCATTACCTGTTTCTTCTACAGGACAGTAAAGTAAAAATATTTAGTTACATGCAATCATTACCAGTGTTGTTTTTGGCAGCAAATTTAGAATAGTTTACTTTAAACTATTCAATACTTTTGAATAGTTTAGTTCATTTAGTTTTAGTCACATTTTAGTCACCTGGAATGTGTTAGTGTTAGTCTAGTTTTAGTCGACTTCAATATACTGTAGATTTAGTCGACTTACTAAAGTGTATATTTCCCAGCCCGGATGCCGTCGTAATGACGGTTTTTACACTTGCTGAAAATAGCCCATCTACAAGCTCACAACGTGTCGCAGATGTGAGCTTGTAGATCTGCTATTTTCAGCATGCAACCAAGTAAAATTACTTATACTGGATCTCTTGTCCACTAGTAGTTTTTATTTGTTGACGAAATTGTCAATATTTAGTTCGTTTTAGTCATCACAGTATTCATTTAGATTCCATTTTAGTTTCCGTCGGTGGAAAAGGTTAGTCGACGAAATCAACACTGATCATTACCTGTTTCTTCTGCACTTGATAGACGGCGTCATTGATCCCACGCTGGTGCTTCCCATACAGGCCTTCTGTCACAGCAGTGCAGTCTGGGAAGTGGGAACCACACACGCACGCACGCACGCACACACACATTTGAATTATTTTATTTGGATCTGCACAAGAGGCGTATACAGAATAGACCCAAACACTGGTCAGAATAAGGTTATACATTACATGGTCCAACCAAGCTGCTGCACATGCGCTTAACACACAGAGGGAAAAGAAGAGAAAGTATATATTTAAAAAAAAAAAATATATATATATATATATAGCACATTGTTGACATACTACTTGATACTACTAGACAGGATGTTTGTTTTGGGTTTTTTAAGCCTCCTAGGGATAAATGAAACAACGCCTTCTCCAGACAGACAGACTGCCCATAGCAGCTGAGACAGAACAGTATTTAGCCAGCTTTTTTTGTTTTTAGCAATCCACCCAATTGCAAACCCCTGAGCACAAGTTTATGGACATGGCCCAGACTTCCAAATACAAGGACAATAAGTTGACAGTTATATCCCAAGGCCATAATACGTTCCACCAGAAGCTGATATTTCATAAGTTTGGATGTAAAACAAGTGTCCATATACAAATCAAATCACACACACACACACACACACACACACACACACACACACACACACACACACACACACACACAAAAGGGAGGGACAAAGGGAGGGACAGGTGAGAAAATAAACAGAATACAATCCTAGAATAAATGAAGTGCTTCATAGTCTACCTATAGCTGGGTCCAAATTCGTTATAATCGTGCACTTGACATGGTGTTAGGTATGGTTATAAGGTTTTCAAAAAGCATCACAAACGAGTTGGGCTTGCCCCCTAGTGCTCCGTTTGCAATGAATCTAATATGAAATGGGCCAGTATTAAAAACCATAATAATGGATAAAAGAAAACAATTCAATGGATTCTATTAGTATTGGGTATGCTAAATAACATATTCAAAATGTAGGGAAAAAAACTTCTGGAAAGGCATACTTTTCAAGATGGCATCCACCAGGGCTCCAGATTTACTTTTTTCACCACTGTCCCGGAACCGTCCCAAAATACAATTTGAACCGTCCCGAAGTAAATGTATACCGTCCCGGGAAAAAAATGTACAAAAAGCACCACTCAAATTGTGAAATTAATAACTGTATTCCTATTGTAATAGAAATACAATTAAGCCAAACAAATAATGTACTGCATGTATTGAATACATGCAGTACATTAATTGTTTGGCTTCATGTTTCTTCTGTAGATACACTGATTTAGTCAAAATGCTCCCAGATGAAAAATAGGGCTTGGTTAAAAATGTTAATCGAATTAATCAGAGGCTGTGTAATTAATTAATCTAAATTAATCACATTTTAATCGCATATTCGACCTGAGAACAGTGACTTTTATTTTCAAATGGATTTTGTTATTTTGGTGTAGGCTACTTGATCAAGACAAACAGATAACGTGCAGCAATGCAGGTATATGAATACTCAAATGTCTATTACATGGTTGGCATGAGAAAACAAATAACTACTTTATTAGGGGGAATACTAAGACGAAGGATCAATAAATAATAATAATAAATACAATCAATAAAAACTGTGGAATGAGAGCGTTTTGGTGTGTGCATTCCACAGTGTTGGGGCAGCAATTCCAGAACAATCTGAGCATTAGAAAACATCTGTTGCTTCAGATGATTATATACCAACATATTATTTAATGTCGACGCCAGCTAGCAAGCCTAGCATGGAAGCTAACGTTAAACGTTGGTGTAGTGTAGCCCCATGTCCATATGGAACCTTTCTGTGGCACACAACCATGGTCTGATCCACGCTTCCAACCGATAGTTTTTCAATCTAAATGTCTCATCCACGGGGCAAAAGCAATATAATTCCTATGATTCCGTTGGGTGAATGTAGTGTGTGCGTTGTTGTTGTTGTCAACGGGAGGCATACTTTGGTCCGACAGAGCATTGGTTGACGGGAGTGCATGCGCATTTTCAGTGTAAAAACTCCTCTCGTCCCGAAACCGTCCCGGATGAGATACATTTACGTCCCAAATAGATATTTTACAGTCCCCGGGACGTCGGGACGCCGTTAATCTGGAGCCCTGGCATCCACGATGGCTGCTGTGAACTTAACATGCCTATAAACTGGGATTTAATACATAAAGAATCATAACAATTATGCACTTAGAGACAAGTTCTTGAATTTTGGTATGGTGTTAGGGATGGGCATAAGGTTTTCAAAAACCATCGCAAACGAGATGGGCTCGCCCCCTAGTGGTCTGTTTGCAATGCATCTAATGCTGGCCTATTTAACATTGGATCGTTTGCGATGGTTTTTGAAAACCTTATGCCCATAACTAACACCATGCCAAAAATCAAAAACTTGTCAAGTGCATAATTGTTATGATTTTTTATGTATTAAATCCCAGTTTATAGGCATTTTAAGCTCACTGAGGCCAACGTGGACACCATCTTGAAAATTATACCTTTCCAGAAGTTATTTTCACCCAAAATGTTATTTAGCATACCCAATACTAATAGAATCCATTGGAAAATATATTTTATCAATTATTTTGGTTTTTAACCATATGCTGATTCGATTCATTGCAAACAGACCACTAGGGGGCGAGCCCAACTCGTTTGCGATGGTTTTTGAAAACGTTATAACCATACCTAACACCATACCAAAAATCTAAAATTTGTCACCAAGTGCACGATCTTGTTGATTTTTTTGTTGATTGAAAAACAAGCATATTCAGTGAATCTATCAGTGTAGATAGGTAAAGTGCTTCATAATCCGCCTAAAACAGTGCATAATTCAGTTAATCTTTCATGATTCAGTTCATCTATCATATTGATTTCCGTCCCTAATGTCCTCGGCTACCAGTCGCGCAGTAGCAGGGAAAACACTGTTAGAGAATCGTGTTGTGTGGGTGGAGATGCTCTCTGGCCGGTGGTGTCTCAGGTTGTGTCCTGAGTCCCTCCACATGAACAGAGGGTGTGCAGGATGTGCTCTCCTCCTACAGCGCTGTGTGT
Source organism: Protomyctophum bolini (assembly GCF_963924005.1). Classification (NCBI taxonomy): domain Eukaryota; kingdom Metazoa; phylum Chordata; class Actinopteri; order Myctophiformes; family Myctophidae; genus Protomyctophum; species Protomyctophum bolini. Next base: position 43,352,887 of record NC_137875.1, read on the forward strand.
AGATTGTGTCCATGGCAGGGAGATTTACAGCGCCGTTTCAACGGGGGGGGGGGGGGGGGGCACTGCCCCCCCAGATAGACTTGGTGCCCCCCCAGTCCAGATTCCAGAACCATACCCCACCATTATTTTTAATGTTTTACAGGTTTAAAATATATATAATGTGTTCTTTTCATGTTTTTCTTCAGTCACAGCAGTGAAAACAAACCCAAACCGGTAAAATTTAATCGTGGATATTAGGAACTGGGCTGCTCAAAGCCAAAACACCAAACTCTAACCCACCAGCACCTTCAGAAAGGCAGACTGATGACGATACTGAAACCACCGCCACGTCGCCTGTTGTTAATATTGCGAGGAGTTGTCCGAGCACTACTAAATGCGCAACGAAATTCGGTCACATTACTGGCGGTTCGCGAGTGTCGCGAACCCCCAGTAATGTGATCCGACGACCAAATTTCGTTGCTGCTGCAGCAACTTCCACAGCCGGTCGCAGCAGCTCAACTTTCGGACCTCCACCACCACCGCATGCTTCTCCACCAGAGGTTCTTGGTTCTGGCACACCGAATCAGGTAAAACGGGACAAATACCCAAGTAGCCTTTATAATGGCAAAAAAACGCTCGTTTATGAGTGCATGGTTTCAGGGCAGGGACTTGCTGGAGACAGATGTTGCATTTTGTTTCCCATGCAGGAAATTCCGTGCAATATGTAATGGCAATGTTGACACTACTTTCACGTTGAAAGGATTTCGTAATTGGAAACAGAATCAAACAAAGGCTTAAATAAGCATGCGCTCTCTAAAGAGCATTTTTTACTCATATTCCTCCCGCCGTTGAGATGGCGAAATATAAAAGACACTAGGCCTAAATGCTCAACTATTTGTTGGTGATTAATGGTTGGTGCATATAGCAGTCTTTTTTTCTACTTTCCTCCCGCCGTGGAGATGCTCATTGTGTTCATTGTGTTGTTTGTTCTTTTGGCTACAATAATCAGGCTATATTATTTGTTCTGGTGTATAATTGGAACCTACTTGTAGCCTTTCTCCAAGCCTTTTGTGTTGTTTTATTGTATAGGCCTATGTGAGAGCTTGCTTGCTAATATGGGTGTGAACTTGAAAAATCAAGTGCCCCCGTTGGAAATATGAATGCCCCCCCTGCTGATTATTCCCTGGATACGGCACTGGAGATTTAATCCAATCATTCTCTCCGCACTTTTGACAACTCGTTGCATCAATTTCCTCTCAGCTTGGGTAGTGTTTCTAAACCACACCGCACCACATACAAGTATTAGATCGCCAACTATGTTCCAAAAGCTTGTAGATCTGCTATTTTCACTATAGTTTGTGTCCTGTCGTCCCTCAGTCACCTCAGACCTCCAAATGCCAAATGCCAAAATTTAATATAGGCTTCAGAGGGTCTAAAATATGGAACTCCCTACCTTTACATCTATGGGCAATTGTCTTTTCCTCAATTCAAGAAGGTTCTAAAATCACTTCTCCTAATAATAATAATAATCTTTATTGTCCCGAAGGATATTTGTCTTCACAACATTAACCACCAAGTACTTCCCATACGGTCTGCTAAATTAACCTGGTGTACGCAATATTCTCCTATAGCGGTTTTATTGTCTTTTATTGTCTTGTATCATTTCCGAAATATTTTTGTATGTGAAAATAAACAAACAAACAAACAAACAAACAGACAAATATTCAAACCTGAAAAAGTGGGTCTTCGGCGAGGGATTTGGTGCCAGCAGCTCTCCATGAGTTTGATCAGCTCCTCCAGTCCTGGAGCCTTCATTCTTTTAGCAACGTCTAGCGGTGGTCTTCCTCCCCGCTGGACATCAAACTCTGGAACGCTGTGGTTTCCAGTGTCTGAGGAATTTACATTTATTAGAAGGATTGCAAGAGGAGTGGCTATATTGTGGCGCAAAAACTTGGACCCTGTGATAAATGTCGTCAGGCTTGATATATATAAGGCTTAGGTCTTAGCAGGTCGGCCCAGACAGGGACCTCTCCTGGACCATAAAAAGCAAACTAATGCCAGGTATAAATATGCAATACGCTTCGTTAGCAAGCAGGAAGCGACGATGAGAGCGGACTCTATGGCTGAAAAGCTCCTTGACCATAATGCTACAGGGTTCTGGAAGGAGGTGAGAGCTCTGAACAGAAATAACACTCCTTTGCCATGCAGCATGGAGGGTGTCTCTGGTGTGGACAATATTGCAGAGGTGTGGAGGCAGCACTACTCTGCTATATTCAATTGTGTTAAGAGTGACCCCTATGAAGTGGGAATTATGCATGACAGTGATGCTTTTTGTGTCACAGCCAATGAGGTTCTCCAAGCTATAACGCAGCTATCTGACAACAAAGCTAGCGGCTCAGACCAAATAACTGCAGAGCATCTTAAACATGCCAGTCCTAAGGTTGCGGTTCTACTTGCCATATGTTTCACTGGTCTCATGACACATGGATTACTGCCACACTCTATGTTGTCTGTCACTTTGGTACCAGTTATCAAGGACAAGGCAGGAAAAGTGGGGAGCTTGGATAATTATAGGCCTATTGCTCTTCCCAGTGTATTGTCCAAGGTCCTTGAAAGGATCCTATTAGATCGATTAGGCTCCTTTTTTAATACCACTGACAATCAGTTTGGGTTTAAGGCTAAACATGGTACTGACCTCTGCATTTATGCTCTAAAAGAGATGGTTGATAACTACAAAAGCCTTAACTCATCCGTTATAGTTGGTTTTATTGATGCTTCCCGTGCCTTTGACAGGGTCTGTCATCAGAAGCTGTTCCTAAAACTGAGGGAAAGGGGGGTGCCTGACAGCATCATAAGAATCCTGGCATACTGGTATGCTAACCAGAGTATGCAGGTTAGATGGGGAAGTGGGGTCTCGGCTCCTTTTACTGTAGGTAATGGGGTCCGGCAGGGGGGGTTACTCTCCCCAGCCCTATTTAATCTTTATATGAATGATCTCTCTGTTCAGCTGAATAACTGTAGCACAGGGTGCATGATTGGAAACTCCCTGGTTAACAATCTGATGTACGCTGATGATTTGGCAATACTCTCTCCCAGTAGTGCTGGCTTTCAACAGCTGCTAAATGTATGCTCCGAATATGGGGTAGCGTATGATGTTAAATATAATGCCAACAAAAGCGTAGTAATGTTCTGCAGAACGAAAGGGGATAAAGACCTCTCCTTTCCCTCCTTTTATTTATCAGATCAGGTGGTATCCATTTGCAGTAAAGCTAAGTATCTGGGACATGTGATAACTGACCAACTGTCTGATGATGAGGATCTGTATAGGCAGCGCCGTATACTGTATGCTCAGGCAAACATGCTGGGGAGGAAATTCCGCTCATGTTCACCTGAGGTGAAGGTTAATCTCTTCAGAGCATACTGTACTCCCCTCTATACCGCCCCCTTGTGGGTAAAATATAAGAAAGCAAGTATGTATAAACTGCAGGTTGCCTATAACGATTGCATGCGTATGCTATTGAACAAACCGAGGTGGAGCAGTGCTAGTGAGTTGTTCTGTAGTGTGGGAGTTTACACCTTTCATGCCCTACTGAGAAACCTGATGTACAAATTTATGTGTCGGCTCAATGAGTCTAAAAACTGTATAATTATGCTGCTATGTAACCCCAGCTTCAGTAGCACCAGGTACCGGTCTGCTTTTTGGAAGCACTGGTATGAATGTTTATTGTACAATTATGTTTTTATGGGTTAGGGGTGTTTCTCTCTGTATGTAGTGTTTTATGTTGTCTGTTGTTATTGGACCTTGAGTCTGAACAAATAAAAGTTGATTGATTGATTGATATTAGAAGACAAGAGAAACCTTAGGAATAATACAAGTGATTTTATTCTTATTGTTGAATAAACAGTGGACTCTGTGAGGCTGAACCAACAATGAGTGTGTAACACTTTACTTAAAGGTCGGGTCTAGGTGTTAGATTTGATGCATTATAATGCACTTATAAGGCATTATAGCGCTTGTTATAAAACTATCCAACATGACAGCCATGCAAACAAACACAATGTCATTTACAGCTAAAAGTTGTTCTCAACAATGTTTTAGAAAACATTGCATAAATTAATGGAATATATTCACTACCATAAGTACGGAAATACTTTGTTTTGTTGTTACTTTTGGGTCAATATATTTATTTTAGCCGTTTAATAAAGCAGCAGGATTGACGGCAATCAATTGTGCCGTGCGTATATAGACCTGACCTTTAAAGCGTTACCCAAAAAACTAAAACAAAGATGAAAAAAGAGATAATTACTCACTTAAAAGGCTCCACAGCAGCATGGCATAACTACAATAAATAGAGACATTCATCAGTCATTACTTTGCATATCATCACACATGGAACAGATTGCATTAAGCTACTCATTCTCAGCGTGATCAATTTGATAGTTTGCCAAATAAAAGCACTAACTAAATTACCTGGATGAAACCAAGCAGTTGTTTTGGTTGTCTGTGTCGTCAGTGTGCATTTGCACATAAGAAGCTACATGCATCATCATGACTATTGAACTATACAGCTAAGCAGCAGTCAAAGCTTACGTTGGGAGTTTCACAAGGCTATGCAGTGACACACAGAGAATTACAGTCAAAGCTTACGTTGGAGTTTCACAAGGCTATGCAGTACCCACACAGAGAATTACAGTCAAAGCTTACGCTCGAGTTTCACAAGGCTATGCAGTGACCCCTGGCCTTTCCCAAAGACAAAGACAATCTTCCACCTTCAGGGCAGTAAAATCATAGACGGACATATTTTTCGTTATAAACAAGGATGATTTGTTCAAGTTAAAAGACAATGGTTCCAGGGACGTGCACACATATACATCAAAGGGGGCTTCAGCCCCTGCCCTTTTACCCATCTGTAAAACAGCTGCCCTCTCCAGACCACAAATGCAGCATTTACTATGGTGGAAGAAATGCAAATTCCACTACTTTCCATGCCATACCGGAGGGCAGCATTCAGGAGAATAGCTTTTTTCCGAAGTCTAGTGAACTTGGAACGTTGGACAAATTTGTTTCAAAATCCATGTCGTATACACGGCATGTCCAGTAGATAAAGAGTGCTGGGTTGCGCCCCGAAAACTGCTGCTACAAGCTCAAGGCAGGCAGGCAGGCAGGCAGGCAGGCAGGAAGGCAGGCAGGCAGGCAATGTTCCACTGAGGTGATGGGTGATTAATTTGTGATGTAGTCTTGTCTTATCAGAATACATTTTTAAAAGTCTGACTTTTATGTAAACCAATATGGATATTTAATAGGAGACATAGGCACACATGGAGAAGGTGACCAATAGGAGACTGAGCATCTCTTCACCTGGTGCAACTCTTTTACTCATTTTGTTAAATACTATGATGTATATTTTGATAGCTTATGCCTAATAACATGTCATAATTGTACACATAGGTTTTCAGCCTATGTGGTTCACGCAGAGAAACCTGAATAAGAGGTCACAAATAGGACTACAGAGACAGCTGTTACTAAATACAGACTATTGCTAATTTGGTTAACTTGCTCACAGTAAAGATACTAGGGTTATTTATGAGGCTACCTGAGAAAACAGAGCCTTTATTAGGGGAGCAATTAAACCCCACTGGGTCTGTGAACTCTTACACTCAGGCAATCTCAAGACTCAGAGCTCCTCTGAGTCAACTCATGTTCTAGGTTGTCTGTCATGAAGTACAACATATCCTCGCCAAATATGCATCTATAAGAAGACAGTCTAATTATTTCATTACAGGTGGTAAACAATGTCTTGTATATTTGATATGGTACATATATTTCATTCTTATTTGGTAATATACATATGGTTAAATGTTTCATTAGCTATTTGGTCAGGCATTCTGAGGGTCACTCAGAATAGCCATAGTCACTGATTGGTCAGTAAAATACTGACACCTCCCGTGAGGAGGGAGTTCCAAGTTTCACAGTAGGCCTATAAAGGCTATACACTTTTGTTAAACGTTGTGACATATAGGAACGATAGTTGAATTTGAGTTGGACTATGCTTGTATATGTCTCCATATTTGTGGGCCTTTGATCCTACGGCCTTGTAAGCTGAGTTTGTCTGTATCAATAAAACGGTGATACAACTCTAAGACTGAACGGAAACTTCTCTGCCTGACTGATTGAGAGAGTGGGTCCACCGTTGTCCTCCTGCTGCTGTCACCTGCATGCACACAGAGCCAGCAGGTCCAGATTCATCATACTATTATTCAAAAGGTGGGTTAATGCAGTGGTGCAGGTCCAGCAAGGCCTTCTATGCTGGCCGTGGACTTGCCTGATGACAAAAGAGAACTGGTGTTTAAAAGTTTCTGCGCGAGTGTGTGCGTGCATGCATGAGTGCGTGCGTGCGTGCGTGTGTGTGCACGCTGTGTGTGTTTACTATAGTCCCCGCCGGTGTTCCTGTTCTGGTGCAGCTTGGCTGGGATGTGTGACAGAGAGTCTGAGTGTGGTTCAGTTCCACTTATTTTTTGTGTGCTTTCGTGTTGTATAAGAAGTTAGAACATATGACAGGTTGTTGTTATGTAACGCTGTTGCCATTGTGTGTGTGTGTGTGTGTGTGTGTGTGTGTGTGGCGCGGGGGGGGGGGGGGTGGGGTGTTGAAGACCTGGTTAATTTCGGGCTTTGAATGATCTCCACTCTGGAAGGAATTTACACTTGCATTTTCAATTACCCAAAACGCTGTCAACAGACCCCTGCAAACAATACTTTATTTTTTCCGTTTTCTATGAACACCTTTCTCGTGTAAAGATAGCACCCAGCGCAATGATAGTTATTTGAGACCTTCACTCTCATTGGCTGCCAGCTAACTCACTCACGCCCACATTCAATAAGGTGGTCCTTTTAAGCAGTCTGTCTTCACTCTACATGCCAAGCTGACTCAGTTGTTAAGATAAGCGTTCAAATTCCCTCCACCTCCCCGACCTCCTCCCTGTGGCACTTAGTTCTGTAATGGGTGATTCTGTGATTATAACTGTGATTTATGGATTACACTGTGATTATGTGGTATCTAGTTCAGTTATGGTATCTGTGATTATAAGTGTTTTATGGATTGTATTATGATCATGTGATATGTATGTGGCATTATGGAATGCATTGAAAGTTAGGATGTTGAAGTCATGGCTTTATTGTGACCTCAAGTTGCATTTACTATGAAATCGTACATTTTTGTCCATCAGCCAGTCAGTGTATCACTCAAAATCCCCATACATGGAAAAGCCCTCACGTGATACCATCCAGGATGGAGATCCCTGATGTCATAGTAAATGTGACCTGCTGTCGCGTTAAGCCCATATATGGAGATCCCTGATGTCATCACTCATCAATATTGGCCAGCAACTCTACATAATGACCTCAAACCTCAAACCCTTAGATCTCCATATATGGATATATGTCAGAACCTGTTCTGAAATTCCATATGTTGATCCTTCCCCATCCATCCTTCGATGACTCCCTGTTGACTTATAGCCTACCTGTCCATTCAAACTATAGACGGGCCTGCCCCAAAGTTATTAGTGCAGCCACGCCCGGCAGCCGGTGAAAACTAGAGTTCTCAACAGGACCGGTAATTAAGGCCCGGCCCTACCTGGGCCTTCATCAAACCCTGTACACTCAAGAGAATGTCCCCGCTATACCACCCTTAGATCTCCATAGATGTTCTGACATTCCATATGTTGATCTGACCTCATCAAACCCTGTATACGCTCAAGACATGCTCCTGATAATCTGTGATATCACATGTGATATGATATCAGAGCTGTGTCTCGGTGCACAGATAATCTGTGATATCACATGAGCAGAGCCACACCGTCATACTAAATGAAATAGCTTTGCAATGGTCAATGGTCAGTCTGAGCTGAAGAGTCTTAATGAAGCTTTTCAAAGTGAATTGCGAGCGCTGTGAGGTTGAATTCCAGCCACACAGGGAATGATGGATACCTGTAGACATCAAAGGAGCATGCAGATGTGTAGGACGTGGAGAAGGCCTCTGGAGGCATGAAGAACGCTGTCCCCGCCCCCTTGATACGAGTCGCCGTCACGTTGGTGACAAACTTGGCGAGGCCAAAGTCAGTGATCTGGATGAGAGAGAGAGAGAGAGAGAGAGAGAGAGATGTTCAATTCTACTGCATAAACCGGAAAGCTCCCGATCCGATTCTGATCATCTGATTTTGAGACATACTGATCTTTCCCGATCCGATCTTTATGCCATATCACAATAGCAGATATCCTAATATATGTCACTCTAGTCTAGTCTGTTGTGTTGCCTTTCAAAATTGTGGGGTTTGTTTTCTTTCTATGAAAGCATGGAATCATATCAAAATAATGATGTATTGGTTAATTAGAGTGAATACAGTTCTACAGCTTATAGAACTGAAGTCAAGTTAAAGCTCTTAAAGTATCTCTCTCATTCAGAGAGAGTACTACAGACACATATGCTATCATGCATATAGCGGGAGTTGCATTTCCTTTGTTTTCATCATAGGTGTATTGAACGCCTCTGAGTGTGACTAGTCTTTGTTTGATGATCTCTGACTGGTACCAGAAGGAAAACAACTATCATAAACACAACAGTTTTTACAAAATCTTATTGCTTATACATCTTTCTTTGAGATTTACATTAAGACAATAAAAAATCTGATATTTTCTCCCCTATTCCGATCTTTTGAAAATCATGTGATCGGAGCGATCACCCGATCCAATTGGGACAACCCCCCTACCAATTAAAGGAATGACATGCTTGAACTTTTTGTTATTATTTTAATGTTTTTTTTGTAAGGCTTTTGCTCTCTTTTATTATCATTACTTGTGTGAGCAGAGTGCAAGTACTGTTTTTGAGTGGTGCAACCACTCCTACAACCAACAATGTCCGTGCGTATCTATGTATCAGTGGCCGGCACAAGTATGTGACTTATTGGTACCAGTAGGGGGCGCCATAAACAAAGAGATATAGTGATGTGCCTGCTCCCTGCTAATGAGAGAGAGAGAGAGAGAGAGAGAGAGAGAGAGAGAGAGAGAGAGAGAGAGAGAGAGAGAGAGAGAGAGAGAGAGAGAGATATGGGGGGGGGGTTGCACCACTCTGTTCACACCAATAGGTGTATAGTCACCTTGACATTCAGATCAACAGGTGTAGAGTCACCTTGACATTCAGTCCAACAGGGGTAGACTCACCCTCACCTTGACAATCAAACCAATAGGTGTAGAGTCACCTTGATGTTCACACCAACAGGTGTAGACTCACCTTGCCATTAAGACCAACAGGTGTAGAGTCACCTTGACGTTCACACCAACAAGTGTAGTCACCTTGACGTTCACACCAACAGGTGTAGAGTCACCTTGACATTCAGACCAACAGGTGTAGAGTCACCTTGACATTCAGTCCAACAGGTGTACACTCACCCTCACCTTGACGTTCACACCAACATGTGTAGAGTCACCTTGACATTCAGACCAACATGTGTAGAGTCACCTTGACATTCAGACCAACAGGTGTAGAGTCACCTTGACGTTCACAACAACAGGTGTAGACTCACCCTCACCTTGACGTCCACACCAATAGGTGTAGACTCTACACCTATTGGTGTGAACGTCAAGGTGACCTGTTGGTCTGAATGTCAAGGTGACTCTCTCTACACTGTAGAGAGAGTCACCTTGACATTCAGACCAACAGGTGTAGTCACCTTGACATTCAGTCCAACAGGTGTAGAGTCACCTTGATGTTCACACCAACAGGTGAAGACTCACCTTGACATTCAGACCAACAGGTAGGTGTAGAGTCACGTTGACATTCAGACCAACAAGTGTAGACTCACCCTCACCTTGACGGTCACACCAACAGGTGTAGACTCACCTTGACATTCAGTACAACAGGTGTAGTCACCTTGACGTTCACACCAACAGGTGTAGAGGAAAGGGAAGGAAAGGTACTATGTTTACTCAGGGTAACTGTACTAAACTCAATAACTTGTTTACAGCCAGGCCCTGCTCATAGAACATTTCATGGTAGGGGTTCAATGCCTTGTCCAAGGGCACTTCAGCGGTGGTAATTTTAACGTGCCGGTCCGGGGATACGAACTAGCGACCTTCCGATATCAAGACCGCTCTGCCAACCGTTCGGCCACCACTGCCCCTAGAGTCACCTTGACGTTCACACCAACAGGTGTAGAGTCACCTTGACGTTCACACCAACAGGTATAGAGTCACCTTGACATTCAGTCCAACAGGTGTAGACTCACCTTGATATTCAGTGTAACAGGTGTAGACTCACCTTGATATTCAGTCCAACAGGTGTAGACTCACCTTGATATTCAGACCTGAGTCCAGCAGCACATTGGCAGGCTTCAGGTCACGGTGGATCATGGGAGGAGTCAGACTGTGAAGGTAGTTCATGCCCAGAGCCACTTGGTGAACCAGCCGAAACACCAGGGACCAGGGTGGCAGGTCCTTTAGTTTGTTCTGGTGTGGGGAGCGGGTCAAACATTTCATTCACAATCACACATACACATACAGGCTATTTTAACCGTCTTAGTGCAGTAGGTTTGTTTCCCTGCCCACATCCCTGTTTTAGGAATTTCACCCGTGTTTAGTGATAGTGTGATAGAGAAAAATCCAATACACCCACAATGGACCTTTTATTTTTTTCTTCACTGGACCATTCTCACATGTTTTAGGAATGGGTGGACCAAAGGAGAAGTTCCCAACTTAATTTCTGAAATCTATTTTTAGTTTTTTTGTGAAAAGTCATGATGGAATATTAAAGAAGACTATCTTAAGTTGCCATGTATTGCTGTACTGCAATACATATATTTTGATGAGAAATATTTTTGATGGAATATTTTATATTGGGTAAAATATACCCGTGTTTAGTGATGGTGTAACAAAAAATATGTTTAGTGTTCTAGGGTTAACAATTCCATAGACTTGGCCACCATATCATGCAGGGACGTGCAGACCAGAGTAATATAGTAAGAGAGGGGCGACACTATAGCGTTGACTCCCATTGTAACAATGGAATGCGAAAGTGCTCATTCTATCTCAATGTATAGTTCCAGCCATAGGAGCAATGTTTGGAACTATAGCCCATATGCCCCAAGTTTCCGGCAAGATCAAAGCGTGTCGCTACTCTCCTACTCTACACTTTGGTGCAGACATAGCCATCAAAAGGGGCTTCAGCCCCTGCCCTTTTACCCGTCTGTAAAACAACTGCCCTTTCCAGTTAAGACCACAAATGCAGCATTTACTATGGTGAAAGAAATGAAAATGCCACTCATTTCCATGCCATGCCAGAAGGCGAGAGACAGCGAGATCAATTCGTGGCGGTGACGACTCGCCACGACCTATTTTTTTACGCCATGACGTATTCTTCATTATCCGCCATGGCAGAACAAAATCCGCCGTGGCGAGTACAGAATCCGCCATGGCGGCGACTCGCCACGACCTATTTTTTTACGCCATGACGTATTCTTCATTATCCGCCATGGCAGAACAGAATCCGTGGCGAGTACAGAATCCGCCATTGTTTTTTTTTTTTTTTGCGTGCCGTGGTGCAGGTTTTATTGTCCTAGTATTACTATTCTCGGAATTATTTCATCCTCTTGTAGCGTAACGGTTAGCGCTCTCGCCCCTATAGTCAAGGCACTGTGCCGGGCCAGGTTCGATTCTTGCAAAAAACAAACTTTTTTTTTTTAAAGTTATTTTTTTACCCGTACATACAGTGTGTGTGCGTGCGTGCGTATACAGTGTGCGTGCGTGTATGCGTGCGTGCGTATACAGTGTGTGTGTGTGTGTGTGTGTGCGTGCGTGCTTCATCGTATTTATTATTATTATTATTATTATTAATATGCAGGTAATAATAATAAATACGATGAAGCACGCACGCACGCATATACAGTGTGTGTGCGTGCGTGCGTATACAGTGTGCGTGCGTGTATGCGTGCGTATACAGTGTGTGTGTGCGTGCGTGCGTGCGTGCTTCATCGTATTTATTATTATTACCTGCATATTAATAATAATAATAATAATAATAAATACGATGAAGCACGCACGCACGCATATACAGTGTGTGTGTGTGCGTGCGTATACAGTGTGTGTGCGTGCGTGCTTCATCGTATTTATTATTATTATTATTAATATGCAGGTAATAATAATAAATATGATGAAGCACGCACGCACGCACGCACACACACACTGTATACGCACGCATACACGCACGCACACTGTATACGCACGCACGCACACACACTGTATATGCGTGCGTGCGTGCTTCATCGTATTTATTATTATTACCTGCATATTAATAATAATAATAATAATAATAAATACGATGAAGCACGCACGCACACACACACACACACACACACACACTGTATACGCACGCACGCATACACGCACGCACACTGTATACGCACGCACGCACACACACTGTATGTACGGGTAAAAAAATAACTTTAAAAAAAAAAGTTTGTTTTTTGCAAGAATCGAACCTGGCCCGGCACAGTGCCTTGACTATAGGGGCGAGAGCGCTAACCGTTACGCTACAAGAGGATGAAATAATTCCGAGAATAGTAATACTAGGACAATAAAACCTGCACCACGGCACGCAAAAAAAAAATAAACAATGGCGGATTCTGTACTCGCCACGGATTCTGTTCTGCCATGGCGGATAATGAAGAATACGTCATGGCGTAAAAAAATAGGTCGTGGCGAGTCGCCGCCATGGCGGATTCTGTACTCGCCACGGCGGATTTTGTTCTGCCATGGCGGATAATGAAGAATACGTCATGGCGTAAAAAAATAGGTCGTGGCGAGTCGTCACCGCCACGAATTGATCTCGCTCCACCTGCAGAAGGCAGCATTCAGGAGAATTGTTTCAAGTCTCCTGAACTTGAACACAGCATTTTGTGTTGAACAAATGTGTTTAGAAATCCCTGTCGTACACCACATCTCCACTCAAGTGCTGGGTTGCGCCCCGAAAATAGCTGATCTACAAGCTCTCAACGCGTCTCTCTTACAGGATTTCAGCCCCTGCCTCTCTAACATTCTATGCACGTCCCTGGTATTACCTAATCTTCAATGGAGGGGGCCACTCAAAAAAGCTGACCTGCAAGGAGTCGAGGGATCCTCTCTCCATCAGCTCCATGACTAGACCCACACTTATGAGGTTGTTAGTGGGTCTACAGCCCCTGAAGACCCCCAGGACCCTGATGACATAGGGGCTCGCTGCCCGTTGCATCATCTCAGCCTCACCAAGCAAATCCTCATCTGAGAATGATCTGAACATGACAATGAAACATTTCATAACATGAAATATACAATGTCACTTTATCTGAACATAACATGACATATATGTCACATTATCTGAGAATATCTGAACATGACAACATGAGATATATATGTCACTTTATCTGAACATGAGATATATGTCACATTATCTGAACATAACATGACATATGTCACATTATCTGAGAATGATCTGAACATGACAACATGAGATATATGTCAAATATATAGATATATGGCAAAGTAACCACAATATACCGCTAATCAACTTACAAATTACATATACAAAGAGGCATTTAGTATTAATATCACTATAGTCCAAGATTAAGTCAATTTAAAGCAATTGACCATTTAAAATAAATAATTCAATAATTATACTGTATACATGATAACATAATTATATTTCAGTTTATACCTTTAATTTTCATCGGATATCGATGATTTACTTTTCTTTGAGAAATGTTATAGATAGAAACTTGTACCATACTTCATAATACTACTTTTTACATGCATAAAGTAGGTAGGTAGCAAATAGCTAATCCTAATAATTCAACATTTCAAACGTTCCTTCACAGAGAAGCTGAGATTTGACAGTTTGTAGCGGTCGACAGTACTTGCGCGCTCTGTTTGCAACAAGCAAGTAGGCACTCGGCAGAGTGCAGTTTGGGTTGCACTTGCTGTATGAAATGTGCTATACAAATACAGTTTTGATTGATTGATTGATTGATTAATTATATTTTTACCTATTCACCTACCACATATAGGCCTACTGTAGGTGAACAAAATGTGTGATAAATATGAAAAAAAAGCGAAAGGTTATCATATATTAATTCATTTATATTGATCCTATAAACAATTTAATATAGGCATACACAGGTCTGGCTCATGGTCTACTTCTGAACTTTACACGGTTCAAACCAGAGGGTACAGGTGGGTAAGGGTCCATTTGTAATAATAATTAAATATGAATATGTATCCTCTGAATCGTCATCAGTGCTCACTGCTCAGTAACTTTCTCCACTTACCCGTTATCCAGACATATGAGTTTAACGGCCACATCCCATCTCCACTGAAGATGTCTGGTCTTGAAGACTTGACCAAATCCTCCTGCACCAATCACCTTCCAGCTCTGATCCAGACTCCTCTCACCAATCACTGCTAGAGCTACAGGGGGGCTGGACTGTGCCATTGTTCACTGGATAGGGGGGAGAGTAAGGGCCGATTCATACTCCTATTTTAGAGCCGAATAAAAGTCGGTTCGGCGCTGTAGAGCCTACAATTTGACGTCATTTGAGGTTCGGGGGGCGGGTACCGTCCTAAAGTCGGCTCTTCGGTGCTACTGAAATTTTCTGACGAGCCGAAATCATTTCGGCACTACAGCGCCGAAACAGCGGTAAAATAGGAGTATGAATCGGCCCTAAGGGTTACAGTGTTTCCAGACCTGGGCAGACAGGCGCGGCCATTTTCAGCTGTCTTCCGGGTTTTTAGACAGTTGGTGGATGGAAAAGAAGCTCCACCCACGCGGGGACAAGCATTTCCTCCAGGAATCGGGAAAATGCGGGAAAACGGCCGTGCCTGTCTGCCCAGGTCTGGAAACGGAAACGCTGTGATCTACAGGCCGACGAAGCGGCCACTTCGAGTGCCACCTCTTAGGGGCGCCACTTAAGCCCTCCAATTTTATACATTTTTCTGCTCTGGTTTCTGCTTTAAGTGGGGGGATATCGGTCGGGCAACTGGCAACCCACACATTCACATTGGGTGAGGTGACAAATAGGGGGGTAGTCGCCACCTTCTAAAAATGAATCGTCTATGCTGCGCGTTGCCTAGGAGACAGGTTAACAGCCAACCCTTTCGGCCCGGGTTCAAACGGAAGGACAAAGAAAAAATAAACAACAAAAAATATATATTTGATTTCCCAAGTAAACTTAAGGCTCCTTTTTTCCCTTTGTCCGTCAAAACAAGCTTTTTTTCAACGGACCACAAGTTATCATGAGCGCGTTTTACACAAAGTATTTTCAAGATGCCGGGTGGAATTAATTAAATTAGTCAGTCGGTGGCGATCTGCATCCAGCATGGCTTTTTACTTTTTAATTCTGCAGACAGTGCATATATATTTACCAGTCATGACTTCAACTCCAAGCATCACCCATCATCCACGAGGATAGATGGGTGTAGAACCGTACCAAAACCACGCCAGATGTCCTCAAATTCGACATATAACCGCATATACCCGGAAAAAAAAGTTACACGCACGTGCGTGCGCATGTCCAGCAAGGGCAGAATCCATTTGTACCGGCAAACGGGCCTGGGGGTGCGATAGGTCGGCCGGTCTGTGGGTCGGCCGGTCGTTTGATATGTTGGCCGGTCCGTGGATAGGTCGGCCGGTCGTTTGATATGTCGGCCGGTCCGTGGATATGTCGGCCATTCGGCCATTTCTCAACCGTTTTGGATGGGGGTGGACTCGTTGGAATCGTGTCGCCCACCCGGGGGCGTCTTTGGGGGTCTCAAGGTTTGGGGACCCCCAGGGACCCCCAAATGGTAACTATGTCATTCCTCTACCGTTTTGGACGGGGGTGGGCTCATTTGAATCGTGTCGCCCCCCTGGGGGCGTCTTTGGGGGTCTCAAGGTTTGGGGACCCCCAGGAACCCCCAAATGGTAACTCTGTCATTCCTCTACCGTTTTGGACGGGGGTGGGCTCGTTGGAATCGTGTCGCCCACCCGGGGGCGTCTTTGGGGGTCTCAAGGTTCGGGGACCCCCAGGAACCCCCAAATGGTAACTCTGTCATTCCTCTACCGTTTTGGACGGGGGTGGGCTCATTTGAATCGTGTCGCCCCCCCGGGGGCGTCTTTGGTGGTCTCAAGGTTTGGGGACCCCCAGGAACCCCCAAATAGTAACTGTGTCATTCCTCTACCGTTTTGGACGGGGGTGGGCTCATTTGAATCGTGTCGCCCCCCCTGGGGGCGTCTTTGGGGGTCTCAAGGTTCGGGGACCCCCAGGGACCCCCAAATGGTAAAAAAGCGACCGGCCGGCCGACCCACAGACCGGCCGACCTATCGCACCGGCCAGCCCGTGGATTCTGCCCTCCCTCCGCATGTGCGCACTCTACAGATCTCGCTTATAGCGCCACCTAGGGCCCAACCGGCCCTGACGACAGCCACGGACGTTTTCTGCTGTCTCCCGGCTTCTTTTCCGGGTTTTTAGACGGAAATTAAGCTCCACCCACGTGGCTGACTGCCACGACGGCCAGATTCCTGGTGAACGCTTTCCCCCACGCTTCTTTTCCATCCACCAGCTGTCTAAAAACCCGGAAAGTATGCTGGCCGACAGCAGAAAACGTCCGAGCTGGACTGTGCCATTGTTCAATGGATAGGGGGGAGTGTAAGGAGGATTAGGATTCCTATACAGGATCTCCTCACTGGTCAACAAAAACACCTTGAAGATTCTTGTGATCTGATCTGTGTGTTCAGACTGCAGTATCAGCCAAATCTAGCCTGAATCAGATCTGTGCATTATCCAGATTATATCATTTGTTTAAATAAGTCTAAAGTCAAACAAGTCGCATACAAGTCACATGAAATCTGATTTAGATCAGGTTGTTGCATTCAGAATGAGACGGATCGCCTCAAATCAGATTTGAATCAAATTTTAAACCACCTCTGAATGTGGTCACATTGGAGAAAAAAAATCAGATTCCATGTGACTTGTATGTGATAATGTGACCTGTCTGCATTAGATTTATACAAATATGACTCCAATCTGGATGTGGCTCAGATGTGATTCATGCTAGATTAAAGCTAGGTTTGGCTGCCAGTGTAAACAGGGCCTATCTCAGTGTTAATTCTGACAGCAAATGCTCTGGATTATAGAGGGAGGAACGGGTTATCATGCACCCCCCGGAAATATACTTCTAATCAGTGTTTTCTCAATGAAAAAAAAGGTGCTGAAGATCATGAGCTATGTTAAAAAGTTGTCAAAATGTCCCCACCCACTTCAAACCCCTCTTTTTGGTATATGGCTCTGTGGAGAAATTGCATAAAGGAAAATATTAATTCGCTAAAATTACATAAATAGAGATGGTAGTCTGAAATGTGTCATGGAGTATCCTGACACATAGGATTCTGGGGCTTGCTACCATTGTATTTATAAATATGACATACATCATCCCCAGAAACACAGACAAATACACTGTCTGCTTGATTAATAACAAGTTACAAAGCATTTTTCAGCACATTATGGTGAATATCACTTGTATAGAGAAAACCTCCCATGTCCCAAGATGACCTTTCTATCTTGAAAATTACTCTTCATGTAGCCAACATTCTGAACTATGTACCTCAAATCGGTGAAAAGTGTATATTCAGCCAGTATCAGCTATACATTTGGAATAAATGAATGAATGACTGAGTTTGAACTGTATCCACATTATGGAATATTTCTTACTTGAATGAGTTATTTTTAAAGGTTGCCAAAGTGCCCCATCTACCATTTGTAAGCAAATGAGTGCCGCCATTATCAAAAAAATAATTCACTATATCTCAGACAATATTGCACTTAAATTAACAAATAGGGTGTCTAGACGTTTTCTTTTTGCATAAATGCACCATGTATCTGTGCGTCTGTCTGTCGGTCTGTGTGTACGTCTATAATGCATGTAACTTGAGAACCGTTCGACATACACGTTCCACAAATGCACCCACAAGGAGTGTACAAGTGCCTGGTGTCGAGTACATCGGACCCACGGCTGTCCAGAAGCACCACAAAAGGCCTCTTCCCGGGTTCTGGACAGAGCCCAAGCCCAGGCTCCATATATGAAACTGGCCTAGGCTGTTCTGACACCACACCACTCCATATTTGGGCATGCCTGACACAGAACTCCATATATATGAATAAAGGGACACAGAGAGACAGATACAGAAATCTCCATGGGCATAAAAGGGACACAGAGAGATTCCCCCCCCCCCCCCTCTGCCACTCAGGTGGAAGAGCACATCACCGCATGCCTGGCTGACATCTCACAGTGGATGTCCTCCAACCACCTCAAACTGAACCCAGACAAGACTGAGCTTCTCTTCTTCCCAGCTAAGTCCTGCCCTATGCGGGAGCTAACTATCTCCGTAGACAACGCCCTGGTAACGTCTGTCCCAACAGCCAGGAATCTTGGTGTTGTCCTGGACAGTCAGCTCTCGTTCAAAACTCACATCACAGCTGTCACTCGATCCTGTAGGTTCACACTGTCATGGCTGGCTCTTGCCATGACAAAGATGAGGAGCAGGAGACTGTCGAAAGTTGAACAATATAGGTTTATTGAAACATAGGCTTGGGCATTAACTTAAACTGAACTGGTTCATAACACAATCCGGCAACAAATCCTATAAGGTGTGGAGTCAGTAATCAGTGGTGTGGTGGTGATGGATGTGTGGAACATGGTGTGGTGTGTGTGTGGATGGAAAGAATAAGGTGGACATAATATCAGCAGAACATGGAGGCAAGCATGCAGGGAATGGATGCACAGACAGCAGGTCTGCCTCCTCTGGATCTCTGGTAGTGAATGGCAGGGACCTTGCTGTTATAGCTCACTGGAGGCACCGGGCCCAGGTGCTCTCCAATGAGCAATCAAGAAGTGCCCCACCGAGGCTCACCTACAGGGAGACAATTAGGCAGGTGCACCACTACACATACTGTGTGTCTAATGTGTGTGGGGCATCACAACACTCTATAACATACGACGAATTAGACCGTTCCTCACCCAGGAATCAGCCCAGCTCTTAATCCAGACAACAGTCTTGTCAAAACTTGACTATTGTAACTCCCTCCTTACTGGCCTACCAGCATGTGCACTTAAGCCTCTCCAGCTGATCCAAAATGCCGCAGCTCGCTTGGTCTTCAACCAGCCAAAATTATCACATGTCTCCCCCCTGCTCCGCTCCTTCCACTGGCTCCCGGTCGCTGCCCGCACAGAATACAAAACTCTGATGCTGGCATTCAAAGCAACCAAAGGTATGGCTCCCCCATATCTTGCAAGTATGATCGAACCCTACAAACCCTCCCGCTCACTCAGATCAGCCAACGCAGGGAAGCTGGAAGTACCCTCACTAAAAACGCCAAAAACACTCCACACGTCCCAAACTCTTCTCCCTTCTGGCTCCAAAACTGTGGAATGCACTTCCCATTGCAGTCAGAACTGCAGCATCACTCCCAATCTTCCGCCGTAGTCTGAAAACCCACCTTTTCAGACTCCATCATGGCCCATAGCACTTACCCCACCCCCTTAGATAGCAATTCTGTAGACTTAGATAGCATTTGATAGACTTATAGCATGTTATGTAGACAGCATAAGTGCATTGTATGTGCTATTGTCATAGCACGTCATAGTACATATAGCATAGTAGTATAGATGTATAGCTTATATGTATAGTTTCATTATAGATATTCCACTGTTACTTTCTTAGCTTACGCATGTTTCATGATAAATGTTTTTATGTGATGTATTCCCATGCTTTTTTGTTCTTGCTTAATGTCGCTCTGGATTAAGAGCGTCTGCTAAATGCCTAAATTGTAAATTGTAAATTGTAATGGGTATTCTGACACGGGTACAACGGGTATTCCATAGCCGGGTGGGGCATGGATCTCCAACTTCCATCGTTACTGACTCGGTAACAGCCGGGCACCATTTTTAAGCAAGCTTTATAGTTTATAGCATAACATTCACACAAGAAACATCCTCAGAATGAACAATAGTATATGGCAGTATAGGCCTACACATTATAGAATGGCCTGCACTATGTAATACAAAATACACAGTCACACAATCCAAGCAGGGGTGCCCAATAGCCTCGGTATACCCAGGCTTTTATTTTCGTTTGTGTTCAGCTCAAAAAACGCCTGGGGGAACGTGATACATTTCCTGGTCTAGGAGAGTATAAGTGGGAGTGAACTACAGTGCAGAGGGGCTATGGACAAAATAGCCCCTCTGCCCAAGACAAAATACACACAGTCACACAATCCAAGCAAGGGTGGCCAAAAAGGAGATTGCGATCTACCAGTAGATCACAAAGGCTGCCAGCTGCCACTTGAATTAAGGTCACTTGATTGATTGACATCAAAAGGGCATGTCAGCTCAAACTCTCAATGCAATTATTTTTGTGTTGCTGTGCACAAAAACGTTGGTAGCATTACAAATTTAAAAAGATAAAATAAACGACCTATTCTATTTCCCATTCCAAGTGCATTTGTCTTACATATAATGCCATCTCCGCTATCCCAAAGCCCCCTCACGTATTTAACCCATTCAGGACGGGAACCACCTTTGGTGTTTATGTTATACTTTAGATATTGAAAACAATTTGCGTGGAGGAGGAAATGTGTGCAATTCTTATATATTCTTTCACAGCAAAAGTTTTTAACTCATATGTTTGCTTCCGGTGGGGTCCCGGAACAACATATTACAGCCAATTACATAAAACATTCGGGGTTCTTGACATGAAATAGTTTGATAATCACTGACATAGAAACATAGCTTTTTCAGAAAGTTGTCAGGATTTAGAAGACACTTTGTAGAATCTGGTCCAAAATGGGTTAAACTGTTTTCAGCAATCGTATAATATATTTGTTGGTGGGTAGATGATGTTGAGCTGGTCATTTTGAAAGTAGCTCTCAAGTAATAAAAAATAGTGACACTTGGTGGTCAACAAACTATTAAAAAAAAAAACCTATGTCCATGCTTGGAGGGACAGACACGTACACATAGGGCCACACATTGCTGTCTAGGAGTGGCTAGCACCACTCAAAAAGTGTGGGCACAATAACTGCTACAGTGTAGCAGTTACTTCCTTGACAGGAAGTAGCTCATACAGTGGATTTTTGGATGTCTACAGTGGATTTTTATAATACAAACACTTTGCAGATATAAAGAGGATAATTCAAGTTTTTCGCACAGCTGCAATGTTGGCGAGTTTGATGTTGTTTAATACAATCAGATAGGACTTTTCTGTTTGGATGAATGGACTGTCAATAGAGACACACAGGGACTACAAATGTCACGCCCCCAAATGAGACAGCGGCCCCACTTCTGTTCCGTTAGAACTGTGTACAGCAGGCCAGCCCATAGAAGTCCATGGAAATTCAACTGTAGTTAACCTACTTTAAAAAGTATACGAAATGAACTGAAGACTATATTGATTTGAATAGAAATATGTTTCCAAATGTATGAAGTGTCTTTGTCAACATATATTGTTGTTTTCTCAATAGAGGATCTATTTCACATTTAACTTACCACTTGAATGAGTTACACATAATGTTAACAGAGCAGAGGGGAGACGGCAGACAGAGAACCTGTCACTTTAAGGACGTCACTGCCTTTACGAGGCAACGAGCGCCGATTTTGAAGAGTGGAATTCTCAATAATACATCCCGATCCCGACTTTGTTCATTCATGTCTATATTTTGAACATGTCACGGGCTTACTAATATGTTCTACCTACCAGGGCAGGCGCGGAACTACCGGGGGGGGGGGGGGGGGGTGTAGTTTCCCCCTGGCCCGTGACTCCAGGGGGCCCGGGGCTGTCAGATGATCGATCGACGACCACACAGCGTTACACAGTCACTCATGACAGATACCCATTTAAAGCATTATCTCTCAGGGCGCTACAAATATATATATACACATCCTGTGAACTATTGTTCACTAATCATTACAAGTATAGCTCTTATTTTGAAGAGGAAGAGGAAGTCTGTTTCGGCTGTAGCCTACTTCCATGACAGACAGTTGTTTTTCCAGATCATAATATTGCCGGGAGGGAGGGAACTGACAGACTGTAAACATTGATTAGAAGTGATGGTGGTGGTGGATTGCTTTTAGCCAAAGTTTATATTACCATATGAAAGCCATGATGCTGCGCATCTTTGACTTAAACAATTTGTACACACTTTGGAATATACGTTAAACATGGTGGAAGTGGTGGGTCCTATATCGAGCTACTGCTGCTGCCAGCATTAGGTGAGTAATTAATTAATTGTAAAAGTATCACGCTGGTAAAATCACCAGCGGCAGCTGCCCAAAACATTAACCCATTCTGACCGGGCACCCATTTTGGTGTTAGCATCATGTTATGCTTTAGCTATTGAAAAATAGCAGATCTACAAGCTCATAGAGCGCCACCGAGTGGCGCGCTACGAGCTTGTAGGTCTGCTGTTTTTGAAAAATCGAAGAACGACTGACATTTTTAGAATCTGATCTCAGGTCAGAATGGGTTAATCAGACCAGTGTGTGTCCAGTGGAAACCTCGTATGAATCTGATCTCAGGTCAGAATGGGTTAACAGGTAGGCAGGCAGGCTACAGTACCCACTGTACTGTCACTGCCTGCAAGGATGTACTTGGAACTGTTGGCCCGACTTGGCCGCCGTGCCATATTCATTTTAGTTCAGAAGTGCGTCCACCTTTTACCTGCAGCTCCGCGGTCTGGTGCTTGCACAAATGCAGCAAGCATACAAAGAACTACGATTTGTAGCTTAATTGGCTGACACCTTAATCAAGTTGAGAGAGCAACTT
Source organism: Protomyctophum bolini (assembly GCF_963924005.1). Lineage (NCBI taxonomy): Eukaryota > Metazoa > Chordata > Actinopteri > Myctophiformes > Myctophidae > Protomyctophum > Protomyctophum bolini. The sequence continues at coordinate 43,375,737 of NC_137875.1, forward strand.
ATCGGCAGTTGCTGGGATATGTTTGTTTAAAAGTGATGTTACGCGACGTTAAGCGTCACCGTCGATTAGTGTTGTAGTTCTCGAGACATGGTCTCGTCTCGAGACCGGTCTCGAGACCAAATTTTCGTGGTCTCGGTCTTGTCTCGGTCTCGCGCTTCTCGCCTTTTTTTGTCTTGTGGTCTCGTCTCGGTCTCGCCTCTCATTTGTCTTGGTCTTGTCTCGGTCTCGCGCTTCTCGTCTTTTTTCTCTTGTGGTCTCGTCTCGGTCTCGCCTCTCATTTGTCTTGGTCTTGTCTCGGTCTCGCGCTTCTCGCCTTTTTTGTCTTGTGGTCTCGTCTCGGTCTCGCGCCTCATTTGTCTTGGTCTTGTCTTGGTCTCGGACTTATTGTCTCGGGTCTCTTCCCCCACCGAGACCACTCGAGACGAGATGCAAAACGTTCTATTATATCAACCCAATCGCAAGGACTGAGAGAGTGAGAGGAGCCCATTCACATTAATGAATTAAAGACAGCTGTTAAGGAGAACAGCGCTGCATGACGTTCATACAGGTCCAAAGAAGAGCACATGTTGATGTTATTATGATCATTCTATCATGAAATTATATCAGCCTCAGGCAATGGGCTTAAATAAATAAAGTGTCGGCCGGGAGGCGGAGAGTTACGCACGGCATTGACGGCAATACGCATGCAGCGCCCGGCATACAGCCTGGCATTTTCATTTCAATATATTCTACCAACAGTGCAAGACTGCAAGCTTTCTTTTTATGTTGTAAGTTGTAACTTGTAGCCTGTAGTCGTTTTAATAAACGAGGTTGAGCGGTGATCTGAATACTGATCTGAAAATAGCCAATCTACAACTATCACAACGCGTTGCACTGCAGCCGTGCAGCGCGACCGCGACATATGTATGAACTATGAAGCATCGCCTCGGTTTAGTTTCATCATGAGAAGAGTAAAGAACCACCACCTACCTGACGTTACATCTATACCTAAAGTAAACTAAAATCCATCCATCGTCCACGGTCCACCTTATGTGATCATGTCTTGTCTTGTCAGGCTATAATAAAAACGATCATGTGCAAATCCTTTGTTGTATAACGTGCATGCATGCCTCATTGACATTGTTGGTTCACTACCGATTTATTTACTAAAAGGCTCAAACAGCAGCAACCAAAACCAACTAATAAACTATTGTTTTAATTTGAAGGTGAGCCATAGCCCATAGCCATTAATCTGAAAGGTTTTGGTCGGAAACTGACAAACTGACAGTGACGGACAGTGTGACAGGTGAGGTCACAGTTCACAGGTTAATTCAGTGCATGCGCAATGCACAACAAATGTACTGGTCAATAAGATGTCGGCTAATTCAGCTGTTATAAGGTTTGGCTTTGTGGAACACAAAAATTACATTTGCAAGGATAATGGGGGGAAAAAGCACAGTGCAAAGTGCAAGCATAAATATTTGAATGAATCATGCTGTGTAGACAAGTATACCTAATTTTGAGCTGTTCCAAAGTAAAATGTGTTTCAGATCAAGATTGTTATCTGTACCTAATAATACTACCTATCAAATAAGAGGGAAAAATAGTCTTGGTCTTGACTCGGTCTCGCCTCGCGGCAGTCTTGGTCTCGGTCTCGACCCTCCTAGGTCTTGGTCTCTGCCCCCTAGGCTCGCATCGGTCTTGGTATTGGTCTTGGTCTCGACCCTCCAGGTCTTGGTCTTGGTCTTGGTCTCGGCCCCATAGGCTCGCATCGCTATTGGTCTTGGTCTCGGTCTCGACCCTCCAGGTCTTGGTCTTGGTCTTGGTCTCGGCCCCCTAGGCTAGCAGCGGTCTTGGTCTTGGTCTCGACCCTCCAGGTCTTGGTCTTGGTCTTGGTCTCGGCCCCATAGGCTCACATCGCTATTGGTCTTGGTCTTGGTCTCGACCCTCCTAGGTCTTGGTCTTGTCTTGGTCTCGCTTTAGGTGGTCTCGACTACAACACTACCGTCGATATATGGCATCGGGGGGGGGGGGGGCTTCGTGAGTCAGGTTCGGCGAGGCCCGATCGTGTGTTCCGCCAGTGTACCAGGGGCGTAACTCGATGTCAGTGGCCCCTCCTATCTATAATTTTTATCCCACGATTTTGCAACCCATTCTTTTTCACACTGTCAATTATCTAATGTAATCCTGGTTGGCACACTTCGTCTGCCAACCTGGGGGGATGCAGCGGACTGACCTCATGCGCCCTTCTATGCATGAGGAGTCCAAGCTGCTTCTTTTCACCTGACAGGATGGAATTTCCCAGACATCAGCATCATTATGATGTCACTGAGCATCATGAAGGTACTGAAAGACCCACCCACCTCAGACATCAGCAACACTCAGAATAGCCAAATGGTATTGATCACGCCTCCAGGTCTTTAGTTTACTCAAGTTGGGGAATAAGACCTGGTACTTAAGACACGCAAAATACAGCCCTAGTGTTTTGTGTTCTTTATGTGTTGCCATGTGTTTCAAATACAACTAGTTGTATTAATTGTGTGTTTTCCTGCTAGTTCTCTTTTTTAACCTTTATTTAACCAGTAAAACACATTGAGACTGAGTCTATTTTACAAGTGGCAACTGGCCAAGAGGCATAAATACAATTATACCTCGATGCTATACATCGTAACATCGTCACATTACACAACAGCCAATAATACATCCATGACACGCCTCAAGAAGCCAAATCTCCAAAATGGTACACTATCAGTAACTGGGCTTCTTACCTGATGTACGCTCCTGATGACCCTCTCTCCTCTGCAGTCACACGTACAGTCTCATGCAGGTATAATGAAGCAAGCAGCTAATTATGCAGTGTGTATGTGTGTGTGTGTGTGTGTGTGTGTGTGTGTGTGTGTGTGTGGGGGGGGGGGGGGGGGGGACACTCCTGTTCCACTGGATTCCTGAACACAGGGCTGGCCGGGAGCCAGGAGGCAGAGGAGGGACTGTCACCCTCTGGGTGAACATATTTGAGCATGCCCAGTATGACGAATGGGTTGTCTATGGGAAGTTGCACCTTGTTAGCACCTTGTTGGCAAGATGGCCGCGGTCTGAATATCGTCAATATAACTCTTCAGAAGGATGTTACGTAGTTGAAAACGATCGCTTCCAAAGTCCAACACAAAAAATATCACCTGCACAAAATTACCTGACAGGACGTAGCTCATAACATGTTCTGTTAATGAAACAAACACTTTGATAGAAATAGGATAATTCAAGCTTTTCGTACAGCTGCAATGTTTGTGAGTTTGACATTTAATCAGATTATAGGACTTTTCTGTGTGGATGTATGTGCTGTCAATGGTTGGTGTTTCAACTCTAGACTCAACATTGTCAACCCTAGAACACTAAACATCGTGTTTCAAAAAAGTGTGCGCACTCCTGTTCTACTGGATTCCTGAACACAGGGCCGGGCCCAAAGGGCAGAGGAGGACACATAACCTGACTATGCCAGTTCACAAGTTCCCTCCTCCTGCCTGCATCTGGGCTCTCTCAAGGGTTACACACCGGCATTCCGACGCATCCCCGTTCCGACTCCTCCCCATTTCGACACCCCCCCATTCCGACGCACCCCCATTCCGACGCACCCCCATTCCGACCCAACACACAACCCCGCCTCTCCCAGCCCCCACCAAGCACCCCACAGTGGCCCACACACCCTCCGAAACGGCGTCCGAAACAGGCTACACAATCAACCCCCCCCCCCCAGAATTTAAACACCGCCATTCAACGCACAGGCAAAGGCGCGTGTGTGTGTGTGTGGTACTGTATGACTTGAACAACAAAACTGTACAGCGAGTGAGAGAATGGTTTGGCCTGAGCACCCCGGGACTTCATATTCCACAGTAAACGGGAGGGAGGGCTCAGGATACCGAACATTGAATGGACATATATATCCACACGCCTTTCCCACCTATTAAACATGCTTAACAGTGACGATCGGGTAGTCAGAGAGCTCGCCAGAGCCTCGCTAATTCTCGATCTGGAGCGACGCAAGGTCCCCAAAACAAGAGACGCCCCCAGCTTCCTCGGGTTCAAAAAGAAGCCCAGTGGTAAATTGGATACCAACGCAACTGGTTTCGGTGTAAACTCTGACTGGCCTGATCTGAACGATCAGTAACTGGACTGGTGTCTCTTTAGAGTGGAAAGGAGCGGACAACGAGACCGTGCACATCTCTGAAACTGTGATCACTGACCTGTCAATTCTCACCTTTGTCGAAGCATAGGCCTATTAATCGTCAATAATCCGACCATTTTATTACATTAAATAAAGATCTGTCTCGGCTGATGATCTGTCCATGAAAGCAAACGGCACGGTCAGGATGACATGTGACATGACAGCGCACGAGAGAGAAAATAATAATAATTGACTGCATACGGTAGGCTATAATGAGTCCAGGCGTCCAGCACTGCAGGACACCCGCACCCTCCGGGCGTTCACTCCATTTGCTCGTGCGTACATGTGTGCATGTGTGTGTCAAAGTCAGAAGTTTATTTATTTTTTATTTTTTTAATACAGGTCATATTTCTATCCTTTTATTAAATACAAATAAACGTATACATGATGTACATCTGTCTCGCCTGTTATTCTTGCTTTGTCTGCCATCTAGAATAGAGAGATTCCGTTTTTTTTCCGGAACCGGTGGGGAATGTAATTATATAAAGGGTGCTGCCTTGCGCACAGCGAGAGAGCGAGCGAGAGAGAGAGAGCGAGCGAGAGAGAGAGAGAGAGAGAGAAGCTGAATAACATTAGGTGCAATTAAAAGTCTGCGGCTAGATGGTTGGGAAAGCATTGGATTATTATTATTATTCCGGGAAAGTGCCTTCTTCTATGATTGTTACTTTGATAGGACAGCCCACTTAATTTCCCACTGTAGGCTGCATGTCAATTTTATCTTTGAACAGTGTAGGCTCTATCATTTAGTGTTGTCTCATACACAATTAAAAAATCTGAATTGGCTGTGTCTCATACACAATTAAAAAATCTGAATTGGCTGTAAGTCTTTGCTTCTTAGCAAAACTGAACTTGTATGCATAATTACATGCTGGACATATTTGTTGCGTGTGTGACTGTGTGTGTGTGTGTGTCTCTCTTCTTGTGCCCACGAAACCAGGTCATTGCAACATAGGTAGGCCTATAGTAAATTTGACTTGCGCACCAGAAGGGAAACGAAGAAAAGGATGACCAAAGACGGTGAAAAGCGGAAGCGCTCTGTGAAGTCCTATATGTGCCACACTGTAGTCCTTTGTTTTATTATGCAGCATAAGCCTCTAAGGTGTATCAGCAATAAAAAATCTTTAACGATTTTGTACCGCTGATACACCTTAGAGGCTACGTTGCAACAGGCATAAGCCTGCGCGGCCCTCAACACTAAATACAGACAGTTCAGCACCACGGACAGTTCCTGATCACAGATAGACCGCTCATCATTAAAATTGGTTTTACATCTTGCAATTAAAGAATTCCATTTGCCACGGCCAATGAGTTTGGGGCGGTCATCCAATGTATTGGAAACAGGTGATAATCATTCAAGTTTACGTCTATAAATTAGCGTCCCACCGGAAATAAATTATCTTTTCCTAAAAAAAAGTCAAGCCATGGCAGCACCATAGCCAACAGTCGCGGAGGGAAAGCCCTCATCGTGGAGAATTTTCGATATCTTCGTAATAAATCGAAGCCAGACAAGATTTATTGGCGATGTGCCCGCCGTGGGTGCGGTGTTTTTCTGCACACAGGGTGGCTGGATCTTGAGGCCGATGATCCAGCTATCGTCGTGCTGAGGCCTCCAGGAGACCATGCCCACCCACCGGAGGATGACCTTGTGGCCTCCACAGCTCTAATTGAGCAAATGCTTGACCAGGATTGTTAGGTTCTTATGATTCTTGATGAATCTCTTTTATGAATTTGATGTATTACCATTAACATGTGTTTGTTCTTGCTTACTGTGAGTAAATGCCTAAATTGTAAATTGTAATTCTAAATTGCAGGTCACTGCGGATCCCACCCTGCCCGTCAAGCGGGTCTATGACCACGTGGTGGCGCAAACTGCAGCAGCAGCACAGCACCACATCCCTCCCTTCCATGCCGTGAAGAGCAGGCTGGAGAGACGGCGGGCGGGCCTGATGCCTCCCACCCCGCAAAACCTGCAGGAGGTCGCCGTGGAAGGCGAGTGGGCCCAGACCTGGGGAGGGGACGAGTTCCTCACAAGGCACAACCTCCAGCACGGGTTGCTCGTGTTTGGGACAGATGACAATGGGCCTGATTCTTCAACGCGTTTACGCTGATATAATGACGTGAAGCTAGCGGAAAGGCATTTACGTGGATTTCCCACATTAATTTGGAATTCATGGAAATGGCCGTGAACTTGACGCTCACGTAGGTTGGTCGGAAACTCCGTAAAATCCCACGGGACCTCTTTAGGTGGCGGACGAATTTACGGATATATTCAGAAGGCTTTAGTCTTCATGCTGAATCAATAAATAGTTCCCAAATCGCAGATAAAATATGTAGGCATGTGTCCCGACCCTAACATTGTTCAGCACATAAAAAAATGATATATAAAAGCCGAGTGCACTTGCACTTGTATGCCTATGCATGCATTCTAGAGTCAAGTCCCATAAGGAAACTGCCCCTGCAAGCGACACCTTTTTATTTATTTATTAGGATATTCTATAGCATGCGCGATTGCGCTGCTCACTTGACAGCCTTCTCTAGGCTACTCGCAGTGCGTTGTGAGCTTGTAGATCGGCTCCCGTGGACTCGCGCTGCATGTTAAAAAACAAACTCACAATTATAATAAGAACATAGGCCTACACTTATCTGCATTCTGTACTGTACGAATCCAACGTTGTTTAGTGTGTGTTAGTGTTGTTTAGTGAGTCAGTTCTCTGACTGTCGGTGTGTGTGTGTGTGTGTGTGTGTGTGTGTGTGGGGGGGGCGGACAGCAGCATGCGGCCGCTGAACCGAGTCCAATCTGGGTGAAATTTACATTGGAAAATTAATATAACGGCGCGGTGAGCCCGGCAAGGACAGAACACGGCCTGGCCCGACTGTTATATGGTCTATCTATGGCATTCTATGGTTCACAGACTGACAGACATGCCGGTCTGACAGACAGACAGCAGTCACGACGAGGGCTATAAATCCACAGCGTGCAATTTGGCCAGTCAGTTTTAAGCCAGCTCACCTTAATTAATTATAATATGGGCAACGTTGTAGCTGTGTAGGCTATATGCTGTAGGCTACTACATTGATCTCATCATGAGTTTGCCGTGTCCCGCGAATCATTTCAATATGACGACATCATGAAATTAATTTACATCTGATACATCGGATATCTATTTTACTTCTGCAGGCGAGTGTTGTTTCTTTTTTTATAACCCTCAGGTGCATTCATCAGTAGCCTATAAGGGCTTATCATTGCCGAGTTGTAATATAGCATTTGGTCGTGTGGTGAACAGTACAAATTAATATCATGTATTGATATTGATCACATGCATGGATGCCACACACAGAATAGTTTAACTCACTGGATAAACTCACTGGATTATAATTTCTTAAATTCTTCAGACAAGAGGATCCCAATTATTCACTTATGAATGTATATGCTTGTACTGTTCTTTATCGCGCAAGCCATGCCCCCCTCCCTCTCTCCCCTCTCTCTCTCTCTCTCTCTCTCTCTCTCTCAAAAGACGACTTTTGCATTGACATATATCCGATATTTTAAATATCGGATAGCCTATATTTTACCTCTGACTGCAAAGGTGTGAGTGCAGCACCCGCCTTGGTCCCGAACTTAATTAAATAAATTATAATGATATTGCTTCAGCAGCGGAGCACGCACCGGCTGCAAAGCCTTTTTTCTTTTTTTGACAGACCAAACTGCTGTCTGCTGAGTCATGCTTGAAGCCTTTTATGGTGCGATATGGGGCGTGGATCAATGCAAATGAGGTTGTCGGGTGCTTTTCCGATCACTTTGCACCCACTGCATTCAGTATGACATACACCTGCGATACGCCAGCGCACCTGTGGTACACACCGCTCTCTGAATAACACGTCATCTCAACGTAGCTTGATCGGACGGATAAATACGATATCTGTTTCCGCCACAGTGTAACGGTGGCGTATTTCTTTTTAATGAATCAGGCCCAATGTGTCCAAACTCAGCCAGTGTGACCAGGTTAGAATCCCTCTTCCTGCACATAATTTAAATAATATTATCAATGCTTGAAAAGGTGCTGTGGTCAAAATTTTGAATAAGGGGTATCCACATAATATATACTAACTTCTATCAGTAGTCCCATGAATAAAATTATCATTTTATTTTAGATCTACATGGACGGGACATTCAGGACCTGCCCACGGCCCTATTACTAATTCGTGACCATCCACGGCCTATACCTGGGCCGGGTGGTCCCACTGGTTTTCACTCTGATGAGCGGCAAGACGGAGGACATGTACCGGCGTCCGCGCTGTCCTCCGTCATGTTAAGAGGAGGGTCCAGCGGGTCACACAACAACAGTAAGAGTGTGTTGCTTGTACATTTCGACACTAGTTTAATGATGTGGGTGCGGCCTATACGCTTTGGGGGGGGGGGGGGCAACAAGTTAGTGCTGCACATGATCTAGTTTTTTGTCATTCAGTCTGCCGACATGAAAACACTTACAGCACCTGGTATTCCCAGGCAGTCTCCCATCCAAGTACTGACCAGGCCCTATCCTGCTTAGCTTCCGAGATCAGACGAGATCGGGCGTGTTCAGGGTTGTATGGCCGTAAGCGACAGCAGAGGTGGCCAGCACGGCTTATGTACACAGCAGATGGCTTTGGCCAATGTATTTCATGAAAAAGCTTACAGCACCTGGTATTACCAGGCAGTCTCCCATCCAAGTACTGACCAGGCCCTACCCTGCTTAGCTTCCGAGATCGGACGAGATCGGGCGTGTTCAGGGTGGTATGGCCGTAAGCGACAGCAGAGATGGCCGGTACGGCTCATGTACAGTAGATGACAGTACATTTCTTTGACCACAGAAACATGGTCAACATAAGTCCATACTAATTATCCATAATGTATAAATATGGATAAGAGTTCAGGACAGACAGGCCTTTTCGGGGAGGTTAGATGGTTAACTTAGATGTTTAACTGCTCTTCTGGGGTCATGTCAAAATTGGTTTCTACGTCCTCCTAAACTCAGTAGGCCTATGGGGACCAGGACAATTCCGGCTGTCTGTTGGTGTATTATGTTGGTCATGTCCATCCATCTATGGTACATGGTGGTACAGTATATTATTAACATATTTTTCTTTTCAATAATTGTTACCTATTAAAACCCGGCTATAACCCACTAACCCTACGACACTGTGGTATTGTGGTTTTGCATATTCAGACTATTACCCCAAAACAGTATCACTCTGCTTCTCTTCTGAAACTGGCAACTGCTATCACATTTGATCACTCCTGGATGTCAGACTATAACACTTGTATAAACCAATGAATAGTGTGACAGTGCTTTAATCTGTGGGCACAATTATGGAAACTCTGTATACAATACATATTTTGTGATTAAAAGTAACGTCTAAATGGTTTCTACATCTTCATAAACACTTACTACACCGTTACACTACACTATACTATTACACTTATCATAGTTCATGGTATCATATTACACGTGTCATAGCAGCATCCACCCACCTGGGAGGTACCAACATGGACTTCCAGAGCAGTACATGGACCTGGGAGAAGTGGCAATTCAATAAAACAAGCAGAAAGCCTGCAACACTGCATGTGTTTGGAAACAACAATAGAGCCACAACATAGTGAAAACCTTTTATCCTTTTCTTTATTGCTTAAAGAATACAACTTTGTAATCAAATGAATGTGTATCAATTACAACCACGTTATCTATGTTTATATTAAGGGTTTACCACACAGTCGCATTGCAAATGTTTGATAATACACCAGATGTGGGCAAAAGAACAAATTCAGCCCAGATAACAAAGCATTTTACAAAGTAAACATCCTTAACATTGTGTACATTTGCTTGGATGCACTCTGCAGCCAAGCATCACATAGCTCCTACACCTCAGAAAATCACTACCTCAGGGTGTTATGCCTCATTCATACTTTACTACTACAATAGCGAACCTACAAGCTCACAACACCTCAATTTGATATGCATTGTGAGTTTGAAGGTCTGTTATTTTTGCGTGCGACGGAGCATACATTAGGCACTAGTCTGTCCTATGTCTTTGGTTCTATAAGTCAAAAATAGTCAGATTCTGTAAGGTGTAGCTAGCTAGTTGCGAATGCAGTGAGCACTTACTATGAGACCTAGCAGATCATGTCTGTCTGTCTGTCCCGCTATCCAAATATGGAGTGTGTTGCATCAGCAATCACTCAGCTCCATATATGGGCACAAAAGGGGCCAGTGATTTGTTTGTTGTGGACCTGGCCCCTTTTGTGCCCATATATGGAGCTATACGTCCAAAACCCAAATATGTACGAGCTGCGTTCGCTTCCCGCGTTTGCGCGTCTTACTCGTTAACAATACTGTGGTGGAAAGTAGGAAAAGAAAATGAATCAACATAGTGTGCAACTCAACTAAAACAAAATGTCCTTTTTTTAACAGAAATTGAAATACATATTCACAACCGCTCCAAAGAATTGACAAGCAACCATTTTGTCCAGGATTGACATGTCCAGAGGTTCCTCAGTAACTATGCGATCACAGTAATCTAGTGAACGGATGTGTTCACACTGATCATAAGGAAGACCACTCCGTTGTGCCAACTGCAGGTAGCTCAGGCATTCATCCAATTCACACCGTGTTCTCTGTTTTTCTCCCCAGCATTTCCGTTGGACATGTATCGGTGTAGAAAAGCCATGGCCAGTTCTCTGGACAGCTGAAATGCCATTCTTAGCATCTACACATACACCTGCAAGGTGGCTTATGGCAGTTATGTCCTTGTTCGTTTCTGAATGTGCGCGTGCAATGTGAAGACGGAGATTCTTCCGGTACATGACTTTAGAGCAGTGCGGGCATCTGGAATGGGTAGAGGGCTCAGAAGGGCTGGGCGCCTGAACACTGTGCATCGCGGGGCTGGCAGACTGACCACTGTGCATCGCAGGGCTGGCAGACTGAGGAGGGCTGGACAGCTGACCTGAATAGAGTTTGCACTTCGGCAGGTGTTTTCTCATCGCATCAGCCCTTAAAAGGGTGTTCTTACACTGCAGGGACAATGATAGTGTGCCTGAGATGTGTCTGATCTGCAGTTAAGACAGCATCTAATGATGCGCAGATCTAGAGGGAGGGGAGACATACAATATGACAAATTAATACACAGTATATAATATAGGCCTACACACACAGCACCAACTCATGAAGCGTTCTTACATTTCAAATGTACTTAAGGGGAAATCCATCCTTCATAGACCACTGGCAGTCACTAGACTGACTCACTGAACACACAAATTGCATGCGTTGCAGAGATGGAACCTGGGTGAAATGAGTGCATGAATAACACACCCTGCCTGGCCAAGGCAACAGTCTGAATAAGTCCCAATGTCAATTTGAAAGATAATGAAAATGCCTCCTCTCTACAGTACATCCAGACATACATCCTAAAAATAAAAAACAAGCTTATACATACCTTCAAAAGCGATTGCAGTTTTAATATGAGCAGTGGTACAGTGTACAGCAGGTTGTACATTGTTTGAGCTGTACAGACTCATTGGTGGTCAATATGGAACGATGCATCTGTTAATAAAAATAAACAAGATTGTCCGTCATGAGTGACTACTCGTCGCCATAATATAAATATGAAATGGGAATATTTAGGACAAATTGCTGATTGATTTTGAACATGCATTAACAATAGCCCCGAGAAGATAAGAACACAAGACAACATGCATTTATTTATTCCAATTACTGCTGCTCTGTCCAATTTATTCAGTCGAGCCGATCGCTCTCTGCCCTGTCCTTGGAATTGACGTAGGCAAGACTGTCTACAGAATTCACGAGTGAAAAACATTGTATGGGTAATCCGTAATTGGGTATTATGAGTCACTGTAAGTAACCGTGTCGGCCCCAATTCATGATGATTACGGATCCCCATGTCCCATTCATGCAGGTATGCATATGTCCCATATGTGCCCTCTCCCTCCGCTCATTCTGTAGCTCCAGAATGAGCAGAGGGAGAGGGCGCAGCTAGCAGGCTAGTCTGCCCTACCAGAACAGCGGTTGTTTTTTAATGGTATAGTCACCCGCGGTCACAGTCTTAAAAATAAAAATATTTTCTCTAAAACTGCTTGGTAGGGCTATAGCTGGGAAAGCCTCCACTTCATTCAGTAGAGCATTAGACGTAACGAGCTGTCACTCATTCATTCATGCAGCCCCATGTTGCAAACACAAGGAAGGAAGGAACCTTCACTGCCTGCCCAGCTAGTCTCTCTCTCTCTCTCTCTCTCTCTCTCTCTCTCTCACACACACACACACACACACACACACCGCGTCTCACCGTCTTGCAGTTGCAATGGATGACGGATAGAGCCGATGCTCTTCTTGGTAAATAATAAACACAACTCTTCGCGTTCACAACAGCTATACACACAGGCTAAAACATACCGATAGAATCAACTTGGTGTGTGTGTGTGAGAGAGAGAGAGAGAGAGAGAGAGAGAGAGAGAGAGAGAGAGAGAGAGAGAGAGTGTTTGTGTGTGTGTGTGTGTGTGGGAGAGAGAGAGAGAGGGGTGGACTCAGGTTAGGCCGGTGCAGTTTTTCTAGAGTAGTCACAGGCAGTGGTAACGTTACGTGAAGCTCCAGGGCTCCGTGAGCCCTGTTCAGCACTTAGCCGGCTGAGGGCGTGTCAGCGGGGGGGAGACAGATAGACAAGATAGGTACGATGGAACAAGTCACGCGAAATTGCGATTATGCAACAGTTTACGCTAAAATTTACACGTCAACTCAATATCATTCTAACGAATAATAAATAATAAAAAAATATTTTTTCCACCAAACTTTAACCCAGCTATGAAGCTAAAAGTGACCTCAAAACCACTAGCATGAGTTGATAGCCACCAGGAACGCTAACTCGCAGAGCCCAGAGCCGCTCTGACATTTAGACCAGATACAAGATCAATTTCATTGGTCAAATTGAGCTGGCCCGACTTGACGTCACAATCTAGATGCTAGCGTTAATAGCCTCAATAGCTTCCCGAGGGGCGTGTCAGTCCCGCTTTAACAATTACACTGAATTTGCAGAGCAGATAATCTACATCTGTAGACAGGCATAAAGGCCATAGATCTGTCAATTTGCCTATGCTGTAACAATAACAGTAATCTTTTTAAAGTATTAAACTAATAAAAATGATCCATCATTTAACAGACCTCACAAATTAAAATAATATGTCACCAGAAGCGGGGATGTATGTTGTATGCAGCCATGCTAGCTGTTGCTGAATAACCTAACACTTTGGCTACATGTTTAAGCATTTATTTCATATTTATGGTATTAATGGTAGTTTAGCTTCATAAGTTAGAATCGGAATATTGCTTGTTGTGTTAGTAAGAGGCTAAGCTACTCGAGCAGGCAAGAAAGAAAATAAAAACGAACTCATTAACTCCTGTTCATAAGGCTATAGTTTGCACTGCAGAACGTTTACATTTATATTAAGTTATACTTATAATATTAATATTGTCTTGCTGGTTTTACGTACCTTGCTTCGATGAGAGAGGAGAAAGAACAAGAAGCGTCTGGAAAGTGGAAAGAACTGCAGCAAACAGGCTGTAAGTGGTGCCAGATTTTGCAACAGAAATGTTGAAAAGAAGCCACTCAACAAATTGCAACAGATTAGCTAATTTAAATCTAATGTTCATCAACTGTTTGAAAATAGCAGAGCTAGAAGCATAGCAGCATATTAAATTAATAATAATATTAATAATAATACAAATAACGATAATAATACAAGTCGCTTATAATAAGCGGACATGGCATGCGGACATAACTACTTCCTGATCAATCATGTGATCAATGCCCCCGCCCTCGCAGAGACTTCCTGATCAATCAATCCTGCCCTGCAGTCAGACGCTTCTCGACAAGGGCCCCTGGAGCCCGGCCTCTACCACCCCCCAGAATGGAGGTCCCCTATTGGGGACCCCTTAAAGTGGGCCCTTTGAGGACCAATTTCAAATGTGTGTGGGCCCCTCCTCTGCTCTGTATTCTCCCTCGGTCTGAGCCTCAAACGCAGCGCAGGCTCCTGAGGGGTGGGGCCCTACAGGCTGGGCGTCAAAGTGGGCCCTTTGCGGCCCACTGCTCCACCGCACTGTGAAGCAGTGGTCCTCAAGGGGCCCACTTTGAGAGGTCCCATTGAGGAGGGGCCACAGGGGAGCCTGAAACGCAGCGCAGGCTCCTGGGGGATGGGGCCCTACAGGCTGGGCGTCAAAGTGGGCCCTTTGCAGACCACTGCTCCACCATACTGTGAAGCAGTGGTCCAAAGTGGGGCCCACTTTGGAGGTCCCATTGAGGAGGGGCCACAGGCCGCCGGGGGCCTTGAAGGCTGTAAGTTAATGGGAGTCACTCCCACCCTGTCCCTGACCACCAGGAGTTATAGGTATATATATATATATATATATATTTCTGAATAGAGCCACCTAACCTAACAATAATATCACAGTTCAAGCTAGCTCCTTCCTGAAGCTATAGAAATATAATGGATTATTATGTTGATTACTTGTTTCAGGCAGATTTGCAAATATTAATATGTTGTTGCCTCAAAATGATCAAATGTATTATGAATAATTAAATATTGTTTTTGGTGTGCAGCACCAAAAACTTTATAGGCTATCATCACGTATTACTTTAAATAAATGTTGTCATAATTGTTGAGAAAATTACATATTTTGTATTTGTATTTTGTTACCCTTATTGGCCTTGGGCCTTAGTGAAATGAATAAAATTATTTGTTATCATTAATGCAGTAGAAGCTCAAAATCAAGCTGTTAAGCTTGACATACTAAGGTTGTTCTGGAACCTGACCTCTTTAGTTTAGACTCTATGCACCACCTTGTGGTTGGTTTGTGTTATTTCTTCCTCTTGTGTGAATGGTATATTCCAGTTCATGGTATGGTCCAGTTTAAGTTTGTCAGGGCAAATTGAAAGCAATTTAGTTAATTCCCTCATGGCATATGAGAAGCAAGCATGCAGCAGAGTGTTCTCCACAGCTCTCCAACGTTATGTGTTTTGGTGTAGATATGTCTGTAAGTAAACTCAAATGTGATAATGCAAACTGTCAAAGAAAATGTGTCAGTTGAGTAATGTGAACTAGTCAATTTAGTTAGCTACAGGAGTGTGATTGCATCACCTATGTGTACATGTTTTCATGTTTTCTTTTGAGTGTTTTTCTAAAACCCATGTCTTTGTTTGTTTATGTTTTACAGTCTTACAAATATCCATAAATCTACAGTAAAGATTACTCTTCCCAAGAAATGTCTTTATTATTGGAGTTGTACGCTATCTGTCTAGCCCTGCACAGACACGCAAGTGCGAGGACAGAATAGTAAGAAGACAACCACACAGCGGACAAAGACAATTGGGGGCTGTCTACAGATTAACACTGCATGCCTAACATTAACTTGAAGTGGCTAAGCAAGTAGCCAGTATGTCTCTTCCAGAGAAAATGGATGAGACTTTTGCGACCAGATCACACGTTTCTGGCTCCAATGGTTCAAAGCACTCCAGCAATTCTTCATTCCACTCCGGAAAGGCTTCGGTGCATTCCAGCAAGAAGTCAGAGCACTCCGGCCCAGCGTCAGTACACTCCAGCAAGAAGTCAGAGCACTCCGGCCCAGCATCAGTACACTCCAGCAAGAAGTCAGAACACTCCGGCCCAGTGTCAGTACACTCCAGCCAGGCTTCAGGACGATCCAACAGATCAACAGCCAGTGCTGCAGCCACCAAAGCCAGAGCCAGGGCACAGGCAGCACAGGCAGAGATCTCCTTTGCAGAAAAAGAGGCAAACATAATGAGAGAGAAAGCAGGACTCGAAGCTGAGACAACTCGTCAGAGAGCAGAGGTGGAAGCTGAAAATGCACGACGTATAGCAGAAGTAGAGGCCAACCTTCATGTGTTGAAGGTACAGAAAGCAGCAGTGGTAGCTTCAGCAGAGGCAGATGTCTATGAGGCTGCAGCTGAAGCTGAACTGGAAGGTGAGCCCAATAGAGACTTCACTGAATTGGCCACTCAAGATCCAGTGCAAAGAACCAGTGAGTATGTACAGAACCACGCAGTGGCAGAAGACATGACACAATATCAAACCCAGTCTATAACACCTGGTGCTCAGCAAGCAGTACCAGACTCTATGCACATAAGATCCACCCCAGTTCCACACCACGTCTCTCGCTCTCATAACACAGACATTCCCCCCTGCCGCACCAACATAAACAATACCCCTATGGCAAGAGACATTCCCCCCTGCCGCACCAACATAAACAATGCCCCTATGGCAAGAGACACTCCCCCCTTCCATCTCAACACACACAGTGCCTCTATGCCAGGAGTGTTCATAAAAGAAGAAGAATATGCAATGCCGGAAAGTGCTCAAAAGCACAGAGCATACCCTGCAAAGTCCCACACCTACTCTCTCTATCCGCCAGAGACTGATGACCTAGCAAAACATATGATACGTAGAGAGGTTGTTAGTTCTGGGTTACTGACATTTGATGATTGTCCTGAGAATTACTGGGCGTGGAAGTTCTCTTTCCAAAGTGTTATGAGCGATCTTAATTTATCAGACAGAGAAGAGCTAGATCTGCTCACAAAGTGGCTCGGCCCAGAGTCATCTCAGCTGGCCAAGAGACTCAGGTCAGTGCACATTAACAATCCAGCCGCAGGGGTCAAGATGATTTGGAAGAGATTAGAGGAAAGTTATGGTTGCCCAGAGGTGATAGAGAATGCCCTGTTGAAAAAAACTAGATGACTTCCCTAGAATCTCAGACACGGACAACATACAGTTAAGAGAACTTGGTGACATTCTATTGGAAATTGATGCAGCTATGGCAGGTGGCTACTTAACAGGGTTATCTTATCTTAACACACATCGTGGAATTAATCCAATTATTGAAAAGCTTTCATTCCGTTTGCAAGATAGATGGATCTCCTGTGGTTCCAAGTACAAGGAGAACTACAGAGTCTCCTTTCCGCCATTCAGCTTTTTCACCAAATTTATTGTTGACCAAGCAAGGATTAGGAACGATCCTAGCTTTGCGTTCTCTAGAACTAGTCACCATAGCCCTGCAAAAACAGACAAGCTAGGTATAAGTAATGTATCTGTTAAAAGGACTGAAGTGTCAGCTACAACAGCAGACTCTCAGGAACCAGACATTCAGTGTCCAATCCACAACAAGCCACATCCACTGTCCAAGTGCCGGGAGTTCAGAAGTAAGCACATAGATGAGCGTAAGGCTTACCTGAAAGAAAAGTGGATTTGCTTTAAATGTTGTGCATCCACTAATCACATTGCAAAATACTGTGATGTCAATGTCAAATGCAAAGAATGCAACAGTGATAGGCACACCTCAGCTCTGCATCCTGGTCCAGCTCCCTGGATGGAAGGGGCACCTACAACTGTGATGGAGCAAGGTGGGGAGTCAGAGGAGACTGCCTCATCTGCTTCAGTCACATCGATGTGCACAGAGATATGTGAAATAGCATCAAAACCCAGATCATGCTCCAAAATCTGTTTAGTGTCTGTTTTTTCCCTCTGGCTGTCCTGACAAAGCAAAGAAAATGTATGCAGTGTTGGATGACCAAAGTAATCGGTCATTAGTGAAATCTGAATTCTTTGATCTTTTTGGCATTAGCGGTGACTCAACCCCTTACACTCTGAGAACATGCTCAGGCATTATGGAGACAACAGGGAGGAGAGTATCCAATTTCACTGTCCAGTCCATTGATGGGAAAACGCAGGTAAAACTTCCCACTCTAATTGAATGCGACATGATGCCGGATGACAAATCAGAAATTCCTACACCTGACATTGCCCAATATTTCCCCCACCTGAAACAAGCAGCAAACCAGATCCCAGCACTAGACCCTAGTGCTGAAATCATCCTTCTCTTAGGCAGAGATATTTTAAGTGTACACAAGGTACGTGACCAGTTTAATGGGCCCCACAACACACCTTATGCACAACGGCTAGATTTGGGTTGGGTTATAGTAGGAGAAGTATGCTTGGGTGGAGCTCACACACCAGCAGATGTAAGCATCTTCAAAACAAATGTGCTACATGACAGACGCACATCTTTGCTCAGTCCTTGCAAGAACGGAATTCAAGTAAAGGAGAGATTCAGTCCCGATGCACCACAGCCGCACAAAACGTCCCAGTGCTGTCTAGAGACTGTCACCCCTAACACAGACAGCTTGGGAGATGGTGTGTTTGTTAGGACTCCAGATAAAGAGGAACCCGCTCTGTCCATGGAGGATAGCATGTTCCTGGATATGGACAGAGAAGTGTACATGGATGATGGACATGCCTCTGTATCTATGGAAGCTGAAGTAGTCAGCCTGTTGCAGAGAACCGAACAGATGTTATCAGCCAGCAATCTCAAGCTACACAAGTTTGCATCCAAGAGTAGCTCAGTCATGGAAGCTCATCTACAGCAGACTAACTGGTTCTCAGGCCCGGCATTTCTGCACCTGGAGGATATAGGGGAAAATATAGAGACAAAATCCTTCGACCCGGGTCCAGACTGTGATGGCAAACCCAACATTCAGGAGTTTGTCCTTCTGAAAGACTGTCAGGTATAGCAAAATGAGTGGCCAGTAGAGGGCTCATTAGGCCAGTAATGACAAGAGTGTTTACAAGGTTCATGTTAAAATAGTTAAACAAGCGAAGTGTACCTTCAACCTGTGTCCGAAATGATTGTTCTGTTGTCAGGTGAAAAGTAATGTTACTTACTCTGTTTAGTCTGTTAAAGTAATAGTGGTATACAAATTATTATACCAGGCGGGGAGTGTTCTGGAACCTGACCTCTTTAGTTTAGACTCTATGCACCACCTTGTGGTTGGTTTGTGTTATTTCTTCCTCTTGTGTGAATGGTATGTTCCAGTTCATGGTATGGTCCTGTTTAAGTTTGTCAGGGCAAATTGAAAGCAATTTAGTTCATTCCCTCATGGCATATGAGAAGCAAGCATGCAGCAGAGTGTTCTCCACAGCTCTCCAACGTTATGTGTTTTGGTGTAGATATGTAAGTAAGTAAACTCAAATGTGATAATGCAAACTGTCAAAGAAAATGTGTCAGTTGAGTAATGTGAACTAGTCAATTTAGTTAGCTACAGGAGTGTGATTGCATCACCTATGTGTACATGTTTTCATGTTTTCTTTTGAGTGTTTTTCTAAAACCCATGTCTTTGTTTGTTTATGTTTTACAGTCTTACAAATATCCATAAATCTACAGTAAAGATTACTCTTCCCAAGAAATGTCTTTATTATTGGAGTTGTACGCTATCTGTCTAGCCCTGCACAGACACGCAAGTGCGAGGACAGAATAAAGGTGATGTGATGATAATTTATATTATTAATAAATTGTGGACGGTTAACTTTAACCACATTTTATTTTGATATACCTGCCTGCTACCTATAGTACTACCGTCTACACTAACTCATGTGACCCCTGCATCCGGCATCCGGCTGTGTTTTGTCCAATCAGATTTGTGACTGCATTGAGGCGGGTGTTTTTCAATTTGGTTTACGTTTGTTTTGTGAGATTTGAGACATAGACAAATTAAGACAATATTCCGGCGAGCTGTTCTTCCAAGAGGTAAGCTAAAAAGATTAAGGATGCGAAGACTGCTAAATTACTGAAAAAGGTTCCATTGATTTCAAACTTCTTTCTTAAACAACCACATGAAGACGCAGACAGCGAGTCCGACGAGACAGGTGATGCTGCTGCTCCTGGGACTAGCAGTAGCACTGATGCTAATGCTAACGTTGTCAACCAGGGCGAGGCAAGTGGTGAAGTTGTTGTGGAAAATGTTAGCGGCCAAAAGCAAAACTCCTCAGATCCCTCAGAGTCTGAGCAGGAAGAATACGAGCCTGGCCCTGAAGAAGAAGAAGAGGATATCGCCATTTTAACATCCGAAAATGAGGAAGAATTACAACTTTCAGAAGTTTCAGTGGAGGGGCTCCAGGCGGCGGAGCCGGGCGGGGCTGCCCCCGAGCCAACAGAACCAGTGCCCCAGGCTAGTAACCAACCAGGTGGATTGGACCCGCAACAAGTGGACATGGACTGGGATGAAGAAGAGCAGCGGGACCATGATGATCCGGATTCCTGGTGTGAGACGGTCACTGACCCTTCATTGTGGCCGAGTAATATAAATGACCAAGCCAAGTCCGTTCTTGTTTTAAGAGGAGCAGTTCCATTCCAAAACAGAAGCGATAAATATCCAGCTTCAATGAGAGGACGTGATGACGGGGAGGGTGTTTGTAGGAGCTTTACGAATGGGCTACTGAGTTGTTCTTTGTCGAATGGACAAGCTGTGTCTAGACACTGGTTAATTTATTCCCCATCGACAGGCTGCGTTTATTGTTTTGCTTGCAAAATATTTAGCAAAAAGCCCAATCGTTTTTCTGCTGGTTTTGATGACTGGAAACATTCAAAGTGCATTAAGGATCACGAGGGGAGCACAGAGCATAGAGAGTGCATGTTGTCGTTACACCAGCGCTCCAAGGCTGCGGGTAGAATTGACTAAAGCTTGTCAATCAAATCGATGAAGAAAGGCAGTATTGGAGGCAGGTATTAAGAAGAGTTGTGGCTGTGATCAAGTTTTTTGGGGAGAGGGGGCTTGCATTTAACCTGACGCCGCCAGATCCAAAAAGCTTGCTACACATATTTGTTTCACAGCATATTTGGATCTGGGATCTCGGGAGCCAATTCGATGACGGGGCTGTTCCTTTTTTTCAAGATACTTTGTAGATGATTGGATGGGACCGTCTGTCTATCACCGTGTGGGCGTGCAAACACAACCAATCATATTGACGTGTCTACGTGACGTTTGGTAGGTGCGACAGCAGGATGTAAACATGTAGTCCACTGTTCACAGAACAACTAGTTGCTAAAAAGAGTTATCATGGATGTCGGAGATTTTTGTCGTTTTTGTAACGCCAATCTTCGCATAAAAGGTACTATTATGAATTCAAAGAATATATTTGTTAGTACTAAGCCTGTAAAAAGTGTTAACGAACGCCTCATAGCGTTAGGTTTAACACTGTTTAAAGACCCCGCCGTATCGTCTCGGATGTGTAAGCCATGTATTACATTGCTTCAAAGAATGGAAGTCGTTTATCCCATTTTCCGGCGCTGGCAAAAAGAGGACAAAGACATAAGACCTCCAGAAACGCCTACCGCTACAGCAGAAACGGCTACCGCTACAGCAGAAAGACGGACGCCACCTGAGGCAACTGGACCCGCGAGGACAGATAAGCGTTACAGAGAGCCTACGCTTTCTAAAACACCACGGCGGATTAAAAAACCTCGCACTCCATCTCACACTCACACCCCTACAACGTCGACTGACTCCCCGACAACGGCGACAACCCCTTCTCGTAGACTGTCTAAACCATCAACTGGGATGCCCGTACGGCGAAGCCTATTGGAGGTAAGTTCATATTGTGAAACTATTTCTAATTGTGTCTAACCTAATGCTGCCAACTCGCGCTAATCCAGCTGCGCTGCTGCAATTGTATACATATGCTCATTATATAGCAGTTCATTTAAAAATATAACCATCTTAACATTAATGACTGAACATTGCTTTTCAGGCCGTGACCCCCCAAAATAATCATATTTGAACTAGGGACACCCTAGATAAATATTGTGAAAATAGCTGATCTACAAGCTCATAACGTGTGAGCTTGTAGTTTGGCTATTTTCAATGTTTTGCCTCTTTCTTATATCATTTGACAATTTGGCCAATGTTTGACCAGTTTGTATAGTATAGTTTGTTGAATACTTTTGATGCAGTAATGGTAAAACAAAAATAGATATTAAAAAGGTCTTGAAAGTTCTTTATTGTCACTTGCACTGTCGATTGAAAAAATCAGGTTGAGAACCACTGCTCATCTTTTGATCTGATAAGCACACTTGGCTCAGGGCATGAGATTTGAAAGGGTCTCAAATAACAGCAGGCTGGGGGGGCTGTCCCCCCAATACGGATAAATTGCATATTTATTCCAGCATCTTTGCATGCTGCAATATTGTCTTATTTGCACAGTTTATATACTGATACTGGATTTTTATATACTGTTACTGTACTGTATATCTATATCTGTGCATAGTAGCAAATATTTATGTTGGCCTCTGTTCAGCTTTGTTGTCATGGTTTGTAGCAGTTTTCTGTCTCAGTGCATTGAGAGTAACAGTAAAAAAATGATTATAATTCCTTTTAAGTGAGCACGTATTAGGCCAATAATCATGAATCAGATCATGATCCATTGGGCTGGATTTTGAAGGTGCGTTTTACCATGTGGTAATACATAAATTGGCCTCGCTCTGCGCACAATAGTATTATGAAAGCCTTATCGTCCCGTGTTGAACGCACACACATATGGAATACGACGTTGCTGAATAAGCGGCTTCTTTTTCTGTAAAGTTGCTTGTAAATATTGGTAGTTGTGGTTGCTTTTCTTGTTTCTAAAGGTTTCTCCTAATGTTGTTTAAACCAGTGATCCTCACACAGCACATTCCCATGTCAAGGATCCCCAGATGAATGCATTTGCCCAACTAAGGACGGCTAATACAAAAATGTAATTAAAATTTTACTTTTGAAAATAGCAGATCTACCAGCTCACAATGAATCACATTCATTCATTAAAACTATGAACTCTGACTGCAGGCGGATATATAATGATCATTATAACAATGTACAAGAAAATATTTAAAAAGATGGAAGAACTTTGTGATATGTGGACAATCAAAATATGTTTTTTATTTTAATGTGGTGTCATTAAAATTAATCTGGATATAGCAGACTCACTATCTAGAAAATAAAAACATGGCACTTAATTTAAAATAGGTTACAGACCCCTGTTATATGCGCTTATTTTGGGATTATTTTTATAGACCTATTTACTTGTTTCTATGAGACATGGCAACAGCGCAGCAAAAGACGCATCCACGGTTTTTATTTTTGAAATGTTGAGATTAGAAACGGCCATAATTATTTCATTTCTCAACCTTAAAAATAAATAAAAACATTGCCATAATCCTTGGGAAGTGTGCTTTCATACGCTGTATCACACTCAATCCAAGTCTTCTTCAATAAAATGCTACGAGCGAAGACCATACGATCACGGGCATACACCACGCATTCAACTCATTACTCATTTCAAATATAATATAATTATAATTTAAATTAATTTAAATATAATTTTACTGGTGTTTCTCAATAGAAACAACTTATTTTGAGGCATAAAGGTGACAGCATGCAGTGCAATAGGAATAATTAACCCAAATGTGACAAAGTCATATGTCATGTCTTCTATGGTGCCAGCCTGAAGAAATGTAATATAACGATCCCCAAAGTGCGCATTCCGTATGTCACATCAGCTGACTGGTAAAGAAAATAGTACGGACATGTTGATTGGGTAACTCTCAAACACGCCTTAAACACTCCCATGACTAATTCAAGGCCGTTTTGCGCACTCCACGGGGTGTCGAAAGCGCTTCTTAACATGCTTAAAATTGCAATATGACATACCTCAAGCCCCCAGCTCATATTACTGTAATCTTATATGTCATATCATATGACGTTCAAAATGGCACCCATTATCTTTAAAAATGCATAGTCACAGTTATGATTATTTAATAATAACCCCCTTGGTTTTTCTTTCAGGTTACTATCAGGGGTAGAACAACCGTGTGTGACAACTACACGGCAGGGATTGTCGAACACTTCACCTTGGAGAATTGGACAACAGCAGCCAATCTGATTGTCAGACACCAAGAACTGTTTGGAGAACTTAAGAACAATCTCCTACAGTTGATAGAGGATGAGAGCAAAAAACTGTGTAGTCCATCCCAGGGTTGTATGTTGTGGCGGTCATCGGCAGATGATTTGAAGGCATTTTCATTCGCCCAGTTGCTGTCAGATATCCAGTCTACGTCACCTTTCATATTTTCTATATTTAATCAAATCACCAAACAGTCTCCCCATGTCACCTGTGCTGCTGCTGCAATAGCTCTGAGAGGAAGGGAACCACGCTTGTCAGCCTTTGCATATTATGTGGACAGTGTTCTACTGTATGGAGGGGCAAAGAAGGCAGTTTTTAAAAGGCTCAGCAAACTGGGTATAACCACAACGCACACCAACGCTGTGAAAAAGCTCACCGAATTGGCAAAGACCTGCGGCCAGGAATTTCACCTACTGAAAGTAGCAAGTGAAATCTTCGGGAACCCCGACACTGCAGACAGAGTGAAGCAAATCAGCTTCACAGACACTGCTGAAGGCGGAGGTGCTATGTCTGCTGAAACAAGCCCACTGAGTGACACAGCGAGTGCAAGGGACCTGGATGAAGCTATCCTCAGCTTTGATCTGTCTGTCTTCTCAGGTTAGAAGGGCTATTCTTTTTGTTGATCGTTGTTTATTTTGTCGCTGCATAAGTGTTTATCCTTTATTCTTATGAGTCCATTTATGTGTTAACACATTTTTTTTCTGTGTGTGTGTGTGTGTGTGTGTGTGTGTGTTATACAGATGAAACCACCCAAAGCACCATGGAGAACACCATCGCTGCACAGGGAGGTGCTGTTCTCCCCAGCGGCACTTCACAGACTGATCAGGGGACTGGCGATGGCACAAATCTGGCCGGCAGTGTCTTGCCGCTAGGACCATCACAACCAACACCACCACCCACATATTCCATCATATTTGACAATCTGGATTTCTTCATCCGCCCACACCACCAGTCTACCAGCCAAGCAAACAAATCCATCCACTGGGTTCACCACATGGCTGTAGAAGACAGAGTGCCCATAACCCATCTCAGCAGGGACAAGCCAACTCAGCCAATTATGGACTATGACATTGGGAACTCCCTTCCTGGTCCTGAGATCCAAGCCCATATGCGACGAGAGTTTGTTGTCCTAGGGAGCCGCATTCTGACCCAGTACCTGGATGCTTTCAAGCCATTATCTGCTGTAGTGGCTAGTCACATCCCTCACCAATATTCAAACACAATGTCAAAGGCCTCCACCCACGTAAGTATTAAATGACTTACACTACAACTGTCAGTTGTACCATTGAGTTAACTTTTCATTAAGTTGAGCAAGTAACAACTAGTGTACTGGCATAGGATTTAAACTAAAAACGTTATGCTACTATAATCCATATATTCTTCCTTCATAGCATCCTCTTGGACTTCTGTTCAAAGATGAGAACCAAACTGGGGACTTGGTAGACGTTTTACAGCACATCCAGAATGAGTAAGTATGGCTTGTCTTGGAATTTATGAAACACAATGTTCGTATTCGTGCAGTTTGTCAATACCACGGCATGTAAAAAAAAAAGTCAGTGTTTGTGCATTTCAGCGGCCATTGCTTATCAAAAAGTGACACTTGAACTTGCCAAATTAGTGATTTTCTACCACTAATCATCTCAATCACATCATGGCATTACCGGATTTACATCACTCATCACACAATTGCCCAACTTTACATGTCAGACATTGTAACATCATCATTGATGTCATTACTGACCATAGTCATCAAAGATCGCACAATGTGGGACATGTTTGATATTTGATAATGATATATTGGAAAAAGCCTGTATGTATCTCTACCATTCCAATATCGTTGAGTGCAGGGGCTTGATTACATGCTGCAGGTGCCCCACATGCCTTATTAAGTTTTGAAATAAGGAAAATATATAATTTACTTACATATGCATCTGAAGGGAAGGGTTTTGATAAATCTAGTAAGTCTACTTGATGTTTCATGTAGGTATGTGCCAAAGGCCCCACATGGACTGGAAAGTGTTTTTGTAGGTGGGGACAGACTGACAGAGGGGAACAGTCGGAACATCCAGTTGTCCTATGCCGAAGGAGAGAGCAGGGAAGACAGACTGGAAGGCCTTGTCTTCAAGTTTGAGGATTGGCATGCAATCCGGAACCTGTTTGAGGTGGGTGAACTCACTCAATGTTTGACCTCAAACAGTTTATTCACAACAGTATGGACTAGCAGCCAATTACTGTACCACTTCCCCTGAAAAAAAAGTTTGGACTAACTTGACTTATCTATGCTATCATGCTAATTATCATGACAATAATATTTCCTCCTAAATGAAATTGTTTGCTTACTGTACTACAACATCATTTGGATTTTAGATCTATCATCTGGTCTTTTACAAGGAGGATTCAGCCAGAGATCATGGGACACTGTTTTCAAATATGAACAGGTTGAGGTAAAAAATAAATGTTCAAAGTGTTCTGTTCTGTTTTTATATATACATATTCTGATTCTAAGAGCCTTGTTAACTATTTTCCTAATCTTTTGCAGAGATGTTCTTTGTGATGAACTCCAGCCACCATGAATTACGGCTTGGTACTTTATCATTACGACTTACTGTGCTCTTTACCGCCTGGGGAAATCCAGTCCAGCCAGCATGAATTCAGGCTTGGTACTGCTGAGGGGAGGG
Organism: Protomyctophum bolini; assembly: GCF_963924005.1. Classification (NCBI taxonomy): domain Eukaryota; kingdom Metazoa; phylum Chordata; class Actinopteri; order Myctophiformes; family Myctophidae; genus Protomyctophum; species Protomyctophum bolini. The sequence goes on from NC_137875.1 coordinate 43,402,438, forward strand.
GAGGGGGGGCTGACTACTAACGACTGACGACTGATGATTTCTGACTTCATGAGCGATGACCCGGTTTGTGTTTGTATTATCTGTATATATTTATGTGTGTTTGTGTTCATGTGATTTCAACCTTTCAATCGACTATACAGCCCCATACCGACTTCACTGACAACCTTTAACCCATCTTACCCTCCCAGTCCCCCAGATCCACCTAAACTTGCCTTTTCTATACCCCCAAGTCTAACTCCTTTCCCATCCACTGCTGTCTGTCTGTCTCATGTTTTGTCAACTGTTTGTTTGACTAAAATTGTCTCCTTATAGTGTACTTTGTAGCGGCTTTGAATTATTGAAAAGCGCTATACAAGTAATTAACTAATTGTTGTTAATTCTGTTAATATTGTCATTGTTTGTTAATAATAATAATAATAACTAGAAACAAAATTTCAAGAAATTTTACTGGGTGCCTGAAGCTCGCCAAGTCTGTGCAGCATTTGAGCCACGGACCACCATTTGATGACATTCAGCCTCTCAGAAGGGTCCATTTTGTTACATGTGAGCCGTGGGGTATTTTGTCTAAGTTTATTGGGAATGTTAGCATTGCTAGCATGCTAATGCTAACATGCTATCATGCTAACATGCTAACATGCTAATACTAACATGCTATCATGCTAACATGCTAATGCTAACATGCTAAGATGTCTGAGCTGTAAGGGTCCATTTGGTTTCGTTCAGGGGGGGGGGGGGGGGGGCGTCCCGGTTTCGCCGAGCCGCCCCGCGTCTGAAACGGTTGAGAAATGACAAAGTTACGTGTTTCCCCGATATTCTCCATTGACTTTCAATGTGTGTGTGTGTTTGTGTGCACATGTGTGCATGTGCGTGCATGTGCGTTTGTGTGTGCGCGTGTGTGAGAGGTGGACAACTTGGTCTAAGTGCATGAAGCAAGTTTCAAGACTGTAGCATGTTGCAAACAAAAGTTATAGCTGTTTAAAGGCCAGCCACTAGGAATACAGAGTGGCGGGGCTTAAGCAATTAAGCCATTACAGCTTGTTCCTCTTGATGGTCTACGTCCATGTACCAAAGTTTGAGGCTGTAGCATGTTGTAAACAATAGTTAGAGCTGTGTAAAGGCCAGCCAATAGGACGACAGAGGGGCGGGGCTTAAGCAATTAAACATTTACAGCGTGCTCCTATTGGTGGTCCAAGTCCATGGAGCAAGTTTCAAGACTGTAGCACGTTGCAAACAAAAGTTATAGCTGTTTAAAGGCCAGCCAATAGGAATACAGAGGGGCGGGGCTTAAGCAATTAAGCCATTACAGCTTGTTCCTCTTGATGGTCTACGTCCATGTACCAAAGTTTGAGGCTGTAGCATGTTGTAAACAATAGTTAGAGCTGTGTAAAGGCCAGCCAATAGGAAGACAGAGGGGCGGGGCTTAAGCAATTAAACATTTACAGCGTGCTCCTATTGGTGGTCCAAGTCCATGGAGCAAGTTTCAAGACTGTAGCATGTTACAAACAAATGTTATAGCTGTTTAAAGGCCAGTATACAGAGGGGCGGGGCTTAAGCAATTAAGCCATTACAGCTTGTTCCTCTTGATGGTCTACCTCCATGTACCAAATTTTGAGGCTGTAGCATGTTGTAAACAATAGTTAGAGCTGTGTAAAGGCCAGCCAATAGGAAGACAGTGGGGCGGGGCTTAAGCAATTAAACATTTACAGCGTGCTCCTATTGGTGGTCCAAATCCATGGAGCAAGCTTCAAGACTGTAGCATGTTGCAAACAAAAGTTATAGCTGTGTAAAGGCCAGCCAATAGGAATACAGAGGGGCGGGGCTTAAGCAATTAAGCCATTACAGCTTGTTCCTCTTGATGGTCTACGTCCATGTACCAAAGTTTGAGGCTGTAGCATGTTGTAAACAATAGTTAGAGCTGTGTAAAGGCCAGCCAATAGGACGACAGAGGGGCGGGGCTTTAGCAATTCAACATTTACAGCGTGCTCCTATTGGTGGTCCAAGTCCATGGAGCAAGCTTCAAGACTGTAGCATGTTGCAAACAAAAGTTATAGCTGTGTAAAGGCCAGCCAATAGGAATACAGAGGGGCGGGGCTTACGCAATTAAGCCATTACAGCTTGTTCCTCTTGATGGTCGAGGGCGGGGCTTAAGCAATTAAACATTTACAGCGTGCTCCTATTGGTGGTCCAAGTCCATGGAGCAAGTTTCAAGACTGTAGCATGTTGCAAACAAAAGTTATAGCTGTGTAAAGGCCAGCCAATAGGAATACAGAGGGGCGGGGCTTAAGCAATTAAGCCATTACAGCTTGTTCCTCTTGATGGTCTACGTCCATGTACCAAAGTTTGAGGCTGTAGCATGTTGTAAACAATAGTTAGAGCTTTGTAAAGGCCAGCCAATAGGAAGACAGAGGGGCGGGGCTTAAGCAATTAAACATTTACAGCGTGCTCCTATTGGTGGTCCAAATCCATGGAGCAAGTTTCAAGACTGTAGCATGCTGCAAGCAAAAGTTAGAGCTGTGTAAAGGCCAGCCAATAGGAAGAGAGGGTTTGTGTGTGTGTGTGTGTGTGTGTGTGTGTGCGCACGTGTGTGTGTGTGTCCATTTGGTTTCGCTCAGGGGGCGCCCCGGTTCCGGCGAGCCACCCCGTGTCTGAAACGGTTGAGAAATGACAGAGTTACGTGTTTCCCCAATTTTCTCTACTAGCCCTTACCCGTTGTGAGATATTTGCCCCCCTCTTGTGGCCGTGGGGGGGTACTGTGCCCGGAGCGTTTTTAATTCACTAATAAATCTTGCATCCTTTGGTATTCTTCTCCTGATAAACTACACGGTTTGCACACATCTCACCATGCACAACGGCGACAGGTAGCCTGTCCACACATGGACCGCTACTTTGCATTCATATTCATGTCATATTGACAGTACAATACCCATTTTTGCATTTTTTAATCCACTAATAAATTCATTATAAATCATTAATGTGTCAAATTGGAAAAAGGGCTCCATTAAGACCTCCATATAATTATGGTCCATGCCTGTGTGAAAAGTGGGAGTGATTGGGCCAGCCAATGTTGAGATAAAGCGCTGTCAGGGACATTCAGACAGACAGACATTCGCTGAATTTTAGTATGATGATGATTGACTTTCAATGTGTGTGTGTGTGCGTGCACATGTGCGTGCATTTGCGTTCGTGTGTGCGCGTGTTTGAGGGGTGGTCAACTTGACCTTGAATCATTAACAAAGTATCAATTTCACCTGAGCTTGGGGCAGGGCTAGTCTATGCGAACGCAAACACTTGAAAGTCAGCACAGTGACTCAATGAGAGAATTTGTTCAGATATACGGTCCGAACAAATTGCTCTAGCGCAAAAAGTAAAAGTCGAATGCGATTTTTGTTTTCGCCGTGAGTGACCCGAGACATTGAGGTACGCCGTGTGCGATCGTGGTATTGGTACGATAAAAAACGTGGTTATAAGAGCGAGTTAAGAAATTGTGTTTGTGATGAAAAAATTGCTGACTCATTCAGGCAGTTAACATGGCGTCTTATGACACATTATGATGGTACACCTGTCGCTTTCAGGGCTGTAGTTCACGTACCGTATGAATCTGGGCTGTGGTTGTGACATTGGGGGAAAGAGGACGAGTGTGGCTACAGAATTACCGAAACCCATGTGTGTAAAGTTAATATTTTGGCCGTGAGGACGATTTGTTCGGAGAATTTCGCTACAGTTTTGACACTGGCTGCTCACTCTGACCCGGTCTCTCTCTGGGCGTGCGACACTCTAAGTCGAGATTTTTGCTCAGACCACACACACTTTGAACTGCGATAGCGGGCAAACCGTGCAGCGTATTCGAATTCCGTCTCAACCAGGACAAAGTCGATGGCCTCCTGTGCTGTTTGACGTTTAAATCGTGTGTCTACGTAACAGTGTGCAAGAGCAATGTGGCTCCAAAGTAACGTGTCGTTTTCTGTTTTTACCCGCGTTTCCCCATTGACTTTGCATGGGGCATTTTTCGCGTTGTTTATTGCGAATTACGTCGGCACGGTAACTCGAATCGGAAAGATCTCCTAACAACAAGCACACCATTCCCGGCCGAGCCGCACGTTTCGATGTATATATTGTGGGGCTTTGGTAAACCGTGCGGCCGGCCATAGACGTCAAAGTTTCGTGTCTTGAATACGATTATTAAGTATTGGTTTCGGATTTCAACCTGTGTTTCTGCCATTGCATGGCAGGCACCCAGAATGAATTTTATTCTGGGTGCCTGCCATGCAATGGCAGAAACACAGGTTGAAATCCGAAACCAATACTTAATCGTAATAATAACTAGAAACAAAATTTCAAGAAATTTTACTGGGTGCCTGAAGCTCGCCAAGTCTGTGCAGCATTTGAGCCACGGAACACCATTTGATGACATTTAGCCTCTCAGAAGGATCCATTGTGTTACATGTGAGCCAGGTCTCTCCATTGACTTTCAATGGGGTAATTTGTCTAAGTTTATTGGGAATGTTAGCATTGCTAGCATGCTAATGCTATCATGCTAATATGCTAACATGCTAATACTAACATGCTATCATGCTAATATGCTAACATGCTAATGCTAACATGCTAAGATGTCTGAGCTGTAAGGGTCCATTTGGTTTCGTTCAGGGGGGGGCGTCCCGGTTTCGGCGAGCCGCCCCGCGTCTGAGACGGTTGAGAAATGACAAAGTTACGTGTTTCCCGGATATTCTCCATTGACTTTCAATGTGTGTGTGTGTGTGTGTTTGTGTGCACATGTGTGCATGTGCGTGCATGTGCGTTTGTGTGTGCGCGTGTGTGAGAGGTGGTCAACATGGAGCAAGTTTCAAGACTGTAGCATGTTGCAAACAAAAGTTATAGCTGTTTAAAGGCCAGCCAATAGGAATACAGAGGGGCGGGGCTTAAGCAATTAAGCCATTACAGCTTGTTCCTCTTGATGGTCTACGTCCATGTACCAAAGTTTGAGGCTGTAGCATGTTGTAAACAAAAGTTATAGCTGTTTAAAGGCCAGCCAATAGGAATACAGAGGGGCGGGGCTTAAGCAATTAAGCCATTACAGCTTGTTCCTCTTGATGGTCTACGTCCATGTACCAAAGTTTGAGGCTGTAGCATGTTGTAAACAATAGTTAGAGCTGTGTAAAGGCCAGCCAATAGGAAGACAGAGGGGCGGGGCTTAAGCAATTAAACATTTACAGCGTGCTCCTATTGGTGGTCCAAGTCCATGGAGCAAGTTTCAAGACTGTAGCATGTTGCAAACAAAAGTTATAGCTGTGCAAAGGCCAGCCAATAGGAATACAGAGGGGCGGGGCTTAAGCAATTAAGCCATTACAGCTTGTTCCTCTTGATGGCCTACGTCCATGTACCAAAGTTTGAGGCTGTAGCATGTTGTAAACAATAGTTAGAGCTGTGTAAAGGCCAGCCAATAGGAAGACAGAGGGGCGGGGCTTAAGCAATTAAACATTTACAGCGTGCTCCTATTGGTGGTCCAAGTCCATGGAGCAAGTTTCAAGACTGTAGCATGTTGCAAACAAAAGTTATAGCTGTGTTAAGGCCAGCCAATAGGAAGAGAGGGTTTGTGTGTTGGTGTGTGTGTGTGTGTGTGTGTGTGTGTGTGTGTGTGTGTGTGTGTGTGTGTGTGTGTGTGTGTGTGTGTGTGTGTGTGTGTGTGTGTGTGTGTGTGTGTGTCCATTTGGTTTCTCTCAGGGGGGCGGCCCGGTTCCGGCGAGCCACCCCGCATCTGAAACGGTTGAGAAATGACAGAGTTATGTGTTTCCCCAATTTTCTTCATTGACTTTCAATGTGTGTGTGTGTGCGTGCACATGTGTGCATGTGCGTGCGTGTGCGTTTGTGTGCGCGCGTGTGTGAAGGGTGAATCATTAACAATGTATCAATTTCAGCTGGGCTAGTCTATGCAAATGCCACCACTATTGAAAGTTAACCCATTCTGAACGGGAACCCCTTTTTTTTGTTATGCTGAATTTGTTCAGATATACGGTCCGAACAAATTGCTCTAGCGCAAAAAGTAAAAGTCGAATGCGATTTTTGTTTTCGCCGTGAGTGACCCGAGACATTGAGGTACGCCGTGTGCGATCGTGGTATTGGTACGATAAAAAACGTGGTTATAAGAGCGAGTTAAGAAATTGTGTTTGTGATGAAAAAATTGCTGACTCATTCAGGCAGTTAACATGGCGTCTTATCACACATTATGATGGTACACATGTCGCTTTCAGGGCTGTAGTTCACGTACCGTATGAATCTGGGCTGTGGTTGTGACATTGGGGGAAAGAGGACGAGTGTGGCTACAGAATTACCGAAACCCATGTGTGTAAAGTTAATATTTTGGCCGTGAGGACGATTTGTTTGGAGAATTTCGCTACAGTTTTGACACTGGCTGCTCACTCTGACCCGGTCTCTCTCTGGGCGTGCGACACTCTAAGTCGAGATTTTTGCTCAGACCACACACACTTTGAACTGCGATAGCGGGCAAACCGTGCAGCGTATTCGAATTCCGTCTCAACCAGGACAAAGTCGATGGCCTCCTGTGCTGTTTGACGTTTAAATCGTGTGTCTACGTAACAGTGTGCAAGAGCAATGTGGCTCCAAAGTAACGTGTCGTTTTCTGTTTTTACCCGCGTTTCCCCATTGACTTTGCATGGGGCATTTTTCGCGTCGTTTATTGCGAATTACGTCGGCACGGTAACTCGAATCGGAAAGAAAAGCACAAGCACACCATTCCCGGCCGAGCTTTGGTAAACCGTGCGGCCGGCCATAGCGGTCAAAGTTTCGTGTCTTGATGATTATTCTGGGTGCCTGCCATGCAATGGCAGAAACACAGGTTGAAATCCGCAACCAATACTTAATAATCGTCGTATTCAAGACACGAAACTTTGACGTCTATGGCCGGCCGCACGGTTTACCAAAGCCCCACAATATATACATCGAAACGTGCGGCTCGGCCGGGAATGGTGTGCTTGTGCTTTTCTTTCCGATTCGAGTTACCGTGCCGACGTAATTCGCAATAAACGACGCGAAAAATGCCCCATGCAAAGTCAATGGGGAAACGCGGGTAAAAACTGAAAACGACACGTTACTTTGGAGCCACATTGCTCTTGCACACTGTTACGTAGACACACGATTTAAACGTCAAACAGCACAGGAGGCCATCGACTTTGTCCTGGTTGAGACGGAATTCGAATACGTTGCACGGTTTGCCCGCTATCGCAGTTCAAAGTGTGTGTGGTCTGAGCAAAAATCTCGACTTAGAGTGTCGCACGCCCAGAGAGAGAGCGGGTCAGAGTGAGAGGCCAATGTGAAAACTGTAGCGAAATTCTCCTAACAAATCGTTCTCACGGCCAAAATATTAACTTTACACGCATGGGTTTCGGTAATTTTGTAGCCACACTCGTCCTCTTTCACCCAATGTCACAACCACAGCCCAAGATTCATATGGTACGCGAACTACAGCCCTGAAAGCGACAGGTGTACCATCATAATGTTTCATGAAACGCCATGTTAACTGCCTGAATGAGTCAGCATTTTTTTCATCACAAACACAATTTCTTAACTCGCTCTTATAACCACGTTTTTTATCGTACCAATACCACGATCGCACACGGCGTACCTCAATGTCTCGGGTCACTCACGGCGAAAACAAAAATCGCATTCAACTTTTACTTTTTGCGCTAGAGCAATTTGTTCGGACCGTATATCTGAACAAATTCAGCATAACAAAAAAAAGGAGTTCCCGTTCAGAATGGGTTAACTTTCAATAGTGGTGGCATTTGCATAGACTAGCCCAGCTGAAATTGATACATTGTTAATGATTCACCCTTCACACACGCGCGCACACAAACGCACACGGACGCACATGCACACATGTGCACGCACACACACACACATTGAAAGTCAATGAAGAAAATTGGGGAAACACGTAACTCTGTCATTTCTTCGGAACCGGGCCGCCCCCCTGAGAGAAACCAAATGGACACACACACACACACACACACACACACACACACACACACACACACACACACACACACACACACACACACACACACACACACACACACACACACACACACACAAACCCTCTCTTCCTATTGGCTGGCCTTAACACAGCTATAACTTTTGTTTGCAAAATGCTACAGTCTTGAAACTTGCTCCATGGACTTGGACCACCAATAGGAGCACGCTGTAAATGTTTAATTGCTTAAGCCCCGCCCCTCTGTCTTCCTATTGGCTGGCCTTTACACAGCTCTAACTATTGTTTACAACATGCTACAGCCTCAAACTTTGGTACATGGACGTAGGCCATCAAGAGGAACAAGCTGTAATGGCTTAATTGCTTAAGCCCCGCCCCTCTGTCTTCCTATTGGCTGGCCTTTACACAGCTATAACTTTTGTTTGCAACATGCTACAGTCTTGAAACTTGCTCCATGGACTTGGACCACCAATAGGAGCATGCTGGAAATGTTTAATTGCTTAAGCCCCGCCCCTCTGTCTCCCTATTGGCTGGCCTTTACACAGCTCTAACTATTGTTTACAACATGCTACAGCCTCAAACTTTGGTACATGGACGTAGACCATCAAGAGGAACAAGCTGTAATGGCTTAATTGCTTAAGCCCCGCCCCTCTGTATTCCTATTGGCTGGCCTTTACACAGCTATAACTTTTGTTTGCAACATGCTAGTCTTGAAACTTGCTCCATGGACTTGGACCACCAATAGGAGCACGCTGTAAATGTTTAATTGCTTAATCCCCGCCCCTCTGTCTTCCTATTGGCTGGCCTTTACACAGCTCTAACTATTGTTTACAACATGGTACAGCCTCAAACTTTGGTACATGGACGTAGACCATCAAGAGGAACAAGCTGTAATGGCTTAATTGCTTAAGCCCCGCCCCTCTGTATTCCTATTGGCTGGCCTTTACACAGCTATAACTTTTGTTTGCAACATGCTACAGTCTTGAAAGTTGCTCCATGGACTTGGTCACCAATAGGAGCACGCTGTAAATGTTTAATTGCTTAAGCCCCGCCCCTCTGTATTCCTATTGGCTGGCCTTTGCACAGCTATAACTTTTGTTTGCAACATGCTACAGTCTTGAAACTTGCTCCATGGACTTGGACCACCAATAGGAGCACGCTGTAAATGTTTAATTGCTTAAGCCCCGCCCCTCTGTCTTCCTATTGGCTGGCCTTTACACAGCTCTAACTATTGTTTACAACATGCTACAGCCTCAAACTTTGGTACATGGACGTAGACCATCAAGAGGAACAAGCTGTAATGGCTTAATTGCTTAAGCCCCGCCCCTCTGTATTCCTATTGGCTGGCCTTTACACAGCTATAACTTTTGTTTGCAACATGCTACAGTCTTGAAACTTGCTCCATGGACTTGGACCACCAATAGGAGCACGCTGTAAATGTTTAATTGCTTAAGCCCCGCCCCTCTGTATTCCTATTGGCTGGCCCTTGCACAGCTATAACTTTTGTTTGCAACATGCTACAGTCTTGAAACTTGCTCCATGGATTTGGACCACCAATAGGAGCACGCTGTAAATGTTTAATTGCTTAAGCCCCGCCCCTCTGTCTTCCTATTGGCTGGCCTTTACACAGCTATAACTTTTGTTTGCAACATGCTACAGTCTTGACACTTGCTCCATGAACTTAGACCAAGTTGACCACCTCTCACACACACACACACGAACGCACATGCACGCACATGCACACATACACACATTGAAAGTCAATGGAGAATATCGGGAAAACACGTAACTTTGTCATTTCTCAACCGTTTTCGACGTGGGGCGGCTCGCCGGAACCGGGCCGCCCCCCTGAACGAAACCAAATGGACCATTACAGCTCAGACATCTTAGCATTAGCATGTTAGCATTAGCATGTTAGCATGTTAGCATGATAGCATTAGCATGTTAGCATTATAGCATGAGCATGTTAGCATTAGCATGTTAGCATTAGCATGTTAGCATGATAGCAGGTTAGCGTTAGCATTAAAATGTTAGCATGCTAGCATGTTAGCATGTTAGTATTAGCATGTTAGCATTATAATGTTGGTGGCGACATAATGCGCAATAAACTTAGACAAAATACCCCATTGAAAGTCAATGGGGAGACCTGGCTCACATGTAACCAAATGGACCCTTCTGAGAGGCTAAATGTCATCAAATGGTGGTCCGTGGCTCAAATGCTGCACAGACTTGGCGAGCTTCAGGCACCCAGTAAAATTTCTTGAAATTTTGTTTCTAGTTAAGTATTGGTTGCGGATTTCAACCTGTGTTTCTGCCATTGCATGGCAGGCACCCAGAATCATCAAGACACGAAACTTTGACCGCTATGGCCGGCCGCACGGTTTACCAAAGCCCCGCAATATATACATCGAGACGTGCGGCTCGGCCGGGAATGGTGTGCTTGTGCTTTTCTTTCCGTTTCGAGTTACCGTGCCGACGTAATTCGCAATAAACGACGCGAAAAATGCCCCATGCAAAGTCAATGGGGAAACGCGGGTAAAAACAGAAAATGACACGTTACTTTGGAGCCACATTACTCTGGCATACTGTTACGTAGAAACACGATTTAAACGTCAAACAGCACACGAGGCAATCGTCTTTGTCGTGGTTCAGACGGAATTCGAATACGTTGCACGGTTTGCCCGCTATCGCAGTTCAAAGTGTGTGTGGTCTGAGCAAAAATCTCGACTTAGAGTGTCGCACGCCCAGAGAGAGAGCGGGTCAGAGTGAGAGGCCAGTGTGAAAACTGTAGCGAAATTCTCCGAACAAATCGTCCTCACGGCCAAAATATTAACTTTACACGCATGGGTTTCGGTAATTCTGTAGCCACACTCGTCCTCTTTCACCCAATGTCACAACCACAGCCCAGATTCATACGGTACGTGAACTACAGCCCTGAAAGCGACAGGTGTACCATCATAATGTGTCATAAGACTGCCTGAATGAGTCAGCAATTTTTTCATCACAAACACAATTTCTTAACTCGCTCTTATAACCACGTTTTTTATCGTACCAATACCACGATCGCACACGGCGTACCTCAATGTCTCGGGTCACTCACGGCGAAAACAAAAATCGCATTCGACTTTTACTTTTTGCGCTAGAGCAATTTTTTCGGACCGTATGTCTTAACAAATTCTCTCATTGGTCAGTGTGCTGACTTTCAAGTGTTTGCATTCGCATAGACTAGCCCTGCCCCAAGCTCAGGTGAAATTGATACTTTGTTAATGATTCAAGGTCAAGTTGACCACACCTCAAACACGCGCACACACGAACGCACATGCACGCACATGCACACATGTGCACGCACACACACACACATTGAAAGTCAATAGAGAAAATCGGGGAAACCCGTAACTCTGTCATTTCTCAACCGTTTCAGATGCGGGGTGGCTCGCCGGAACCGGGCCGCCCCCCTGAGCGAAACCAAATGGGGACACACACACACACACACACACACACACACACACACACACACACACACACACACACACACACACACACACACACACACACACACACACACACACACACCAACACACAAACCCTCTCTTCCTATTGGCTGGCCTTTACACAGCTCTAACTATTGTTTACAACATGCTACAGCCTCAAACTTTGGTACATGGACGTAGACCATCAAGAGGAACAAGCTGTAATGGCTTAATTGCTTAAGCCCCGCCCCTCTGTATTCCTATTGGCTGGCCTTTAAACAGCTATAACTTTTGTTTGCAACATGCTACAGTCTTGAAACTTGCTCCATGGACTTGGACCACCAATAGGAGCACGCTGTAAATGTTTAATTGCTTAAGCCCCGCCCCTCTGTCTTCCTATTGGCTGGCCTTTACACAGCTCTAACTATTGTTTACAACATGCTACAGCCTCAAACTTTGGTACATGGACGTAGACCATCAAGAGGAACAAGCTGTAATGGCTTAATTGCTTAAGCCCCGCCCCTCTGTATTCCTATTGGCTGGCCTTTAAACAGCTATAACTTTTGTTTGCAACATGCTACAGTCTTGAAACTTGCTCCATGGACTTGGACCACCAATAGGAGCACGCTGTAAATGTTTAATTGCTTAAGCCCCGCCCCTCTGTCTTCCTATTGGCTGGCCTTTACACAGCTCTAACTATTGTTTACAACATGCTACAGCCTCAAACTTTGGTACATGGACGTAGACCATCAAGAGGAACAAGCTGTAATGGCTTAATTGCTTAAGCCCCGCCCCTCTGTATTCCTATTGGCTGGCCTTTAAACAGCTATAACTTTTGTTTGCAACATGCTACAGTCTTGAAACTTGCTCCATGGACTTGGACCACCAATAGGAGCACGCTGTAAATGTTTAATTGCTTAAGCCCCGCCCCTCTGTCTTCCTATTGGCTGGCCTTTACACAGCTCTAACTATTGTTTACAACATGCTACAGCCTCAAACTTTGGTACATGGACGTAGACCATCAAGAGGAACAAGCTGTAATGGCTTAATTGCTTAAGCCCCGCCCCTCTGTATTCCTATTGGCTGGCCTTTAAACAGCTATAACTTTTGTTTGCAACATGCTACAGTCTTGAAACTTGCTCCATGGACTTGGACCACCAATAGGAGCACGCTGTAAATGTTTAATTGCTTAAGCCCCGCCCCTCTGTCTTCCTATTGGCTGGCCTTTACACAGCTCTAACTATTGTTTACAACATGCTACAGCCTCAAACTTTGGTACATGGACGTAGACCATCAAGAGGAACAAGCTGTAATGGCTTAATTGCTTAAGCCCCGCCCCTCTGTATTCCTATTGGCTGGCCTTTAAACAGCTATAACTTTTGTTTGCAACATGCTACAGTCTTGAAACTTGCTCCATGGACTTGGACCACCAATAGGAGCACGCTGTGAATGTTTAATTGCTTAAGCCCCGCCCCTCTGTCTTCCTATTGGCTGGCCTTTACACAGCTCTAACTATTGTTTACAACATGCTACAGCCTCAAACTTTGGTACATGGACGTAGACCATCAAGAGGAACAAGCTGTAATGGCTTAATTGCTTAAGCCCCGCCCCTCTGTATTCCTATTGGCTGGCCTTTAAACAGCTATAACTTTTGTTTGCAACATGCTACAGTCTTGAAACTTGCTCCATGGACTTGGACCACCAATAGGAGCACGCTGTAAATGTTTAATTGCTTAAGCCCCGCCCCTCTGTCTTCCTATTGGCTGGCCTTTACACAGCTCTAACTATTGTTTACAACATGCTACAGCCTCAAACTTTGGTACATGGACGTAGACCATCAAGAGGAACAAGCTGTAATGGCTTAATTGCTTAAGCCCCGCCCCTCTGTATTCCTATTGGCTGGCCTTTAAACAGCTATAACTTTTGTTTGCAACATGCTACAGTCTTGAAACTTGCTCCATGGACTTGGACCACCAATAGGAGCACGCTGTAAATGTTTAATTGCTTAAGCCCCGCCCCTCTGTCTTCCTATTGGCTGGCCTTTACACAGCTCTAACTATTGTTTACAACATGCTACAGCCTCAAACTTTGGTACATGGACGTAGACCATCAAGAGGAACAAGCTGTAATGGCTTAATTGCTTAAGCCCCGCCCCTCTGTATTCCTATTGGCTGGCCTTTAAACAGCTATAACTTTTGTTTGCAACATGCTACAGTCTTGAAACTTGCTCCATGGACTTGGACCACCAATAGGAGCACGCTGTGAATGTTTAATTGCTTAAGCCCCGCCCCTCTGTCTTCCTATTGGCTGGCCTTTACACAGCTCTAACTATTGTTTACAACATGCTACAGCCTCAAACTTTGGTACATGGACGTAGACCATCAAGAGGAACAAGCTGTAATGGCTTAATTGCTTAAGCCCCGCCCCTCTGTATTCCTATTGGCTGGCCTTTAAACAGCTATAACTTTTGTTTGCAACATGCTACAGTCTTGAAACTTGCTCCATGGACTTGGACCACCAATAGGAGCACGCTGTAAATGTTTAATTGCTTAAGCCCCGCCCCTCTGTCTTCCTATTGGCTGGCCTTTACACAGCTCTAACTATTGTTTACAACATGCTACAGCCTCAAACTTTGGTACATGGACGTAGACCATCAAGAGGAACAAGCTGTAATGGCTTAATTGCTTAAGCCCCGCCCCTCTGTATTCCTATTGGCTGGCCTTTAAACAGCTATAACTTTTGTTTGCAACATGCTACAGTCTTGAAACTTGCTCCATGGACTTGGACCACCAATAGGAGCACGCTGTAAATGTTTAATTGCTTAAGCCCCGCCCCTCTGTCTTCCTATTGGCTGGCCTTTACACAGCTCTAACTATTGTTTACAACATGCTACAGCCTCAAACTTTGGTACATGGACGTAGACCATCAAGAGGAACAAGCTGTAATGGCTTAATTGCTTAAGCCCCGCCCCTCTGTATTCCTATTGGCTGGCCTTTAAACAGCTATAACTTTTGTTTGCAACATGCTACAGTCTTGAAACTTGCTCCATGGACTTGGACCACCAATAGGAGCACGCTGTAAATGTTTAATTGCTTAAGCCCCGCCCCTCTGTCTTCCTATTGGCTGGCCTTTACACAGCTCTAACTATTGTTTACAACATGCTACAGCCTCAAACTTTGGTACATGGACGTAGACCATCAAGAGGAACAAGCTGTAATGGCTTAATTGCTTAAGCCCCGCCCCTCTGTATTCCTATTGGCTGGCCTTTAAACAGCTATAACTTTTGTTTGCAACATGCTACAGTCTTGAAACTTGCTCCATGGACTTGGACCACCAATAGGAGCACGCTGTAAATGTTTAATTGCTTAAGCCCCGCCCCTCTGTCTTCCTATTGGCTGGCCTTTACACAGCTCTAACTATTGTTTACAACATGCTACAGCCTCAAACTTTGGTACATGGACGTAGACCATCAAGAGGAACAAGCTGTAATGGCTTAATTGCTTAAGCCCCGCCCCTCTGTATTCCTATTGGCTGGCCTTTAAACAGCTATAACTTTTGTTTGCAACATGCTACAGTCTTGAAACTTGCTCCATGGACTTGGACCACCAATAGGAGCACGCTGTAAATGTTTAATTGCTTAAGCCCCGCCCCTCTGTCTTCCTATTGGCTGGCCTTTACACAGCTCTAACTATTGTTTACAACATGCTACAGCCTCAAACTTTGGTACATGGACGTAGACCATCAAGAGGAACAAGCTGTAATGGCTTAATTGCTTAAGCCCCGCCCCTCTGTATTCCTATTGGCTGGCCTTTAAACAGCTATAACTTTTGTTTGCAACATGCTACAGTCTTGAAACTTGCTCCATGGACTTGGACCACCAATAGGAGCACGCTGTAAATGTTTAATTGCTTAAGCCCCGCCCCTCTGTCTTCCTATTGGCTGGCCTTTACACAGCTCTAACTATTGTTTACAACATGCTACAGCCTCAAACTTTGGTACATGGACGTAGACCATCAAGAGGAACAAGCTGTAATGGCTTAATTGCTTAAGCCCCGCCCCTCTGTATTCCTATTGGCTGGCCTTTAAACAGCTATAACTTTTGTTTGCAACATGCTACAGTCTTGAAACTTGCTCCATGGACTTGGACCACCAATAGGAGCACGCTGTAAATGTTTAATTGCTTAAGCCCCGCCCCTCTGTATTCCTATTGGCTGGCCTTTAAACAGCTATAACTTTTGTTTGCAACATGCTACAGTCTTGAAACTTGCTCCATGGACTTGGACCACCAATAGGAGCACGCTGTAAATGTTTAATTGCTTAAGCCTCGCCCCTCTGTCTTCCTATTGGCTGGCCTTTACACAGCTATAACTATTGTTTACAACATGCTACAGCCTCAAACTTTGGTACATGGACGTAGACCATCAAGAGGAACAAGCTGTAATGGCTTAATTGCTTAAGCCCCGCCCCTCTGTATTCCTATTGGCTGGCCTTTAAACAGCTATAACTTTTGTTTGCAACATGCTACAGTCTTGAAACTTGCTCCATGGACTTGGACCACCAATAGGAGCACGCTGTAAATGTTTAATTGCTTAAGCCCCGCCCCTCTGTCTTCCTATTGGCTGGCCTTTACACAGCTCTAACTATTGTTTACAACATGCTACAGCCTCAAACTTTGGTACATGGACGTAGACCATCAAGAGGAACAAGCTGTAATGGCTTATTTGCTTAAGCCCCGCCCCTCTGTATTCCTATTGGCTGGCCTTTAAACAGCTATAACTTTTGTTTGCAACATGCTACAGTCTTGAAACTTGCTCCATGGACTTGGACCACCAATAGGAGCACGCTGTAAATGTTTAATTGCTTAAGCCCCGCCCCTCTGTCTTCCTATTGGCTGGCCTTTACACAGCTCTAACTATTGTTTACAACATGCTACAGCCTCTAAATTTGGTACATGGACGTAGACCATCAAGAGGAACAAGCTGTAATGGCTTAATTGCTTACGCCCCGCCCCTCTGTATTCCTATTGGCTGGCCTTTACACAGCTATAACTTTTGTTTGCAACATGCTACAGTCTTGAAACTTGCTCCATGCACTTAAACCAAGTTGACCACCTCTCACACCCGCGCACACACGAACGCACATGCACGCACATGCACACATGTGCACACACACACACACTCATTGAAAGTCAATGGAGAAAATCGGGGAAACACGTAACTCTGTCATTTCTCGACCGTTTCAGAAGCAGGGCGGCTCGCCGGAACCGGTCCGCCCCTCTGAACGAAACCAAATGGACCCTTACAGCTCAGACATCTTAGCATTAGATGTTAGCATTAGCATGTTAGCATATTAGCATGTTAGGATTAGCATGTAGCATTAGCATGTTAGCATTAGCATTAACATGTTAGCATTAACATGTTAGCATTAAAATGTTAGCATGATAGCATGTTAGCATTAGAATGTTGGTGGCAACGTAATGCACAATAAACTAAGACAAAATACCCCATTGAAAGTCAATGGGGAGACCTGGCTCACATGTAACCAAATGGACCCTTCTTGAGGCTAAATGTCATCAAATGGTGGTCCGTGGCTCAAATGCTGCACAGACTTGGCAAGCTTCAGGCACCCAGTAAAATTTCTTGAAATTTTGTTTCTAGTTTATAATGCACTTTTCATTCACAAGGAATCTCAGAGTGCTACAAGGTTTAAAAACATATATCATAAAAGGTTAAAAACAGGTTTAACAAAGAACAGTGCAAAAAACAGTTCAGCATAAAAAGGCCTTCCGGAACAGGAAGGTTTTCAGGCCTTTTTTATTATTCTGGGTGCCTGCCATGCAATGGCAGAAACACAGGTTGAAATCCGAAACCAATACTTAATAATCGTATATGTTCCAAAAACTTTGACCGCTATGGCCGGCCGCACAGTTTACCAAAGCCCCGCAATATATACATCAAAACGTGCGGCTTGGCCGGGAATGGTGTGCTTGTGCTTTTCTTTCCGATTCGCGTTACCATGCCGACGTAATTCGCAATAAACAACGCGAAAAATCCCCATTCAAAGTCAATGGGGAAACGCGGGTAAAAACAGAAAACGACACGTTACTTTGGAGCCACATTGCTCTGGCATACTGTTATGTAGACACACGATTTAAACGTCAAACAGCACACGAGGCCGTCGACTTTGTTGTGGTTCAGACGGAATTGAAATACGTTGCACGGTTTGCCCGCTATCGCAGTTCAAAGTGTGTGTGGTCTGAGCAAAAATCTCGACTTAGAGTGTCGCACGCCCAGAGAGAGAGCGGGTCAGAGTGAGAGGCCAATGTGAAAACTGTAGCGAAATTCTCCGAAAAAATCGTTCTCACGGCCAAAATATTAACTTTACACGCATGGGTTTCGGTAATTCTGTAGCCACACTCGTCCTCTTTCACCCAATGTCACAACCACAGCCCAGATTCATATGGTATGTGAACTACAGCCCTGAAAGCGACAGGTGTACCATCATAATGTGTCATGAAACGCCATGTTAACTGCCTGAATGAGTCAGCAATTTTTTCATCACAAACACAATTTCTTAACTCGCTCTTATAACCACGTTTTTTATCGTACCAATACCATGGTCGCACACGGCGTACCTCAATGTCTCGGGTCACTCACGGCGAAAACAAAAATCGCATTCGACTTTTACTTTTTGCGCTAGAGCAATTTGTTCGGACCGTATGTCTTAACAAATTCTCTCATTGAGTCAGTGTACTGACTTTCAAGTGTTTGCATTCGCATAGACTAGCCCTGCCCCAAGCTCAGGTGAAATTGATACTTTGTTAATGATTCAAGGTCAAGTTGACCACCACTCAAACACGCGCACACACGAACGCACATGCACGCACATGCACACATGTGCACGCACTCACACACACATTGAAAGTCAATAGAGAAAATCGGGGAAACACGTAACTCTGTCATTTCTCAACCGTTTCAGACGCGGGGTGGCTCGCCGGAACCGGGCCGCCCCCCTGAGCGAAACCAAATGGACACACACACACACACACACACACACACACACACACACCAACACACAAACCCTCTCTTCCTATTGGCTGGCCTTTACACAGCTTTAACTTTTGCTTGCAGCATGCTACAGTCTTGAAACTTGGTCCATGGACTTGGACCACCAATAGGAGCACGCTGTAAATGTTTAATTGCTTAAGCCCCGCCCCTCTGTCTTCCTATTGGCTGGCCTTTACACAGCTCTAATTATTGTTTACAACATGCTACAGCCTCAAACTTTGGTACATGGACGTAGACCATCAAGAGGAACAAGCTGTAATGGCTTAATTGCTTAAGCCCCGCCCCTCTGTATTCCTATTGGCTGGCCTTTACACAGCTATAACTTTTGTTTGCAACATGCTACAGTCTTGAAACTTGCTCCATGGACTTGGACCACCAATAGGAGCACGCTGTAAATGTTTAATTGCTTAAGCCCCGCCCCTCTGTCTTCCTATTGGCTGGCCTTTACACAGCTCTAACTATTGTTTACAACATGCTACAGCCTCAAACTTTGGTACATGGACGTATACCATCAAGAGGAACAAGCTGTAATGGCTTAATTGCTTAAGCCCCGCCCCTCTGTATTCCAATTGGCTGGCCTTTAAACAGCTATAACTTTTGTTTGCAACATGCTACAGTCTTGAAACTTGCTCCATGGACTTGGACCACCAATAGGAGCACGCTGTAAATGTTTAATTGCTTAAGCCCCGCCCCTCTGTCTTCCTATTGGCTGGCCTTTACACAGCTCTAACTATTGTTTACAACATGCTACAGCCTCAAACTTTGGTACATGGACGTAGACCATCAAGAGGAACAAGCTGTAATGGCTTAATTGCTTAAGCCCCGCCCCTCTGTATTCCTATTGGCTGGCCTTTACACAGCTATAACTTTTGTTTGCAACATGCTACAGTCTTGAAACTTGCTCCATGGACTTGGACCACCAATAGGAGCACGCTGTAAATGTTTAATTGCTTAAGCCCCGCCCCTCTGTCTTCCTATTGGCTGGCCTTTACACAGCTCTAACTATTGTTTACAACATGCTACAGCCTCTAAATTTGGTACATGGACGTAGACCATCAAGAGGAACAAGCTGTAATGGCTTAATTGCTTACGCCCCGCCCCTCTGTATTCCTATTGGCTGGCCTTTACACAGCTATAACTTTTGTTTGCAACATGCTACAGTCTTGAAACTTGCTCCATGCACTTAAACCAAGTTGACCACCTCTCACACCCGCGCACACACGAACGCACATGCACGCACATGCACACATGTGCACACACACACACACTCATTGAAAGTCAATGGAGAAAATCGGGGAAACACGTAACTCTGTCATTTCTCGACCGTTTCAGAAGCAGGGCGGCTCGCCGGAACCGGTCCGCCCCTCTGAACGAAACCAAATGGACCCTTACAGCTCAGACATCTTAGCATTAGATGTTAGCATTAGCATGTTAGCATATTAGCATGTTAGGATTAGCATGTAGCATTAGCATGTTAGCATTAGCATTAACATGTTAGCATTAACATGTTAGCATTAAAATGTTAGCATGATAGCATGTTAGCATTAGAATGTTGGTGGCAACGTAATGCACAATAAACTAAGACAAAATACCCCATTGAAAGTCAATGGGGAGACCTGGCTCACATGTAACCAAATGGACCCTTCTTGAGGCTAAATGTCATCAAATGGTGGTCCGTGGCTCAAATGCTGCACAGACTTGGCAAGCTTCAGGCACCCAGTAAAATTTCTTGAAATTTTGTTTCTAGTTTATAATGCACTTTTCATTCACAAGGAATCTCAGAGTGCTACAAGGTTTAAAAACATATATCATAAAAGGTTAAAAACAGGTTTAACAAAGAACAGTGCAAAAAACAGTTCAGCATAAAAAGGCCTTCCGGAACAGGAAGGTTTTCAGGCCTTTTTTATTATTCTGGGTGCCTGCCATGCAATGGCAGAAACACAGGTTGAAATCCGAAACCAATACTTAATAATCGTATATGTTCCAAAAACTTTGACCGCTATGGCCGGCCGCACAGTTTACCAAAGCCCCGCAATATATACATCAAAACGTGCGGCTTGGCCGGGAATGGTGTGCTTGTGCTTTTCTTTCCGATTCGCGTTACCATGCCGACGTAATTCGCAATAAACAACGCGAAAAATCCCCATTCAAAGTCAATGGGGAAACGCGGGTAAAAACAGAAAACGACACGTTACTTTGGAGCCACATTGCTCTGGCATACTGTTATGTAGACACACGATTTAAACGTCAAACAGCACACGAGGCCGTCGACTTTGTTGTGGTTCAGACGGAATTGAAATACGTTGCACGGTTTGCCCGCTATCGCAGTTCAAAGTGTGTGTGGTCTGAGCAAAAATCTCGACTTAGAGTGTCGCACGCCCAGAGAGAGAGCGGGTCAGAGTGAGAGGCCAATGTGAAAACTGTAGCGAAATTCTCCGAAAAAATCGTTCTCACGGCCAAAATATTAACTTTACACGCATGGGTTTCGGTAATTCTGTAGCCACACTCGTCCTCTTTCACCCAATGTCACAACCACAACCCAGATTCATATGGTATGTGAACTACAGCCCTGAAAGCGACAGGTGTACCATCATAATGTGTCATGAAACGCCATGTTAACTGCCTGAATGAGTCAGCAATTTTTTCATCACAAACACAATTTCTTAACTCGCTCTTATAACCACGTTTTTTATCGTACCAATACCATGGTCGCACACGGCGTACCTCAATGTCTCGGGTCACTCACGGCGAAAACAAAAATCGCATTCGACTTTTACTTTTTGCGCTAGAGCAATTTGTTCGGACCGTATGTCTTAACAAATTCTCTCATTGAGTCAGTGTACTGACTTTCAAGTGTTTGCATTCGCATAGACTAGCCCTGCCCCAAGCTCAGGTGAAATTGATACTTTGTTAATGATTCAAGGTCAAGTTGACCACCACTCAAACACGCGCACACACGAACGCACATGCACGCACATGCACACATGTGCACGCACTCACACACACATTGAAAGTCAATAGAGAAAATCGGGGAAACACGTAACTCTGTCATTTCTCAACCGTTTCAGACGCGGGGTGGCTCGCCGGAACCGGGCCGCCCCCCTGAGCGAAACCAAATGGACACACACACACACACACACACACACACACACACACACACACACACCAACACACAAACCCTCTCTTCCTATTGGCTGGCCTTTACACAGCTTTAACTTTTGCTTGCAGCATGCTACAGTCTTGAAACTTGGTCCATGGACTTGGACCACCAATAGGAGCACGCTGTAAATGTTTAATTGCTTAAGCCCCGCCCCTCTGTCTTCCTATTGGCTGGCCTTTACACAGCTCTAATTATTGTTTACAACATGCTACAGCCTCAAACTTTGGTACATGGACGTAGACCATCAAGAGGAACAAGCTGTAATGGCTTAATTGCTTAAGCCCCGCCCCTCTGTATTCCTATTGGCTGGCCTTTACACAGCTATAACTTTTGTTTGCAACATGCTACAGTCTTGAAACTTGCTCCATGGACTTGGACCACCAATAGGAGCACGCTGTAAATGTTTAATTGCTTAAGCCCCGCCCCTCTGTCTTCCTATTGGCTGGCCTTTACACAGCTCTAACTATTGTTTACAACATGCTACAGCCTCAAACTTTGGTACATGGACGTATACCATCAAGAGGAACAAGCTGTAATGGCTTAATTGCTTAAGCCCCGCCCCTCTGTATTCCTATTGGCTGGCCTTTAAACAGCTATAACTTTTGTTTGCAACATGCTACAGTCTTGAAACTTGCTCCATGGACTTGGACCACCAATAGGAGCACGCTGTAAATGTTTAATTGCTTAAGCCCCGCCCCTCTGTCTTCCTATTGGCTGGCCTTTACACAGCTCTAACTATTGTTTACAACATGCTACAGCCTCAAACTTTGGTACATGGACGTAGACCATCAAGAGGAACAAGCTGTAATGGCTTAATTGCTTAAGCCCCGCCCCTCTGTATTCCTATTGGCTGGCCTTTACACAGCTATAACTTTTGTTTGCAACATGCTACAGTCTTGAAACTTGCTCAATGGACTTGGACCACCAATAGGAGCACGCTGTAAATGTTTAATTGCTTAAGCCCCGCCCCTCTGTCTTCCTATTGGCTGGCCTTTACACAGCTCTAACTATTGTTTACAACATGCTACAGCCTCTAAATTTGGTACATGGACGTAGACCATCAAGAGGAACAAGCTGTAATGGCTTAATTGCTTACGCCCCGCCCCTCTGTATTCCTATTGGCTGGCCTTTACACAGCTATAACTTTTGTTTGCAACATGCTACAGTCTTGAAACTTGCTCCATGCACTTAAACCAAGTTGACCACCTCTCACACCCGCGCACACACGAACGCACATGCACGCACATGCACACATGTGCACACACACACACACTCATTGAAAGTCAATGGAGAAAATCGGGGAAACACGTAACTCTGTCATTTCTCGACCGTTTCAGAAGCAGGGCGGCTCGCCGGAACCGGTCCGCCCCTCTGAACGAAACCAAATGGACCCTTACAGCTCAGACATCTTAGCATTAGATGTTAGCATTAGCATGTTAGCATATTAGCATGTTAGGATTAGCATGTAGCATTAGCATGTTAGCATTAGCATTAACATGTTAGCATTAACATGTTAGCATTAAAATGTTAGCATGATAGCATGTTAGCATTAGAATGTTGGTGGCAACGTAATGCACAATAAACTAAGACAAAATACCCCATTGAAAGTCAATGGGGAGACCTGGCTCACATGTAACCAAATGGACCCTTCTTGAGGCTAAATGTCATCAAATGGTGGTCCGTGGCTCAAATGCTGCACAGACTTGGCAAGCTTCAGGCACCCAGTAAAATTTCTTGAAATTTTGTTTCTAGTTTATAATGCACTTTTCATTCACAAGGAATCTCAGAGTGCTACAAGGTTTAAAAACATATATCATAAAAGGTTAAAAACAGGTTTAACAAAGAACAGTGCAAAAAACAGTTCAGCATAAAAAGGCCTTCCGGAACAGGAAGGTTTTCAGGCCTTTTTTATTATTCTGGGTGCCTGCCATGCAATGGCAGAAACACAGGTTGAAATCCGAAACCAATACTTAATAATCGTATATGTTCCAAAAACTTTGACCGCTATGGCCGGCCGCACAGTTTACCAAAGCCCCGCAATATATACATCAAAACGTGCGGCTTGGCCGGGAATGGTGTGCTTGTGCTTTTCTTTCCGATTCGCGTTACCATGCCGACGTAATTCGCAATAAACAACGCGAAAAATCCCCATTCAAAGTCAATGGGGAAACGCGGGTAAAAACAGAAAACGACACGTTACTTTGGAGCCACATTGCTCTGGCATACTGTTATGTAGACACACGATTTAAACGTCAAACAGCACACGAGGCCGTCAACTTTGTTGTGGTTCAGACGGAATTGAAATACGTTGCACGGTTTGCCCGCTATCGCAGTTCAAAGTGTGTGTGGTCTGAGCAAAAATCTCGACTTAGAGTGTCGCACGCCCAGAGAGAGAGCGGGTCAGAGTGAGAGGCCAATGTGAAAACTGTAGCGAAATTCTCCGAAAAAATCGTTCTCACGGCCAAAATATTAACTTTACACGCATGGGTTTCGGTAATTCTGTAGCCACACTCGTCCTCTTTCACCCAATGTCACAACCACAGCCCAGATTCATATGGTATGTGAACTACAGCCCTGAAAGCGACAGGTGTACCATCATAATGTGTCATGAAACGCCATGTTAACTGCCTGAATGAGTCAGCAATTTTTTCATCACAAACACAATTTCTTAACTCGCTCTTATAACCACGTTTTTTATCGTACCAATACCATGGTCGCACACGGCGTACCTCAATGTCTCGGGTCACTCACGGCGAAAACAAAAATCGCATTCGACTTTTACTTTTTGCGCTAGAGCAATTTGTTCGGACCGTATGTCTTAACAAATTCTCTCATTGAGTCAGTGTACTGACTTTCAAGTGTTTGCATTCGCATAGACTAGCCCTGCCCCAAGCTCAGGTGAAATTGATACTTTGTTAATGATTCAAGGTCAAGTTGACCACCACTCAAACACGCGCACACACGAACGCACATGCACGCACATGCACACATGTGCACGCACTCACACACACATTGAAAGTCAATAGAGAAAATCGGGGAAACACGTAACTCTGTCATTTCTCAACCGTTTCAGACGCGGGGTGGCTCGCCGGAACCGGGCCGCCCCCCTGAGCGAAACCAAATGGACACACACACACACACACACACACACACACACACACACACACACACACACCAACACACAAACCCTCTCTTCCTATTGGCTGGCCTTTACACAGCTTTAACTTTTGCTTGCAGCATGCTACAGTCTTGAAACTTGGTCCATGGACTTGGACCACCAATAGGAGCACGCTGTAAATGTTTAATTGCTTAAGCCCCGCCCCTCTGTCTTCCTATTGGCTGGCCTTTACACAGCTCTAATTATTGTTTACAACATGCTACAGCCTCAAACTTTGGTACATGGACGTAGACCATCAAGAGGAACAAGCTGTAATGGCTTAATTGCTTAAGCCCCGCCCCTCTGTATTCCTATTGGCTGGCCTTTACACAGCTATAACTTTTGTTTGCAACATGCTACAGTCTTGAAACTTGCTCCATGGACTTGGACCACCAATAGGAGCACGCTGTAAATGTTTAATTGCTTAAGCCCCGCCCCTCTGTCTTCCTATTGGCTGGCCTTTACACAGCTCTAACTATTGTTTACAACATGCTACAGCCTCAAACTTTGGTACATGGACGTATACCATCAAGAGGAACAAGCTGTAATGGCTTAATTGCTTAAGCCCCGCCCCTCTGTATTCCTATTGGCTGGCCTTTAAACAGCTATAACTTTTGTTTGCAACATGCTACAGTCTTGAAACTTGCTCCATGGACTTGGACCACCAATAGGAGCACGCTGTAAATGTTTAATTGCTTAAGCCCCGCCCCTCTGTCTTCCTATTGGCTGGCCTTTACACAGCTCTAACTATTGTTTACAACATGCTACAGCCTCAAACTTTGGTACATGGACGTAGACCATCAAGAGGAACAAGCTGTAATGGCTTAATTGCTTAAGCCCCGCCCCTCTGTATTCCTATTGGCTGGCCTTTACACAGCTATAACTTTTGTTTGCAACATGCTACAGTCTTGAAACTTGCTCAATGGACTTGGACCACCAATAGGAGCACGCTGTAAATGTTTAATTGCTTAAGCCCCGCCCCTCTGTCTTCCTATTGGCTGGCCTTTACACAGCTCTAACTATTGTTTACAACATGCTACAGCCTCAAACTTTGGTACATGGACGTAGACCATCAAGAGGAACAAGCTGTAATGGCTTAATTGCTTAAGCCCCGCCCCTCTGTATTCCTATTGGCTGGCCTTTGCACAGCTATAACTTTTGTTTGCAACATGCTACAGTCTTGAAACTTGCTCCATGGACTTGGACCACCAATAGGAGCACGCTGAAAATGTTTAATTGCTTAAGCCCCGCCCCTCTGTCTTCCTATTGGCTGGCCTTTGCACAGCTCTAACTATTGTTTACAACATGCTACAGCCTCAAACTTTGGTACATGGACGTAGACCATCAAGAGGAACAAGCTGTAATGGCTTAATGGCTTAAGCCCCGCCCCTCTGTATTCCTATTGGCTGGCCTTTGCACAGCTATAACTTTTGTTTGCAACATGCTACAGTCTTGAAACTTGCTCCATGGACTTGGACCACCAATAGGAGCACGCTGTAATGGCTTAATTGTTTAAGCCCCGCCCCTCTGTATTCCTATTGGCTGGCCTTTAAACAGCTATAACTTTTGTTTGCAACATGCTACAGTCTTGAAACTTGCTCCATGGACTTGGACCACCAATAGGAGCACGCTGTAAATGTTTAATTGCTTAAGCCCCGCCCCTCTGTCTTCCTATTGGCTGGCCTTTACACAGCTCTAACTATTGTTTACAACATGCTACAGCCTCAAACTTTGGTACATGGACGTAGACCATCAAGAGGAACAAGCTGTAATGGCTTAATTGCTTAAGCCCCGCCCCTCTGTATTCCTATTGGCTGGCCTTTAAACAGCTATAACTTTTGTTTGCAACATGCTACAGTCTTGAAACTTGCTCCATGGATTTGGACCACCAATAGGAGCACGCTGTAAATGTTTAATTGCTTAAGCCCCGCCCCTCTGTCTTCCTATTGGCTGGCCTTTACACAGCTCTAACTATTGTTTACAACATGCTACAGCCTCAAACTTTGGTACATGGACGTAGACCATCAAGAGTAACAAGCTGTAATGGCTTAATTGCTTAAGCCCCGCCCCTCTGTATTCCTATTGGCTGGCCTTTAAACAGCTATAACTTTTGTTTGCAACATGCTACAGTCTTGAAACTTGCTCCATGGATTTGGACCACCAATAGGAGCACGCTGTAAATTTTTAATTGCTTAAGCCCCGCCCCTCTGTCTTCCTATTGGCTGGCCTTTACACAGCTCTAACTATTGTTTACAACATGCTACAGCCTCAAACTTTGGTACATGGACGTAGACCATCAAGAGGAACAAGCTGTAATGGCTTAATTGCTTAAGCCCCGCCCCTCTGTATTCCTATTGGCTGGCCTTTGCACAGCTATAACTTTTGTTTGCAACATGCTACAGTCTTGAAACTTGCTCCATGGACTTGGACCACCAATAGGAGCACGCTGTAAATGTTTAATTGCTTAAGCCCCGCCCCTCTGTCTTCCTATTGGCTGGCCTTTACACAGCTCTAACTATTGTTTACAACATGCTACAGCCTCAAACTTTGGTACATGGACGTAGACCATCAAGAGGAACAAGCTGTAATGGCTTAATTGCTTAAGCCCCGCCCCTCTGTATTCCTATTGGCTGGCCTTTGCACAGCTATAACTTTTGTTTGCAACATGCTACAGTCTTGAAACTTGCTCCATGGACTTGGACCACCAATAGGAGCACGCTGTAAATGTTTAATTGCTTAAGCCCCGCCCCTCTGTCGTCCTATTGGCTGGCCTTTACACAGCTCTAACTATTGTTTACAACATGCTACAGCCTCAAACTTTGGTACATGGACGTAGACCATCAAGAGGAACAAGCTGTAATGGCTTAATTGCTTAAGCCCCGCCCCTCTGTATTCCTATTGGCTGGCCTTTAAACAGCTATAACTTTTGTTTGCAACATGCTACAGTCTTGAAACTTGCTCCATGTTGACCACCTCTCACACACGCGCACACACAAACGCACATGCACGCACATGCACACATGTGCACACAAACACACACACACACATTGAAAGTCAATGGAGAATATCCGGGAAACACGTAACTTTGTCATTTCTCAACCGTCTCAGACGCGGGGCGGCTCGCCGAAACCGGGACGCCCCCCCTGAACGAAACCAAATGGACCCTTACAGCTCAGACATCTTAGCATGTTAGCATTAGCATATTAGCATGATAGCATGTTAGTATTAGCATGTTAGCATATTAGCATGATAGCATTATAATGCTAGCAATGCTAACATTCCCAATAAACTTAGACAAATTACCCCATTGAAAGTCAATGGAGAGACCTGGCTCACATGTAACACAATGGATCCTTCTGAGAGGCTAAATGTCATCAAATGGTGGTCCGTGGCTCAAATGCTGCACAGACTTGGCGAGCTTCAGGCACCCAGTAAAATGTCTTGAAATTTTGTTTCTAGTTATATATTATTTCAAAACATTTCAATTATGAATGTGAAAATGTTTGACAAGGATATCTATTCTTTTGTCAGACACATGTCATACGATAAAACTCCTATTCGCCAGACACTCACAAAAGATTTTATAATTTTTGTGTTTGAAATCTATCGTCAACTTTCCCATTTCACCAGCACTTGGCTGATGCAAATTTCCTGGGCATCTCAATTTATTTTTTGAATTATAGTTTAAATGTCATGGCTCTTTTTACTTTTATATTGCTTCCACAACTACGTTATAGTCATTCTTGTTCTTAAATATTTCTCAACAGATGTGCCAGAGGACTTCATCCCCAAGGACATCAGGTCTGGGTCACCAGATGTGAAAAGGAGCTGGTTGCATAAAGCTGTGACCCAAATTGTGGACCGGTTTGTCATGTTTAATGACATCTCAGACACTGTGACCGGTATCAGACAATGTGCCAGTGATCGTCCTCTACTGGGGAAGGAGCTCCAATGCCGCATGCCAAGTTGTCCCAAAACCTACAAGTACAGCAAGGCCAGGGAGAACCATGAGCATAAAATTCACGGCTTAACTGTGCCTACAATGAGTGTGCCAGATCCAGTCATGCCTAGTTCCGTGGACCACAAACGACAGCACACAGAAGCAAGACTCAGCTTTGGCTTCATGCTGTCCAACATGCAGGATGCAGTGAAGGAGGGAGATGGAGAGAGGTTACTGAGGATGTACTCTGTAGCATTGCTATTCTACAAGGCCTATGGTCATACCCAATACTCCTACAGTACACTCCTGCTGACCGTGCAGGTCAACGCCACTCTCTCCCCTCGCCTAGCACACAGTCTGACCTGGAACAGGTTCTGGAATGGGAGCGGAGGGAAAGGCAAGAATATTTCTCTTGATTTGCATCTGGAACACCTTAACAATTTCTTGAAATCGTTCCTTAAGCGCACAGGCCCAAACATGAGACTGAGAAAGCAGCAGACAGGATCAGCAAGTCCATTGGGGTTCTGAAGGACATGATGGACATCACAGACACTGAGCTGGACGTATCGAAGTCCAGCGGCATCCATCATGCCCGTGACCAGACTGACGACATTCTAGCACTTGTTGAGGTTCTCAGAGAGGCCGAGCTGTTCAAAAACCAACCAGGCAGACAGTTCACAGCCTTCCCCAAGTTCAACAGAAACCTGCTTGCAAAACTAAGCACAGCGAGGTGTGCGGTTGGATGAGGTCAAAGCTGAAGGAGTGGAAGGGTGTCCCTATTTGAACAATGACAGCATAGACTCAGAGACTTACTTCCGACTACATAAGTGTGGGACACAGACAACACCGCAAACTGAGAATTATTTTTCTCTCCCTCCCGCTCCACCTTTTCAAAACCAACTTTATACCAGAGAGATTTATACCAAAGGCCTCCACCCATGTAAGTATTAAATGACTTACACTACAACTGTCAGTTTTCCAACGTGAACAAGTTGTGGTAAAAAAAAAAAGAAAAGTGTTCTGTTTTATATATACTGTACATATTCTGAATCAAAGAGCCTTGTTAACTACTTTCCAAATGTTTTGCTCCACCTTTTCAAAACCCACACACTTCACAGGTCAGGCTGCACCTCGATGACGTCACCCCCTGGTCCAGAGAGCCTGCCCAAGAACACACAAGAGCCAACTCTCCTTCAACATCCCGAAAACAACGTTTCCCCTCTTGCACGCATAGATAGAATAGAATACTGGTATAGCTCAGACACAGTAATACATCTGGTCATCTCCTGTTCAGACACAACATACTCCATGTCAGTGAATTATCATGTAACACAGGTTACACAGCACAGCTAACAGCTAGCTAACATGCTAACCGTTTTGTAAACAATGAAATAAGAAATGTCATATCATGAAATACAAAAACGAGTGTTACTGAATAACTTTATGTAAACATGAGTGCATATCTGGCCACTTATATGAAGCATAGATGCTTGTAATTAATTTGTTTGTGCCTGAGCAAACAGGAGACCATCTTACCCTCAGTATGGAGTTCCTCTGTACTGAGGAGTACCCACAATGCAACACAACATCTTCAAGATAAAATGTATTACATACAAAACGAAATAATTTAGCCTGGCTGTGTCCCAAGTTTAACATAATTTAACTATAAAGAAAGTATTTCTTAACACTGTTACATATATATATATATATATATATATATATATATGCACAAAGGTGAAATTCATCCTCTTCTTTTTACACATCCTAGAACAACTAGGAGCAATTAGGGGTTAAGAGTCTTGCTCAAGGAAACACACATCGACACATTGCCTGGCCTGGAATCCTACGCAGTAGCGACGTCCATCATGGTTCCCCCAAGAATATCTGCTCCAATCCAGCACAACTCTGCATATTCACAGCAGTAACGGCGCTACAGCTGGGTCAACCAAGGGCTCTGGCTTCCCAGGCGGGCTCAGTAACCACTCAGCTATGGGGTATGCAATTCATATTTTAACACTATTCATACTGCCCCGTGTGTTGTCTTGTTTTCACTATGCCGTCTGAACAATAGTTTCATCAAAGGTTCAGTTTTAAATGTCACCATCCATGTAATCATAACAGTAAAACATGTTTACAATTTATTCACTAATCCCGTATCAACCTCAGTGGATACACATACCCTCAGCTAATAACAGCTTCAGCTTGAATGAAGCCTTTGTCTTCCATTGACAAACATGACCATTTTATGACCCCCCCATTTATCTCCCTCTGCAGCCGCATTAGATGCCACTGAATGCTCTTGGCCTCGAGTTCTAGCTGCCCTTCAACCCAGCAGCCACAGCCAGTCATCATTACATGGCTTCCACCCCTACCCGGCAACGACAGGGCCTTCCACAGCAACAACAAGTCTGCACTGTCGCAGCGCATTTTTAAGTATGCAAAAACGGCAAAAATAACCTCAGGGTTTTTAGTGTTAAATCCAGTAGATGTTATTGAGAAAAATGTTGCTTTTTAAAAGCCATGCAACCCATTTAGACCGGGAAATAATCTGTGTCATTTTTAGATTTATTTGGCTATTCAAAAAAAAGCAGATCTACAAGCTCATAGCACAGCAGCGAGTGCCGCGCTATAAACTTGTATATCTGCTATTTTTGAATAGCCAAAGTATAAAATTGTTTTCTGTTCAGTTCTTTGGTGTGCAGGAGCGGGGTGAGATCCTAACAAAAAAAAGATCACCACCCTGTCCCCTCCAACAGGTCAGGTCTCTCGGGACCTGTATTCGGCCGGTCAGCGAGCATCCTCTCTCTCTGCTCGTCTTGCCAGTCAGTCTGCCTGCGGGCCTGACCCCTTTGTTTTGTGGGCTTCGGTCTCCCTCGTCCGAATGAGCGCAGAGGCCATTCTTCAATTGTAAGCCAAGATCTACCACTAAAACGTGTTAGAAAAAACACTTGTTTTTTTGCTATTTCTCTCTTATCATCATCAGAGTAGGCAATGCATGTGCACACATCCACACAAAGACTAAAGCTTAAATTAGAATAAATACTTATAGTAAGTTATATTATCAATGTCAAATAATATTAAGACAAATTAGAAATAATTAGTATTAGAAATATTTTGTTTCTCATTTCAATGAATATTCACATTGGCAGATGTTCAAATGACATAGGCATAACATGACCATATATATTTGCACAGATATGGTGACATACTCTCAGGGTCAGCCCACCTTTAATGAGACTGCTGTGAGCTGTGACTGCACTTTATCTGCAAGCGTTTTGAAATCTGGTTCATATTTAGTGATTGCCAGTCTGAGGGTGTCATTAAGGTCGCATTCTCACCAGAGAGCTTTGCTGCGATTAAAACGAATCCTGCTGCGCATTTTCAGAAAGTGCGCTTCGTTTGGCAGGTGTGAAGGCTCTTTCGAATCCTAATGCGCAACAAAGAACCGCATTTTACTCCGAGCAAAAACGGGGGTTTCGCTTCGCTTACAATCGCGCTTGACTACGATTCGGTGCAGGTGTGAATGCAATCCGCAGCAAATACAGGAAATGAAGCAAACATACGTCAGGCGGGTGAGGAGCTGAACACAGTTGGAGACGGAGAAGGCATATTTTACGCAGCGCAAAGATGTCCCGTTACCGTGGATAGACGTGGTCGAATGAGGAGAGTGGAGACTGAAGCCCTGATCGAAATGAGGACGAGTACATTAATCAATTGCTTAAGAAAACACAAACACTGCAGTGCAGTGTAGAGTATTATAGCCTACAGAATATTCTGTCTGTCTGTGCGTGCCGTAAACATGGAGTGCTGTCACTGTGTGGGGACTAGTGGGGAGTAGGAACTTTCATCTCGATAAACTTGTAAACATTTTGCGCTGCTGTCTGTTATATATCAGTGCGCTCAGCGCTGTGCCTCCATGCCCAAAAGAACAGTGCGTGGCTGCGTGCTTATAGTGAGAGAGCGAGAGAGGGGGGGGCAGTCCCAGACCGTCGGCACGACACATAATGCACGTTATGAGTATAATTTTATCACCATAGATTTATCATTTCACTGTGTAGGCTAGTTTATGAATGTAACACATTGATAAAGGTCCCCCCTGCTGCGTTTCCAATTGCTGCGGATCATGACAGTGTGAAGGCAAACCGTAGCCAATTAAATATGCAAGAATCCCATTTCTCCTCCCATACGCATTCGAGTCTACCGAAGTATTAGGTGAGAATGCGACCTAAGATGTGAGTCAGTCATACGAGTTCTAAACTTGGATTTTATTATTTTCATTTGTGAAAAGGCCATTTCACATAAGTACGTGGAACCAGAGTAGGCATGCAGTTTGAGTGCACACGACACAATCAGCGGATACTTCTCTGCTCACAAGAGACCAAAATTCCTTCTCTTTAGCTCTGACCTGCAGGTGACAGTCACTTACTAATCCAATCTCCATTTCAATATCTGAAGTTAATGCAAACACATCCTGCATTTTATCGGACAGCAGTTCAATGACAGTAGGCTAGTAAAGAGGAAAGGGTTTGATACAAAAGCAGCTACTTGACTCATGCGTTGTACTTCAACAAGTTTTCATATTTATCATATTTTTTGCTCTATGTGTGCGTGTGTACAGAATTCAAACTGTAGCATTGATTATTGTCACGGACAGAAGTCATTCTTTCCCTTTGCATATGCACCGGAGTGCACTCGCCTATTAGTTTGCATTGCAGACTGGTCTATTCAGAACGCGCCCTTAATTAAAAACCAAATGCAGCTGTGTATGTGGCTCTCAACGCGTGGCGTCCCACTATTGACTGGCTGAATTCTGTTTGAACTGCGCTGTGTCAGAGAAGTAACAGATAGAAGCCGCAAACGTTACCCCCAAACGATATCCCCCTCACCTCTGTGCTGGAAATATAACGTCTGGGTTTCCGAGGCTACAGCCATGATGACCCAGTGACTGTCCTGTTTCTGGCTAAGCTTTATGCGCAGGGCACATGAACCTCTCCGGTCAGTGCTGGTTGTTGTTTATTTGCATGGCTCAGAAAATGAGTAACAAACTAAAATGAGAACGTTATCGAGTTGTTGGAGGAGGAGGAGGAGAATAATAATAATGTTATATTTCTTATTGTGTTCTCGGGCCGCTGTGCTGTGCTGCGCTGCTGCTGCGCTGTGTGCCAACCACATCATCATCTTTTCATTTTGACATGATTCACATGAAATAATAATCCTGTACCGGCACCGCGTGTAGCGTTTGGTTTCATTAACGTGATCGTGACAAAATAGCCTACAGCTGCTGCTGCCAAAGATACCAAAGATTGGACAGTGCTACGCAACATGGAAGTAACACTGACTCGAAGCCGTTTATAAATCAGTCAGTGAAGTCAACTTTTCACCGCCGTTTGGTCCCCGTCGTCCGTCCGCCCCCCCACCCACAATCACAATCAGAAGCGTTTTCAAAGAGACGAGTAGGATATAAAGGCAGCCTGAAAGGCAAGCATTTGCATTCCAATGGGTCTGACACTTCGGGATCGACCTGAAAGCTTCCCGCGAGCTACCAGTAGCACGCGAACCCCTGGTTGGTTACCCCTGCACTACAGTGACTGTGAGGACATGATCAACATAATTACTTAAACGTGGTTTAGTATGGAAAAGGTGATTTTAATTATATGTCCATTATGAGTCAAAATATACAACACACTTTTTTAACTGTAACTACAAAGCACCTTGTCCTTTAAGAAAATGTGCCTGTGTCACACACACACATGTCCTTAACCCATTTTGACCTGCGATCAGATTCTAAAAATGTCTTCTACATCCTGAAATATCCTGAAAATAGCAGACCTACAAGCTCGTAGCGCGCCACTCGGTGGCGCGCTATGAGCTTGTAGATCTGCTATTTTTCAATAGCTAAAGCATAACATAATGCTAAAGCATAACATAATGCTAAAGCATAACATAATGCTAACACCAAAAGGGGTTAGTGCATCAACATTGAATTAGCCTTTGTCTGTATATGAATTAAGTCCATGTGATGTTGCATCACAAGTGTTTAATTTATTTTATATTTCTTTGTATACAGAGAATGGTGTGAAGGAGAACCCTGGGCAGGCTGGGGTTGATCGTGCCATCGGCCTTTGTAAGAAGATTGTAAGTTCTTTTTCATATAGTTGGAAAAGACGAAGAGACCTGGCAGTAGCTCAGAAAGATCTTGGCCTAGACGACCTCCAGCTCATCACAGAGTCCCAAACCAGGTGGGGATCGAGGCAAGCCATGATAGAACGTGTCCTGGATCAAGAGAAAGCCATATCCCGTGTCCTAGCAGCAGACAAGAAATGCTTACACCTTGTGCCCACATGGCAAGACATTGCTGTTTTACAGTCCATAAATGCAGCCATTAAACCACTGCAAGAATTCACTGACGCTCTGTCCGGAGAGAGTTATGTGACTGTCTCTATCATCAAACCTACGCTCCACCTGTTCAGAACCGACCTCCTCAAGCCAGGAGAAGAGGACACTGAGCTCACAAAAAGAATTAAAACAAAAATTGTGAGTTACATGGATGACAAATACAGTGACCCTGTCCAACAGGAACTCTTAGACATGGCCTCTCTTCTGGATCCCAGGTGGCGCACAAGCTACATTGACCCTGACAATCTGGAGAACATTAAAGAGAGAGTTGTCAATGAGCTGCTCAGTGACACACCAGAGCCTGGCCCAGCAGTGCAGGTACGCCAGGAGCCTCAAGAGGAAGAACCAGAAGCATGCTGCTGCTGCTGCTCAGCCTGACCCGGCTCCGAAGAAGAGGACGAGCTTGGCAAGTTTCTTCCGGAAGAAGAATGCGGCCTCTGCCTCTTCCTCCCTGACAGAGAGAGAAAAAATTGAAGTTGAGCTGGCAACCTACCTGATGACCCCTGATTTAAAGGAGGATGCTGATCCACTTCAGTGGTGGGAGAAACATGAATGCAGCTTTCCAAGGCTCGGCAAGCTAGCCGAAAAGTACCTCTCAATCCCTGCAACGAGTGCCCCGTCAGAGAGGCTCTTTAGTGCTGGAGGAAACGTTGTTACATGCCACAGGGCATCCCTCAAGCCAGATAGTGTAGACAAGCTTGTGTTCCTTTCAAAAAACTTGCAAGTAAACTGACAATTAATTTGACTGACTGACTGACTTGACAGTTGAAAGAATCTTACTGACAAGATGTGACTGACTGACAAAATGAGACTGACTGACAAAGCACCTACCTCCAAATTCCATTTTGTTTGCAAAACTGTTATTATTTTGTGTTCTTTGGTAAATGTTTTCCTGCTATATTTAAGCACCTACCTCCAAATTCCATTTTGTTAGCAAAACTGTTATTATTTTGTGTTCTTTGGTAAATGTTTTCCTGCTATATTTATTTTTCAAAAGGTGAAAGTTTTGCACTTTGTGTTCTATTGTTTACAATCTGAGAAACAGTTGACTGTTCAATAAGAAAGAAATTAAGTTTGCACTTTATTCATCCCAAATTTGGGAATGCAATCATTCTTTGTTCAAGAAGCACTTTATTCCTAGTTGGGGGGAAAAAAATCAAATAAAAACATATTTGAAATAAATTATTGTCTTTTTTGCAATTTTACCCAAAAATCGAAATTGTAATCGAAATCGAGGTTTCAGAGAAAATAATCGAGGTTATTTTTTTAGGCAAAATCGTGCAGCCCTAGTCAAAATCTATGATAGTCCTCTTGATCCAAGGCTAGAATTGATTTTTTTTTTTTTTTTTTTGCCATGACAAATATACCAACTCAGAACAGCAAAGTATACAGTTGACAATCCTAGTCTTTGCCTAAATTTGGAGATTAGGTTTTGTGTTTTATCTCTAATTATTTTGTGGAAATAAACAAGCCCATGTCATGTTGGTTTACAGCTACTAGACTGCTGATTTACTACTTATTTGTAAAGAAATGTTTATTGTTTACGGGAGCTCAGCCTGGTAGCTAGATTAATTTCGTTGTCATTGTTCTACAGTGGCAAAACTACAAGTTTGATGAAATTGTGCTTTGTAAGCCTATGCTTTCCTTTACTGGTTTTTAGCAATCACAGAACCCATATCAAAAAGCATGACAGTGTTGTTGAATGTTATGTTAATGAGTGTTTGTGTACAGTGTTATGAATATGATAAATATGTATGGAGTAGTTGCCAGAGTTGTTGGATGTGTTTTACAGTATCCTACTTGTGTTGTCCTTTGCTGCAAATACGGCAACAATGTCACATTGACATTTAAATCATTCTTTGAAAGCACAGGCCCTCGAAATTCTCTCGGGTAGTAAGTTGCATCACAATCTCTGAGAATTTGACATATTGGCTTTAAAGAGCTCCAGTCTTAATGTTGTTTGGAAGTGTGTGTATATTGTAAAATCATTATAACCGAGTGTACAAATGAACCCTTATGGGCCCATTTGGGTTCCATCTGTACACTTGCAGAGATATATTGGATTTTACTGTGTAGCACCCCGGTGCCGTCTTAAAGGGAATAACGGGGTGTGTTTGAGTTCGTTAACTTAACCTCTGTATAACCCTGCATTTATAGAATAAACCACAAGGCTGAATAACTTGACTTTAACTGCAAACTAGCAGATCTACAAGCTCAGTATACTTATTGTAAAGAATATACCAGACCACACTTTAAATGTAAATCAGATTTACTGATAGGGTTAATGAAGTTATTTGTTTTTACAAATGTGTTGAACCCTTTAAATGTTAAAGAAAATAATAAAACATGAAATATACAATACAGTAGACAATACAACACATAGGCCTTGTAATATAACCAAATAGGCACAAGCCTTTAAACCAGTTGAAACAAATAAACTCTACCTGATGTAGAGTCCCTTAATTACCTTAAATTACCTTCACACTGAAAAGTTACAATTGACCAACTCTCAAAACCTGTAAGACTGTAAAACAAATCTGTACAAACTCCCTTTTATACATGGCTTTAACCAAAATCAGATTACTATTCCTAAATAGCAGATACAAAATACAAAACCCTAATCTAAACACACAGTGGGCCCACACTCATACACACGCGCACACAAACCTAAAGTTGCAGGCCTGATCGTGGTGATGGTGGGGTGATGATGAGTTACTCCTCAGTCCTTCCGGATGAGCAACAGCAAAAGTCCTACTCACAGTTCTTTGTCAGATCTGTAGAACAGTTCGTGAGATGGTGAGATGTGATGAAACCGAGCAGACTGCAGGAACGTCGAATCCTCGTCAGGAACACACTCCAAAACACAGTCTTTTAGAATGAGCCAAAGTCTCCCCTTGTTGAGAAACTACACGCTTTCTTCACTCAGTCCAAGCACATGTTACTTTACCACTCACTTAAAACTTCTTATAATTCACTCAAACAAAACAAACGCAAGAATCATGCACTGTGCATCAAACTATCAGAAAACTTCCACTTCACTTAATCTGTGTCATGTCAACCTCTGTCAGGTCATCCACTCTCTGTTCCAAAACTGTTTGAGTAGTACTTTTCCACTCCATCCATATTCTCTCTCCTCCCCACTTCACCCAATTGAGAAACCCCCAATCAGAACACATCACCTGATCACACACACACCAATCAGAATGAAGAACTCCAGTACCTAGTTAACTGTCTACTTTACTCTTGGCTCAGTAAACTCATTAACCCTGGAACACACCTATACCCAATAACCCAACACACACCAATCAGAATGAAGAACTCCAGTACCTAGTTAACTGTCGACTTTACTCTTGGCTCAGTAAACTCATTAACCCTGGAACACACCTATACCCAATAACCCAATAACGAGGTGCAACGTTTAACGTTGCACCTCATTATTGGGTTTTTTCCATAGTCTCTCCTATGCATTTTACCCATTAACTGCTATGAACGGCATGCTTCGTTTTTCAACAAAAGTCCTGTACTAAAACCTATTTATTTAGAGATCTATTTATAACAGACAACTTTTGATTAAAGGCATACATTTTTAACTTAGTCAACTGTTTTAGAATGACTTGTATTATGTATTAGAATATAAGAATAAGGCTAAGGGCATGAAATAACCACTGGGCTACACCGGTTTTTAGCAATCACAGAACCCATATCAAAAAGTATGACAGTGTTGTTGAATGTTATGTTAATGAGTGTTTGTGTACAGTGTTAGGAATATGATGTAAGTATGTATGTTGTCGGATGTGTTTTACAGTATCCTACTTGTGTTGTCCTTTGCTGCAAATACGGCAACAATGTGACATTGACATTTAAATCATTCTTTGAAAGCGCAGGCCCTCAAAATTCTCTCAGGTAGTAAGTTGCATCACAATCTCTGAGAATTTGACATATTGGCTTTATAGAGCTCCAGTCTTAATGTTGTTTGGAAGTGTGTGTACATTGTAAAATCATTATAACCGAGTGTACAAATGAACCCCTATGGGCCCATTTGGGTCCCATCTGTACACGGGTCCGCGTCAATATGCCGACGGTCCATTGGTCCGATCGACAACCTACCTCAAACCCTCACCCTAACCCTAACCTCCCCCGGGGCAGACACCTAAACCTAACCACCCACCCTCTCCCGACCCCCAGCGCACCTCGGACCAATGCTCCTTCGGAGCAATGGTCCGTCGGATCATAGGGTGCTTCCCTCTGTACACTTGCAGAGATATATTGGATTTTACTGTGTACTAAAGTTGACTGACCCAGACAACTTGTGTTACTGTCTTACTGATACAACGTGTGAGGCTCTCATGCTAAGCATGGTACAGTCTTCAAGGGCAGCATTGCCTTTGAAAACGTTGCTTACGAGAGCGGGGGAGTCATTCACAATGGTCCCTCACTGAAGCAGAGAGTAAGGAAATAACAATTCTACTATAATATCGTACAGTATGTATAGTATAGTATAGGACTGCAGCCTTAAGTTGTTGAACTGCAAGAAATAAAATTAAAATCTGCCTCATCTGCAGTAAAGTTAAAAGCAAGGATTGCAAGGCATCAAATCCAATGTCGTTGCATTTTATTATTATTTTCTTTTTTTGGTAAATGCCCCCCCCCCCCCCCCCCCCATCTGCAGTTGCTTTGGGAAGTGTAAATCTCTAAAAGCAATTTTAACTGTTTGCGCATTTTGATGTGCTAAATAACAATTTAAATTGTGATTGTTTTGTTCTATAGTTCTATAGTTACACTAGATTATGTCTGCCATAGCCTACTGCAGTGTAGACCTATCCCAGCTAACATGTCCATGTGGGCACCATATGGGGTGTATGTGTGTTTATGGGTACCAAGTGGGCATGGGCTAGAACTGGGCAATTATACTGGGTTCCAGGTAGGTTCTATGTGGGCTAAGTGGGCATGGGCTTGAACTGGGCAAATATTGTGGGTTCGATATGGGTTACAAATGGGCCAAGTGGGCATGGGTTAGAACTGGTCAACATGTATGGGTCCCTTGTGGGATATATATGGGCTAAGTGGGCATGGGTTAGAACTGGGCATGCATGTCTGTGTCCCATATGGGTTACGTATGGGTTAAGTGGGCATGGGTTAGAACTGGTCACCCATGTCTGGGTCCTATATAGGTTATGTATGGGCTAAGTGTGCATGGGTAAGAACTGGGCATCCACACCTGGGTCCCTTGTGGGTTATTCATGGGCTAAGTGGGCATGGGTTAGAACTGGTCACCAACACCTGGGCCCCTTATGGGTTTATATGGGCTAAGTGGGCATGGGTTAGCACTGGTCACCCATGTATGGGTCCTATATAGGTTATGTATGGGCTAAGTGGGCATGGGTTAGAACTGGTCACCCATGTCTGGGTCCTATATAGGTTATGTATGGGCTAAGTGGGCATGGGTTAGAACTGGTCACCCATGTCTGGGTCCTATATAGGTTATGTATGGGCTAAGTGTGCATGGGTAAGAACTGGGCATCCACACCTGGGTCCCTTGTGGGTTATTCATGGGCTAAGTGGGCATGGGTTAGAACAGGTCACCAACACCTGGGCCCCTTATGGGTTTATATGGGCTAAGTGGGCATGGGTTAGCACTGGTCACCCATGTATGGGTCCTATATAGGTTATGTATGGGCTAAGTGGGCATGGGTTAGAACTGGTCACCCATGTCTGGGTCCTATATAGGTTATGTATGGGCTAAGTGGGCATGGGTTAGAACTGGTCACCCATGTCTGGGTCCTATATAGGTTATGTATGGGCTAAGTGTGCATGGGTAAGAACTGGGCATCCACACCTGGGTCCCTTGTGGGTTATTCATGGGCTAAGTGGGCATGGGTTAGAACAGGTCACCAACACCTGGGTCCCTTATGGGTGTATATGGGCTAAGTGGGCATGGGTTAGCACTGGTCACCCATGTATGGGTCCTATATAGGTTATTTATGGGCTTAGTGGGCAAGGGTTAGAACTGGTCACCCATTTCTGGGTCCTACATAGGTTATGTATGGGCTAAGTGTGCATTGGTAAGAACTGGGCATCCACACCTGGATCCCTTGTGGGATATATATGGGCTAAGTGTGCGTGGGTTAGAACTGGTCACCCATGTCTGGGTCCTATATAGGTTATGTATGGGCTAAGTGTGCATTGGTAAGAACTGGACATCCACACCTGGGTCCCTTGTGGGATATATATGGGCTAAGTGTGCGTGGGTTAGAACTGGTCACCCATGTCTGGGTCCT
The DNA here is from genome assembly GCF_963924005.1 of Protomyctophum bolini. Classification (NCBI taxonomy): domain Eukaryota; kingdom Metazoa; phylum Chordata; class Actinopteri; order Myctophiformes; family Myctophidae; genus Protomyctophum; species Protomyctophum bolini. Next base: position 43,443,905 of record NC_137875.1, read on the forward strand.
ATATAGGTTATTTATGGGCTTAGTGGGCAAGGGTTAGAACTGGTCACCCATTTCTGGGTCCTATATATGTTATTTATGGGCTTAGTGGGCATGGGTTAGAACTGGTCACCCATGTATGGGTCCCTTGTGGGATATATATGGGCTAAGTGGGCGTGGGTTGGAACTGGTCATCCATATATGGGCGTCTTGTGGGATATATATGGGCTAAGTGTGCGTGGGTTAGAACTGGTCACCCATGTCTGGGTCCTATATAGGTTATGTATGGGCTAAGTGTGCATGGGTAAGAACTGGGCATCCACACCTGGGTCCCTTGTGGGGAAAGTGGTGAAAAAGGGCGCCAAAGTTTGTAAAAATGTCACCTTTGCATCCAAAAACAACATATTTCCTGTGATTTTTTCTAATGAAGGGGCATGTATTCCCACTTACTTTTTCCCCCCGATTCCAACGGTGGTGGTCTTATCTCTCTACGACGTCAGGAAGTGGGTGTAAACGCCAACTTCCTGTCCCCAGCCCCCCGAAATGTTGTGGAAAAAACCGAGACCATTTTCGGACTCAGCACGACGAGCTGAAGACGCTGATATCTGTTTCCCAGCACAGGGACTTACGGTTCTCTTAATTGGCTGACCCTAGGGTTAGTTTTCAACGCGCGATAGCTCGAGAACGATACGTCCGTCAGCCAAGTAATTGACATGGGCGTGTTCAGTTTTCCGAGATCTACGCTCCGATATGTCCGCCATTGTCGTGCGACCCCCGTAGCCCGTAACCCTAACCCTAGGTAACCCTAGGGTTACCTGTCTGGAAGCCTTATAGACATAGTGAACCAAAGAGTGTGTTTATGGTTGAAATGCTAAATTTAAAATTGAGTACCAGCAAGGAGACACATATCAGGGCGTTCGTCTTATCGATAGCTACGCGTGGATGCAACTAACTTTTATTTACGACCTTTGTGGGAGGAGCTATCGCGCTTCAAAGTGTAACCCTAAGCTCCTAAAGCACACGACCGTGTGTGGCGAACCACATATCAGATTGTTCGTCCCGACAAGCTATATAACATACTAAAAGATGGGCCCGTAATATCGAACGGTTTTTGACTTATAAGCGTTAAAGAGGTTAGACAAATAACGAAACATTTACGAAACCTGGGTCCCTTATGGGTTTAAATGGGCTAAGTGGGCATGGGTTAGCACTGGTCACCCATGTATTATTAGCCCATACATAACCTATATAGGACCCAGACATGAGTGACCAGTTCTAACCCATGCCCATTTAGCCCATACATAACCTATATAGGACCCAGACATGAGTGACCAGTTCTAACCCATGCCCACTTAGCCCATACATAACCTATATAGGACCCAGACATGAGTGACCAGTTCTAACCCATGCCCATTTAGCCCATACATAACCTATATAGGACCCAGACATGAGTGACCAGTTCTAACCCATGCCCATTTAGCCCATACATAACCTATATAGGACCCAGACATGAGTGACCAGTTCTAACCCATGCCCATTTAGCCCATACATAACCTATATAGGACCCAGACATGAGTGACCAGTTCTAACCCAGGCCCACTTAGCCCATACATAACCTATATAGGACCCAGACATGAGTGACCAGTTCTAACCCATGCCCACTTAGCCCATACATAACCTATATAGGACCCAGACATGAGTGACCAGTTCTAACCCATGCCCATTTAGCCCATACATAACCTATATAGGACCCAGACATGAGTGACCAGTTCTAACCCATGCCCATTTAGCCCATACATAACCTATATAGGACCCAGACATGAGTGACCAGTTCTAACCCATGCCCACTTAGCCCATACATAACCTATATAGGACCCAGACATGAGTGACCAGTTCTAACCCATGCCCACTTAGCCCATACATAACCTATATAGGACCCAGACATGAGTGACCAGTTCTAACCCATGCCCACTTAGCCCATACATAACCTATATAGGACCCAGACATGAGTGACCAGTTCTAACCCATGCCCATTTAGCCCATACATAACCTATATAGGACCCAGACATGAGTGACCAGTTCTAACCCAGGCCCACTTAGCCCATACAGAACCCATACAGGACACAGACAAGGTTGGCCAGTTTTGCCTTGCCAAAAATAACAGAACGTATAAAAGTTTAAGCATGGGATAAGTCGGCTACACACACACACACACACACACACACACACACACACACACACACACACACACACACACACACACACACAAGCAGTGATGGTTACAAAAGTATTTGTTTGATTTTGTTAAGTTTTGTTACATTAGTCTAGCAGCTAGAATGATTATGCTGAATGAGAATTTTGGTTCATGTGGGCACGTGTTAGTACTATTGCCAATAGACAATAATGTGTTAGTAGTATATTATATATATATATAATTGTAAATAAAGTAAAGTATTATGCAAAAATTGCTCTATTGCTCTATTGTGAGCAGTCCAGCACTCAATTGTACAATATTGTACTAAATACAATATTGTACTATTGAGTGAAAATATCTGCCTGAAAGGCAGATATTTGCGAGGAGCTTGTATATAAGCCTTATACAGCCTTACAGTATGTTTGCATTATATTTTATAATTCTGTACAATGCTACTCTGTCTGAATATGGCTGCAGTGCAGGGGCTGAAGACTGGCGTGATAGGACCAGAGAGCAGCTGAGGGGTCTAGATGACGATGAGCGTGATGCCTGCGTGAGCTCTTCCAGAAGACCATGGCTAACTGCTCTGCAAAGCTGCAGGCAGTAATGGAGAGACACCCCAGCATGCAGCTCTTCAAAGCCCTCCCAGTGTTTGACCCATCAAAGGTAGCTGGTCTAAGAAAAAACCTTCACGACTATGTCCAGGTGGCCCCTGGCCTTACCCATGTGTCAGCTGAGGAATGGCACCTCTACATCCATGGACAAGAGTGATGCTGCTGATGTCAGTCCTGTGGAGTGGTAGGCAGCCAGGGAGGACAGGATGCCCAATCTGTCCATATAATAGCAGCACGTACTGTACCTCCACCACCCCACTACCTCAGTGGATGTTGAGAGACTTTTCTCACACTACACTATGCTGCTTACACAGTACAGACGGAGCCTGACTGAAAACAACATTAAGATGATGCTGATTGTCAAGTTCAACTGTCGGCAGCAGAACCCCCACGCACTGTCTGACTGACTGAAAGCCGCAGGCTAGCTTACTGGCTGGCTGACTGGCTGCTTGACTGAATGCCACTGGCTGAAAGCCACTGACTGACTGACTGGCTGAAAGCCACTGACTGACTGACTGACTGGCTGAAAGCCACTGACTGAAATCCACTGACTGACTGACTGGCTGAAAGCCACTGACTGACAAGCCACTCACTGACTGGCTGAAAGCCACTGACTGAAAGCCACTGACTGACTGGCTGAAAGCCACTGACTGACTGACTGGCTGAAAGCCACTGAATGAAATCCACTGACTGACTGACTGGCCGAAAGCCACTGACTGACAAGCCACTCACTGACTGGCTGAAAGCCACATGACTGACTTACTGAATGATTATTTAAATGTTGTATTTGTAATTGATTAATTTATTATTTGTTGCGTGTTTTTTAAAATTAATATGTTTTTATTGTTAGAAAGTTTCAACAAGTTAAAAAATACCTTTTTTCCCCTTAATTTTCTCCCTTACCCCATCCCTCCCCCAACAGTTATCATCATAAATGTTCTTTCCTTTATGATTCCTTTATCCTTCCTTCCTTCAAATACAAATCCAGCAGCATATTCTAGGGAGAATAGCCAAAAATAACAGATCTCCAAGTTCACATATGGCACAATGTAGGTATGTTACCATTGTACCAAAAAATGTTATTTAAAATGTATGTATTTATTACATTTTTTATTTAGATTGTATTACATATACTGGTATTTATTTCAATGTTCAGAACTGAAATAAAAAAATTACAAATTCAATGGTTTGACTAAGGGGTCTTACTTTATGGTAGGCTACTTTAAGGATTATTTAGCGTGTTTATGGTTGTTATTTTTGCTCCAAACACATTGATTATAGTACTGGATAACTGTCTAACACCTTAAAAAAACACCCCGCTGAATCCCGCAGATTTTCCTCCGAAATCACAGCAGAACACCAGAAAAAAACCTGAAGATTCCGTTTGGCCCTAGTCATTACATTGAGTGATGTCGCAACATCGAGCAGAAACATAAGTGCGCATGGGAGGGAGGGAGGGAGAGAGAGAGAGAGAGAGAGGGGGGGAGGGAGTGACGGGGAGAGAGAGAGAGAGAGAGAGAGAGAGAGAGAGAGAGAGAGGAGGCAGGGAGGGACAGAGAGAGAGAGAGAGAGGAGGCAGGGAGGGACGTACGGAGAGAGAGAGAGAGAGAGAGAGAGAGAGAGGAGGGAGGGACGGAGAGAGAGTGAGAGAGAAGGGGGAGGGAGAGAGAGGGGGGGGAGTGACGGCGGAGAGAGAGAGAGAGAGACAGATCTGTCTGTCTGTCTGTCAGCTGTCTGTCCGATTTGGGATGGGGGAGGAAGGGAGAGAGCTGGGGCCGGGCGAGAGAGAGAGATGAATGTATAACGATCTCTGACAGAAAATGCATACTCTTTATAGTTTCATAAACTCAAGTGTTAATGTAACAGCTCGTGCACCCAATTTGTTTCATAATAAAGTTGTTTTTATTCCACTTTTGCTTTGGCAATGTAAACGTACGTTTATTATGCCGAACAAGAAAAAAGGGGGAAAAAAGTCCAGTAGGCTACACACACACACACACACACACACACACAATTGCCAATTGCTACCTGTGGAACCAGCTGCAACTAATTATAATTAAGCCTATATAGGCAAGATCATTATTGCGCTTGCTTCATTCATCTCAAATCATTCCCTGTACGTACCACGCAAAGCTCAAGCTGATATGAACGCCATCATGAAAGAACTCCACGAGGAGCTGATCAAAATGAGGGTAGATCTGGATTTTCTACTTGACATCGCCGTAAAATCGGCCGAGACCATAAAGAAACTTGCTCATGAGGACAGTGAGGAGCCAAGCGACCATGAGGCCACGGAGCCTGCAGGAGCAGGATCAGCGGCTTCATGCACACGCGACCATGAGGCCACGGAGCCTGGAGCAGGAGCGGCTTGCAGCGACCAGGCCACGGAGCCTGGAGCAGGAGCGGCTTGCAGCGACCAGGCCACGGAGCCTGGAGCAGGAGCGGCTTGCAGCGACCAGGCCACGGAGCCTGCAGGAGCAGGAGCGGTACGCGACCAGGCCACGCAGACCGACCAGCTGGCCACCTGCGATGTGTCCTGCATGGCCCGCATTCCCCATTCCGCGCTGGAGCAGCAGGAGAGAAACCGCCGCATGAGAGAAGGCCTCTGTCTGTACTGCGGCAGACCTGGCCACCAAGCGGCTGCTTGCTCGGCCCCGCAGCGGCTGTGATTTCGAGTTTCGAGTTGCAGTTTCGAGTTTATTTTTTATTTTTAAATTTTAAATTACGAGGCTACGAGCTATAGTGATTGTCTTTATATGTTTTGTATTTTTCATGTGTTACAAAAATAAATAAAAGTAGGCTACACTTTTGTTTAACATGAAGTTTGCTTCCACGTCTATTTATTTAATGCAATGTTTTTAATTGTGTGCAAAATATCGATGCTGTTCCGTCGAGCTGTTTAAGCTGAAGTACATCTGATTGGGATATGGGATAATTAAATATATATTTGTTTAAAAATATAGTATCTCTCCATATGTAAATCATTAACTATAAAGGCATGGCAAATTAATGGGTTAATTAAAAAATAAGTGTGAAATGTATAAACGTATGGTCTGTTAAAAAACTAATATATTATAAAATATCGCTTATTAGTTAATTTTGTCAGGCATTTCACAAGTCAGCTAATCATATGATGGAAGGGTCCTAGCCAGCCATTTTCTTCCAGTATGAAATTCTTGTTGTACTGGTACGCATATCCCGGCACCGGCAAGGAAGGTTTCTTATTAAATCAAGTAAGTTCTACATGGTTCATTGTACAGCACTGGCTTGTATTTTTCTGCATTTATGTGCGTCATGTCGGCACATGAGCGGTTTTATAGAGTGGATGTAAATATAGTATAGCTAGCTATAGCTATATATATAGATATAAAAGTTCCCGCTCCCCCCCCCTCTTATCATCTTATTGCTACCGGCATTCGTGCTAACCTTTTTTTGTCTAATTTTTTGGTTCCTAACACCATTAAACGCATGGTGTGTTTTTAGTGCATTTATGGGGTTCATGTCAACACACAAGAGATGTTTTATATGTGCGTGTTTTAAACCTAGGACCTAATAAAATGTAAGCATGCAAAATTGCTAATGGTATAGCTAGCTGGCTAATGCTACAGGTCTAATGGTGACACACTAGCCAAACGCTAGCATAGCAAAACGCTAGCATAGCATTATTAGATCTCCAAGACCACATTGGCTTAGCATAGCCATTTGCTTTGGACTTGTAGCTTTGCATTTTTGTGCGAGCGAAACAGCTAGCATTGTTTGCCGGCTACCTCGTGGTAGCACAAATATTACCCCGAGACATAGCCTTGTCTGAAACGCGGCCCCGTGCCCGCGGGGTCCGCGGCTGTCCCCAGGCGTATCTCGGCCGTCTATGTGGTCCAATTCGGACGGGGGAATCTCGTTCGGAATCGGACAAAATTAAGCTAAAATTTTGAACAAGTAATTCTTATGCAGTGTTTATGTAACTCTGGGAGTGTACAAATGGAACCAAGTGCACCCCACAAAGTGTCCATTTGGTTTCTTTTACACTGAGTTATTATCTTTAATAATTATTAGCTCATTATAAATCAAGCTAAAACTTGTTTTATCTCTCTGCTCTTTGTGTGTGCGCGCGCGTGAAACAGCTAGCATTGTTTGCCGGCTACCTCGTGGTAGCACAAATATTACCCCGAGACATAGCCTTGTCTGAAACGCGGCCCCGTGCCCGCGGGGTCCGCGGCTGTCCCCAGGCGTATCTCGGCCGTCTATGTGGTCCAATTCGGACGGGGGAATCTCGTTCGGAATCGGACAAAATTAAGCTAAAATTTTGAACAAAGTAATTCTTATGCAGTGTTTATGTAACTCTGGGAGTGTACAAATGGAACCAAGTGCACCCCACAAAGTGTCCATTTGGTTTCTTTTACACTGAGTTATTATCTTTAATAATTATTAGCTCATTATAAATCAAGCTAAAACTTGTTTTATCTCTCTGCTCTTTGTGTGTGCGCGCGCGCGAAACAGCTAGCATTGTTTGCCGGCTATCTCGGTAGCACAAATGTTACCCAGAGACATAGCCTTGTCTGAAACGCGGCCCTGTGGGTCTCTGCTCGCTCTCTCTCTCTCTTTCTCTCTCTCTCTTTGTGTGTGTGTGTGTGTGTGTGGCACAGGTCACCAACACCTGGGCCCCTTATGGGTTTATATGGGCTGAGTGGGCATGGGTTAGCACTGGTCACCCATGTATGGGTCCTATATAGGTTATGCATGGGCTAGACCATGTCACCCGCTGAGTGTCACACTGAGTTATTGTCTTTAATAATTATTAGCTCATTATAAATCAAGCTAAAACGTGTTATATCTCTCTGCTCTCTCTCTCTCTGTGTGTGTGTGTGTGTGTGTGTCCCTTAGGGATATATATGGGCTAAGTGTGCATGGGTTATACATAACTGGTCACTCATTTCTGGGTCCTATATATGTTATTTATGGGGTTAGTGGGCATGGGTTAGAACTGGTCACCTATGTATGGGTCCCTTGTGGGATATATATTGGCTAAGTGGGCATGGGTTAGAACTGGTCACCAATGTCTGGGTCCTATATAGGTTATGCATGGGCTGAGTGGGCATGGGTTAGAACTGGTCACCCATGTTTGTGTCCTATGTAGGTTAAGTGGGCATGGGCTAGACCATGTCACCTGCTGAGTGTCACACTGAGTTATTGTCTTTAATGATTATTAGCTCATTATAAATCAAGCTAAAACGTGTTCTATCTCTCTGCTCTCTCTCTCTCTGTGTGTGTGTGTGTGTGTGTGTGTGTGTGTGTGTGTGTGTGTGTGTGTGTGTGTGTGTGTGTGCGCGCGTGCGTGCGTGCAGGTTCACAGCTGCAGCACTGTTCGAAGGTTGTGGAGAAAACTCAAACATTAAGGTAAAACTTAAGAACAATGCTGGTCTGTCTAAGTTATCAGTTTGTAACATATGTGTGTGCTTAGGTGGGGAGTATTATGTATGGGTCCCTTGTGGGATATATATGGGCTAAGTGTGCATGGGTTATACATAACTGGTCACCCATTTCTGGGTCCTATATATGTTATTTATGGGGTTAGTGGGCATGGGTTAGAACTGGTCACCTATGTATGGGTCCCTTGTGGGATATATATTGGCTAAGTGGGCATGGGTTAGAACTGGTCACCAATGTCTGGGTCCTATATAGGTTATGCATGGGCTGAGTGGGCATGGGTTAGAACTGGTCACCCATGTTTGTGTCCTATGTAGGTTAAGTGGGCATGGGCTAGACCATGTCACCTGCTGAGTGTCACACTGAGTTATTGTCTTTAATGATTATTAGCTCATTATAAATCAAGCTAAAACGTGTTCTATCTCTCTGCTCTCTCTCTCTCTCTTTGTGTGTGTGTGTGTGTGTGTGTGTGTGTGTGTGTGTGTGCGCGTGCAGGTTCACAGCTTCCAAGGTTGTGGAGAAAACTCGAACATTAAGGTAAATTTAAGAGCAATGCTGGTCTGTCTAAGTTATCAGTTTGTAACATATGTGCGTGCTTAGGTGGGGAGTAGCCCTAGAATGGCCCTTGTTGTTACATACAGTATGTACAGTATTTCACATACAGAGCCATAGATGATAAATGATCCGTTTGTACTCACCCATTAAATAATTCCAAAGACGTGGAGTGAAATACGGTCCTCTAGTTTTATATCAGTGTGAATGTTCTGGCACAAAATGTGTATTTAGTCAATTATCTCCACTTTTTCACGAGATGCACACAGACGTCTTTCTCTCCGGGCGAGGGGGGGCCAGAATGATCGCTGGACTGATTCTACGAATACGTCCTGTTTACCGCAGACACAAAAACACAAAAGTTTGGGTCACACAATTGGCAGGTGCCTTGCGATAGGTGCTGGGTAATTAATCACACCACCTGCCAATTGAAATAGTCTGAAATACTGTATGTAACAAGAGCCATTCTAGGGCTAGGTGGGTAGATGACATTGCAGCAGTTCTAAATAATATGGGGTGCCCAAAGGGTAGATGACATAGGCTGTGCAAGTAGAACACTTGGTTGACATCAACAGCTTCTAAAGTAGACAGCTTTGTTTTCAAGTGTTTTCAAAAGTATTGCAAATATTGTCTGAACCCTAAGAACTACCACTTCCATTCAGAATGGGGGGGGAAGTCTTCTTTCCTCCCATTTGTCTGCATCCCAGGTACTATACAGTATATATGTAGTTGTGTACCCCTTCAAGTTTTTTAGCACTGGGATAACGTTTTATTGTTTTGTGGGTACATCCTGTTGAGCTGGTCATTTAACCCATTCAGACCTGAGAACAAAAAATCTGGCAGTTTTCTGAATAACTTAGCACTGGTGCTCTAACTTTCATGTCAAGGATTTTCATACACTTTTTTTTTCTCCAAAAATAGCAGATGTACAAGCTTGTAGATCTGCTATTTTTCAACAGTAAAGCTAATATAACTAGATGTTTCAATCCCTAAATGGTAAGTTAGCGCTCTTGAAGGTCAGAGTGGAGTGGTGAATATGGAGTGTAGGACTTTCATTGAGGTCATCAGGTGGGTCCCTTTCGGGACCCTGGGTTACCTTTTTCTGAAGTTTGGACGACGGTACCCTAGGGTCCCTGATGGCTTATTCCACTCTCCATAGGACGCAGATTTACCTAGTCTCTGTTCGCGGAGTGATGCACCGTCGCTTGAGTGTTGGTGATGTTTCAAAGATGCATAACACAGCTTTAGGAGACAGCCGCAACGTGTGCGAAGCGGCGTTAACCACCGTTGCCGTTAAGTATTTTTAATCTTTTTTTTAAGTTTTGCTTCGCTGAAATTCTCTCTCCTCTCTTTCTTGACTTCCTTGTTGACTTCCCATTGTACCGCCTCCCGAGCGGCGACTGGCTAGCTGCACGTCCTAGTTACTGCCTCTGATTGGCCGACCACGTACATGCAGGATGTTTATAACGCTGTTGTGTCGTGGGAAGTGGGACATGGGAAATGAGGAAGAGATTATTTCAGAGAAGCAAAACTAAAAAAAAAGATTTAAAATACTTAACGGCAACGGTGGTTAATAGTATTAATACTGCTTCGCACACGTTGCGGCGGTCTCCTATAGCTGTGTTATGCATCTTTGAAACATCTCACCAACACTCAAGCAACGGCGCATCACTCCGTGAACAGAGACTAGGTAAATCTGCATCATATGGAGAGTGGAATAAGCTATCAGGGACCCTAGGGGTACCGTCGTCCAAACTTCAGAAAAGGTAATGGAGGGTCCCGGAAGGGGCTATTGGGCACCATGCTTCATCAACTGTTTCATTGATGTTAGCCCACTACGTTTCCAGAGGGCTCAACGGTGTGCCTGTCATCCCAGGTACACCCCCCCTCCATTCCATATCCTCCATATTCACCACTGGACTGCATGGCAGGGGCGTCCTTCTCCCTGAGTCAGGCCCAAGCCTGACCGTATACCAATGGTCTCTATGCCCAGTGGTTGTCCTTCCTTTTGATCCACAGCCAGTGGCTGCTTTTTTCGGCAGCATTTGGCACAGACTTGATAGCCTATTGGAGGGAGCGACCCCACTTTAAAATGGTAAAAGTGGTTAAAAGCTATAATGGTGACACAGATGCGTCCTCAGGTCAACATGGGTTAAAAGGTAGTTATGAAGAGAGGAAATACAATCTGGACAACGGGCACCCCTGCTCTAAATGGTCATTTCACTCATCGGGCTACCTTCTAGCAGTGATATAATGGTGAAATGCACACTTCCATTTCCACTCATGTCCCTATCGCACATTGTTTATAGGCAAACGTTCAATGTGTTGAGGTTGTAGATCTGCTGTTTTGTCTTAAGTATAAAAATAAGGCTTTAGTGGTTAAACGGCTGCCCTGGAAATCCAGGAAAAAGAAAAAAGTAGTATGTAGTCAAGTGTGAACATTTCCCTTACGTTAAAATTCTTCTGTTACAGATTTGTGGAATTAAAATAATAATGGAATGTAGCCGTTGGACCAAACGACGACGAGTTAATGCCAAAGTTGCAGAGCAGTTACGGATTTTGGAAGCCTTTGAAAACGACCAAAGTTTAGAGAATGATAATGAACAGTTGGCGTCTCATGTGGTTTGTGATACAACAGACACCCATGTCTTTGGAAATCTTCATGAAGAGTTGGACTGTCAGGTGGAAAGGGACCAACAATCAGATTCTGAGGACAGGCCCCAAATAGTGGATTTCGAGGAAAGGCGCCAAATATCAGATTACGAGGAAAGGGACCTGCAAGAGTCAGATTCTGAGGACAGGCCCCAAATAGTAGATTTCGAGCAATGGGAATCAGATTCTGAGGAAAGGCGCCAAATATCAGATTCTGAGGAACAAGAATCTGGTGCTGAGATGGTTTTTGATGACCACGGTGAAGCAATTGTTGAAGGTTCTGATCCTTGCAGTGAGGTTAAATGTAAATTGGCCAATTGGGCGGCAAAACGCAATATTTCACATAGTGCCTTGTCAGAACTATTAACTATTTTAAGGCAGTGTGGCCTGGACTTACCCAAAGATCCAAGAACCCTGTTGTCAACTGTACAAACCTGTGAGGTCAAAGAGATGGGAAATGGAAGCTACTACTATTTTGGAGTCTCAAATGCAATTATTTCAGAGCTGTCTCGTGAATCACCTCCTGCAGTAGACACTCTAACCCTCCGTGTTAACATTGATGGCTTGTCCCTCTCTAAAAGCTCTAAAAATGACTTATGGCCTATTTTGGCAAAGATCAAAGAAATTCCGAGATCTAATGTATTTATCATTGGTATGTATGCAGGCCCCTCAAAGCCGCCTTCTGCTGGTGAATATTTGAAGGATTTTATTCAGGACTTGAAGCAGTTAACTCGTGAGGGTTTAGATTACAATGGAAAACATTATAATGTCGCTCTTCCAGATGCCTTCATCTGTGATGCACCTGCCCGTGCCTTCTTGAAATGTATCAAAGGTCATACAGGTTACAGTGCCTGTGAGCGCTGTGTAGTGCACGGGGTTTACCTAAATAGTAAGGTTGTTTATCCTGATTTAACAGAACCACTAAGAACAGATGCAACATTTGAAAGTGGGTGCGATGAAGGACATCATCATAGTGTTTCACCACTTCAAGAGCTTGGCATAGGGATGGTGTCATGCTTTGTCCTGGATTACATGCACTTAGTTTGTTTGGGAAATGTCAGGAGACTTATTAGTCTGTGGATCCAGGGGCCTTTAAAGTGTCGGCTTGCATCATCCACCATCGAGGTTATTTCAAACCACTTGCAATCCATCAGAGAATATATCCCGAGTAGTTTTTCACGAAAGCCACGGTCACTTCGTGAATTCAGACTGTGGAAGGCCACTGAATTTAGGCAGTTTTTATTGTACACTGGCCCTGTGGTTTTAAAAGGACGCCTATCTACGCGGTGGTACAAAAACTTCATGCTTTTGTCTGTAGCTATGAGAATTCTTCTCAGTCCAGCTCTGTGTTCACAATATTGTGACTATGCAGACAAACTGTTGAAATGCTATGTGAACAACTATGCTAAGATATATGGACCAGACCAGCTAGTGTACAACACCCACGCTCTAATTCACCTGGCTGATGATGCAAGAAGGTTTGGTGCCCTAGACAGTGTTTCATGTTTCCCTTTTGAAAATCATCTCGGCACATTAAGTAAGTTAGTAAGAAAGCCACAAGGTGCTGTTCAACAACTCGTAAGGCGTGTAGGTGAAAAACGCAGTCTCTCTCTTGAAGAAAAGGAAACGAGGAATGAGCCAAAACAGCCACATGTAGGTGGTCCTACTCTCCCACATGTACCTGCTCGTATGCAGTACAAGAAGTACAGGCATGAAGGCCAAATGATTTCCTCCTCTCATGGCAGCAACTGTTATAATATTGACGGAAGAGTTGCTGTAGTGAGGAACATTGTGGAGGTGTTATCAGGAGCTATGTACGCTGTGTGTCAGTTTTACGAGAGACAAGGGGGCTTTTACCATTACCCCATTGATTCATCCCTTGTTGGGATCAAAAGAGTGACACACCTTTCTCAAGAACTGCATGGAGTGCCAGTGACTGACTTGACGGAAAAACTGATACTGCTTCCTCTGGAAGAGGGGAATGTGGCTTTCAGTCAGTTGCATGACCAGTAATTATAAACTTTTCAGCATGTCCGGCACATTCCGAATTGTGGAGTTCACTGAAGAGGTTTTGGACGATGGGAATCCTATGGTGGACATCATCCCATCCTGTTGGTTCACAAATACTTACGAGGTGGAGTGCTACTGGCCGAGTAGTGTCACAACGTCAATCAGCAACCTAGTGAAACAACAAGCTCCGCCAGATCCTTCGACATGGGAGAGAGTCCGTGTACGTGCAATTGGCAGTAGCATAGGTAAGACAATAAGGTTTTTTTTTGGGGAGAGGTAAAGTTTGAAGATGTGCGCAACTGTGCAATGTATATAACCTATTGCTTTAACCCATTGACTTACACAAATGTCTTCTAAATTCTGACAGTTCTCTGAAAGTGTGAAATGTGGAAGGAGACACAATTAACATTCTTTAGGCAAAATAGTTACTTTATCTCACAGGATCTTCATAAAAAATCACACCGGTGTGAACCAAGTGGTGCAATTCCCTCCCGCCCCCCCCCCCCTCTCTCTCTCTCTCTCTCTCTCTCTCTCTCTCTCTCTCTCTCTGTCTCTCATTAGAGACACAGCACTACCCCTCTCTCTGTTTCTGGCGCCCCCTTCTGGTATAAATAAGTAACTACTCAGGCTCATAGACACAGGTACACAGGTACACACACACGTGTGTACACGGACAAAGCTGGATGTAGAAGTGGTTGCACCACTTAATAAAAATAGCAGATCTACAGATCTACAAGCTCATAGTGGCACTCGGTGCCACGCTACGAGATTGTATATCTTCTGTTTTTCAACATCTAAAGTTTAAAATAATGGTTATTAAAGTTAATGCGTTCACTTAAAAAATAATATTTAATGTTCCCTTCCCCTGTTTTTGTGTTCTTTCTTTTGAAGGTACATATGATGCGGCTCGTAAGAAGCTCAAGAAGGCAGAGGCTTCATCTGATCTACAGTCAGATGTGGAAATGCCCCTGAGGCGTCAGAAGAGGTAATCGGCTTTATCGCACACTGTCACCTTTTTCACTTGGGCTTGTTTGCATGCCTGAGTCTCAGGGCGGACACTCTAACCACAAGGCCACTGAGCTGAAATGGCACTGTAAAAAAGTCTGTGTTAGAAAGTTGTGTTGTGGTGGAAACTTTAGAAGTACTGGGAGGAAGGACAGCATGGCATGGCAGCGGTGAAATTGGTGACCTACTGAAATATGCCTCTGTCAGAATCATGTTGTGTTTTGATGACGTTGGTAAGGTGGGCAAAGAAGGTGGCTGGAATGTGCCTGAATAAAAGTGTTCTATATTAACTGTACAGTATGTGAACGCGTAGAGGGCAGAATTATATTAAAGCCTATATCCTTGCCAGAGTATTTAGCAGTTGTGCTGCAAAATGTGGAGTCATTATTTTTTTTAATGTTATTTTTTTTGTGGCTTTCGCCTTCATTTTATATTTTGTATGGGGGGACAGACAGTAGGCTGACAGGAAATGGGGAGAGAGATGGGGGGAAGACATGCAGTAAAGGCCGTCTGGATCGGCTCCAGACGGCCTGCGTGTGCTGTAGGGCTGTCCCCGACTAAGGATTTGTATAGTCGACTGATAGATGAATAAATTTGCTGTTAGTCGACTAATAGTCGACTGAGCACCCCCACCCCCAAAAAAAAAAAAAAAAAAAAAAAAGGTTTTTTTTTTTTTTTTTTTTTTTTTTGCCCCAAAATATTGTATATAAAAATACAATATTTACAAAAATATTGTATTATTCCACTAGGTCTGTGGGGGACATAAACACATTTGAACATTCTGACTGTTCAAATCTCCAATGTGCATGTGGAGTGTGTCTGCCTGTGTGGCAATGTGCCACTGCCTGTGACTTGAATCGCACAGTGCGCTGGCCTGATATTATTCACAGCTCAACTAATTATCATCATAATTAACCATCACAACATCAATAACAAATACTTTTATTTATTTATTTTTTTAACATCGACTGAGAGGCTTGTCATTAGCCAGATTGAGCACAGCAGGTGAGATTGAGATTCTGGAGTCTATCAGGCCAGCGCACTGTGCGATTCAAGTCACAGGCAGTCAGTGGCACATTGCCACACAGGCAGACACACTCCACATGCACATTGGAGATTTGAACAGTCAGAATGTTCAAATGTGTTTATGTCCCCCACAGACCTAGTGGAATAATACAATATTTTTGTATATTTTTGTAAATATTGTATTTTTATATACAATATTTTGGGGCAAAAAAAAAAAAAAAAAAAAAAAAAACCCTTTTTTTTTTTTTTTTTTTTTGATGAACATCGACTAAGAGGTGGTCAGTCGACTGAGACCCGTTCCGATCGATTAGTCGACTATTCGACTAATCGAGGTCAGCCCTAGTGTGCTGACATCACAGCACATGCACGTTCAAATGACTCCATGTGGATATCATGATTGTTGTCGTTGAGCAGTGTATTATTCAACTTTTAGTTTTCCTGAATAGTAGAGGACCAGGATAAGATATGTAATGTATGCACTTCATTTAGGAGAGAATATCTCAACTGTTCTTGGCTAATATGACCGCAGCAAACAACTTGGGAACTATGACTAATTATCTATCCGGGACGAAATACCCGGAAATGACCACACCCTATTAAAAATGACCGCTAGTTGAAACATGGCTTTAACTTCTATACCGTTGGAGCTACAGCTATTCTGAGGTGCTCAAAATGTTCAGAATACTCATGTTTGAATACTCAATAGACCATATGCACACGGTGGTCATCTTTCCATAAGTTAATGGCAGGGTGGAAACTAGCCACAATTTGCCAATGACCACCCATACATCCAAACCGACATAGTCCAATCTAATTATATTAAATTGTCAAACTCACCAACATTGCAGCTGTACGAAAAGCTTTAATTACCCTCTTTCTATCTGCAAAGTGTTTGTTTCATAAAAATCCCTGGTAGAGATGTTAGGAGTTACTTTATGTCAAGAAATTCCTTCCTAAGTATTTGAGTTTGGAAGCGCTCATTGAATAATCACTCAACGGCCCTGCGCACCATCTGTTTTGAATTTGCACATAATGCAGGAGGCAGCAGGGTGCTGCGTTACTGAAAGGGAGTGCTTCCGAACTCTGACACTTAGAAAACAAATCACCTGCAAGGAATTTATTGACATAAAGTAGCTCATAACATGTCTATGTTGGATTTTTATGAAACAAACACTTTGCAGATAGAAAGAGCATAATTCAGGCCTTTTGTACAGCTGCAATGTTTGTGAGTTTGATGTAACTTAATACAATTAGATAGGACTTTGGGCGGTCAATGGCAAATTGTGGATAGTTTCCACCCTGCCATTAACTTGTGGAAAGATGACTGCCGTGTGGATATGGTCTATAGAGCGTCGCATGACCCAGGAAATGAATACCAATGCATTTTTCCCATAGACATTTCATAAAGTATTTATTTAAAGACCTTTTAAGCATCGTACGAAGCCAACTCGAGTTGTGACAAATCATGACAACAAACACAATATTTTGGACCGAACAAATAATTACAAAGAAGAAAAACAACAAAAAAGTGTTGTAACCTGCCATTCTTTTCTACTTTCTAATTCTTTGTTCGGCCCAAAACATTGTGTTTATTGTCATGATTTATCACGACAAGAGTAGGCTTTGTCCGCGGCGTAAACGTCTTTAAATAAATACTTTCTGAAAAGTCTGAGGAAAATGAATGGGGATTTCTTTTCCGGGTCTCACGAGGGGGGCGGGACTACGACGCTCTATTGAGTATTCAAACATGAACATTTTGAGCACCTCAGAATATCTGTAGCTCCAACGGTTTCGAAGTTAGAGCCATGTTTCAACTAGCGGTCATTTTAAATAGGGTGTGGTCATTTTCAGGTATTTTGTCCCAGATAGATAATTAGCCATAGTTCCCAAGTTGATCGCGGCGGTCATATTAGCCAAGAACAGTTGAGATATTCTCTCCTAAATGAAGTGCATACATATCTTAGCCTGGTCCTAGACTAGAATGAATGCCCTATTTCATATAATTAAAAACAAATGAAAGTAGCCATCTACAAGCTAACCAAGCCTTGCATTGCGTCCCGTTGTGAGCCATTCTCTCCGGTGTCCATCCCCGGAAGTCGGAACCCATTTTGAGAATGAGAACTACTGCTTAGTTACGTTTTTGTTTGCTTGTGTGTTCTTAACTGACTGTAGGCCACCGCTAAGACTAATGGATGGATGTAGGCCACCGCTAAGACTAATGGATGGATCTAGTGAAGAGTCCGAACCAGCTGATGAGGATGCAATTCCACCTTCACCTCCTTCACCTCCCCTTGAACTGCACAGACAAACGTCCCAAAGCTGCCCGCCCACCAAAAAAAAGAAAAGCCACAGTGTTACGAGCATCTCCAGTGTGTCTCCTAGATTTTCTTCCGAAAGTATGTAAAGTATGGAATTTGATTTTATTATTATTAAACAAAACAAAATATACAGAGAATTTAACATCTTTAAATGTACCTTTATATCCAGGTACCCCAAGTCCAGGACTGACCCCCAGTCCCAGTGGGATTCCAGGGCCACACAAAAGCCACAACACTGAAACCCCAGTTAGACCAAAATCTTCCCTCCCCCCTAGCACCTCAGTGAGGCACTACACTGAAAGCCAGATTGCGAGCACCCCATTGAGTCAGAGCCTCCTCCATGGAACTCCAGTGAGTGGAACCCCATTTTCGAGCACCCCAAACACATCAACTCGGAACCAGCTCACTGGAAACCTGATTAGCAGCCCTAGTGTAGTGCCAGCTTCCACACATCAAATGTTCTCCCAATTGTTGAAAATGTTAGAGGAAGTAAAGCACACCCAGAAGGTTCATTCCAAAATGCTAAACACCGTGCTGAAGCAGAAAGAGGACGTGGTGCTGCTGGAGCTCCCGGAAGGAGCTACGTTCCCACTGAAGACGGAGGAAGAGGTCCAGGCCATGAACTTGAAGCTCGGCGACAAAGAGTTCAAGGCTGCAGTTGTAAGTTCAAATCACTTATTCACTTCACCACCTCTGCTCCCCTCTAATCACTGATATTCTCTCTCTCACCCCTGTCAACAGCTTGTGATGACTGTTTTTCCCCCTTGATATTATTATTTAGCTAAATGGTGTTTCTAAATAGATTTTCCACTTTCTCTTTTCTTGAAGACGTTGGCTTGTATGGCTGCTGTTGTCTCTATTCTACAATTATTCTATTCTTCCCATCACCTGCTTCCTTTCACTCTAACTATTCATTACTGACATACAGAATGTCCTTCCTGTGACTCATACTCAGGTTGCCATGGTTGCAGACCTCGGTGGAACCAAATTGGACGATTGTGTCAGGCGAATGATGGGATTCCTCATGAGCAATGAGCTGTCCATGCACTATAATCTTTTTGGACGTAAGGACAAGAAGAAGTTTCGAGACCTGGCTCTTTTTGATGTGCTTTATGGTAAATTTGAGTTTTCATTGTACGTTTTCCTTGAAATTTCCTTCATTCTTATATGCTCACTACAATTCTGAAGAGAGGCCACTGTTTGTATTTAACTCAGTTTTCAATATTGACATAACATATGCCATAATGCACTCACGTTTCATTATTTCATTCTACATGAAAACAAATTTGCCACCATAGACATTTTAAAATAACTGGTTCTGTCCCTCAGCAAAGAATCATCAGCAATGTAGCAGACATTAGCCATTCTTGCTGTCAGGTTACACATTGTGCATCTCATGTAGTACTTTACAAGCTAGCAGTACTAAGTTGGCTTTTTGTCATTTATTTTTAGTGGCACTCAAGACCAACACCACCACAAAGGACGTGAACCAGAAGCAAGCAGAGCACGCGCTGGGAAAATGGTTTACCGGAGCTCGGGATCGAGGTGGGAATAGAGCTGTCAGAGTTCGTAGATCACATGACAACACACTTCACACACAGGAAAGCACACGGGACAATGGGGCACAGTCCCAATAGGCAAAATCTGCCAAAGTCTTAGCATGTGCACACACGCACGCACTCACACATATGTGAAGAACTACCTCAGTTAGGTTTTTTTTTTTTTTGAGAATCTTTCACGGTAAATAAACTACCGCCCTCTTTAGTTTACCCTCAGTTGTTTTTTCGGGTCAAACGGGTTCCTTGAAAGTCACATTTTGTGTTCTGAAAGTACTATTTGTTAAGTACTTTTAAAGTAATTGTGTTCTGAATATTACTTATGCACTTTAAGTACTTTTAAAGTACTGTAGGTTTTTGTAAAGTACTTTTAAAGTAATTGTGTTCTGAAAATAACTTTCTATGTAGTTAAAGGGATATAAAGGGATATGTTTCAATTTAAATGTTTTTGTGGGTGAAATAATTAATTAAGACCTGGCAGTGTTTCGAGGAAATTGCAATACGGTTGCACTTTGTTTTCATTTGTTTACATTTTATTTCAGTGCAAATCATTTATTTTGTTAAGATCACGCAGGGCAACATATTAATTAATACCTGGCAGTGTTAAGGCCTATTCATAGTCTGGATTTTCGGTTGTGAGGTGACCACCGAACTACAGCATCAGCTCCAGTGGTCAGCTCACCACCGGAGCGGTGGTCACCTCACCACCGAAAATCCAGACTATGAATAGGCCTTTACGAGGAAATTGCAATACTGTTGCACTTTGTTTTTATTTGTTTACATTTTATTTCAGTGCAAATCATTTCTTTGCCACGCAGGGCAAAATCTTAATTAATACCTGGCAGTGTTAAGGCTCATACATAGTCTGGATTTTCGGTGGTTAGGTGACCACCGAACTACAACATGACGTCACGAGCTGCGGTGAAGAGCAAACCACCGCCACTGGCCCTTCTCTCTGTTTTTACTGGTCACCTCACCACCGAAAATCCAGACTACTAGGAAATATTACATCACATGCAGTGTCTTGTATACAGCATTGATTTAAATAAACTTTGTCAAAGATATTGTCTGATATTGTATTTTCACCCAGGTAAAAAGTATACTGGCTAAAATGTAGGTGCTTTTTACATCTTAAGTTGTGTTTGCAGTAGAACAGCTGGTTCATGTCAATATTGCTAACAAATTTAAATCCCTTCAGAACCAACTTGAAGTGGGATCTTAATGGGTCTGAAAAGTGCCTAGTGGGCTAGAAGCCCATTCAGATCCCAGTTCAAGCTCATATAGGCAAACAGGTGGCGCACACATGGTTCCGATATAAAATGGCCCATTTGGACCCCTCCTAAGACCCAGCCAGACACACACGTAAGCCCATATGGGCTAACACAGGTGGGTGCTTTGTGAAAAGTGGGTGGACTGCCCACTTGGAGCCCCTAATGGGCGGACACAAGTCTGGCCTACATGGGTCGCATATAATTCACCCAGCTGGAACCCACTTAAGGCCCATTCAGATCCCGGTTCAAACCCATATAGGCAAACACAGGTGGCGCACACATGGTTCTGACATCAAATGGCCCATTTGGATACCACCTAAGACCCAGTTAGAAACCCACGTAAGCCCATATGGGCTGACACAGGTGGGTGCTTTGTGAAAAGTGGGTGCACGGCCCACTTGGAGCCCCTAATGGGCGGACACAGTCTGGTCTACATGGGTCCCATATAATTCGCCCAGCTGGAACCCACTTAAGGCCCATTCAGATCCCGGTTCAAACCCATATAGGCAAACACAGGTGGCGCACACATGGTTCTGACATCAAATGGCCCATTTGGATACCACCTAAGACCCAGTTAGAAACCCACGTAAGCCCATATGGGCTGACACAGGTGGGTGCTTTGTGAAAAGTGGGTGCACGGCCCACTTGGAGCCCCTAATGGGCGGACACAGTCTGGCCTACATGGGTCGCATATAATTCGCCCAGCTGGAACCCACTTAAGGCCCATTCAGATCCCGGTTCAAACCCATATAGGCAAACACAGGTGGCGCACACATGGTTCTGACAT
Source organism: Protomyctophum bolini (assembly GCF_963924005.1). Taxonomy (NCBI): domain Eukaryota; kingdom Metazoa; phylum Chordata; class Actinopteri; order Myctophiformes; family Myctophidae; genus Protomyctophum; species Protomyctophum bolini. Next base: position 43,465,290 of record NC_137875.1, read on the forward strand.
CAAATGGCCCATTTGGATACCACCTAAGACCCAGTTAGAAACACACGTAAGCCCATATGGGCTAACACAGGTGGGTGCTTTGTGAAAAGTGGGTGCACGGCCCACTTGGAGCCCCTAATGGGCGGACACAAGTCTGGCCTACATGGGTTGCATATAATTTGCCCAGCTGGTACCCACTTAAGGCCCATTCAGATCCCGGTTCAAACCCATATAGGCAAACACAGGTGGCGCACACATGGTTCTGACATCAAATGGCCCATTTGGATACCACCTAAGACCCAGTTAGAAACCCACGTAAGCCCATATGGGCTAACACAGGTGGGTGCTTTGTAAAAAGTGGGTGCACGGCCCAGGTAAAACCCATAGCCCATAGCCCATATCAATACCCAAGTGGGGCCCATATGGACATGTTAGCTGGGATAGTTACACTATAGGTTACTCTACAAATGCTGATGACAAATTCAGAGTCTATGAAAGTCTAATGGTGATCTCCACTCGGTGAGAAGGGTGAAGGAATGAGTGAATGTTTCCTCATGCCAGATAAAGCTCCTTTGAATTTAGTTGACATTGACAAGACAAGAGGTATAAGGATGCATGTGTCTGCAGTCCCCTTCCATTTTCGAGCGCCGCTTTCCAGTTAGTGTAACCACGCACGGTAACAAAAAAACAACATCCCTTTCATTACCAACACTGCTATATTTCCGACAGGGGAAACAGAAGCCATGGTCGTGTGCTGTACCAGGCATGACTAAATGCACGTGATGTCGCCCCAAATGCACGTTTGGGGTATGTACTTAATATGGGTTGGAATGGTGCATCTCCATTCAAGTCTGTGCTCACTGGAGCCGAGACAGCGGAGTCTGTGGCCGGCACTGGCCGGTGTTGAGACACTGTTTGTGGGGGGGGGGCATGAACAGCAGCGATAGCCTGTGTTAGCAACAGTGCTAACAGATGTGCTAGGGAGTGCAGAGGCAGAAGGGATAGCCTCTGTGTTAGCAACAGCGCGAACATTATGTGCTAGCAGCTAGTGACTGCAGACTCAGAAGCAGCACTAGGCTTGCTTTTGCTTATAGGCTTAAAGAAAGGATGCATGTCGCTCTCTTTCTTGCTACCAACAGAGTGAGCAGACGGGAGCACAGAGAGAGAGTGATTGTGTGAGATAAACTTTATTTTCTTTTAGAAAAAAAATCACTGAAGCGTATTTTCTCATTTTCTGTGTTTGTAGAACTCCTGATTCGTTGATCTGTTGCTGGAGGCGTGGTTATGTGTAGCCTAGGGGTTTTTCGACACGGCTCAATTCTTCTTCACTGTGCTCTGTGCTCTGTTCTGAACACTTCTGTTCTGCTAATTTTGCTAGACGTCGTGTCCCTCCGCCTTGCTACCGAGACACAACTTTTGCGGTATGCGTTCATTGTTGGGTCTAAAAATGCTGCGCAGTGCCCACCCAGATATTTTTTCATAGTCAAAAAAATAAAGGATCCCATAACTTTTGATTGGGTGGGCAGGACGCACGTTTGGGTGGGCGCCCCTGGCCCCCTATAACCGGCTTTGTATAACATTAGGCATACTCAATGAGGTGATGTAAATTAGACATGAGGCTGCTTAAAAGGGACAGTAGTGCCACGTGGTGGCGTTTGCGGAGAACTGCAGGCATATATTTGCCACTGAGGTATTATGGCTTCCTGGCTGTGAGTCAGGGTTTGTGTAAGCCTTCACTGGCAGAGACATGCGGTCACTGAAGAACAGTTAACTACGGTCATTTCTTTGTGCAAGCAACGTTTCACTGAAGGCTTGAATTGGTTTAGTTTTTGTGGCTCAACATGTGGTGTCATGCTTTGAGACAGGAGTTTTTGGACCAAAAGCAGACTCATTTTAACAGCATGGCTGTTTTTAAACACGGGATTAATGACTGCTTTTGACCAGTACGGTCTGCTCACATCCAAGCAAGAGATGTTGTAATAATAAAGATGAAAGAATATAAATTTAAAATATATATGTCTGAGCCACGGCAGGAAACGGCAAAGGAATTATTCCCCCACATAGGAGAATAACACTTTGCAAAAAAAAAGAATGCTGAATAAAGATGAAATCATATAAATTAAAAAATATTTGTCTGAGCCACGGCAAGAAACGGCAAAGGAATTATTCCCCTACATAGGAGAATAAAACTTTGCAAAAAAAAAGAGTGCTGGAAACACCAAGAGAACATGTAGCAGGACATTTAAAAAGTGGCAAAGAACGGATGGTTACTTTGTAACCTATGTTCTCTGAGTGAAGAGACTATCTCTCCACCCAACATATTTCATATGTATGGGGAATGTCCCCACCTCACTTGTGACGTGGATATCTCTTTAAGACACACCAGTTGTACTGGCACGCACGGGTATATAAGGCCCAGGTGTGCGTGATTACACTGGTTTACTTGATCGACACCGCTTCTGAGCGACATCGAGGTGGAGAGATAGTCTCTTCACTCAGAGAACATAGGTTACAAAGTAACCATCCGTTCTCTATCGTATCGAGACTATCTCTCCACCCAACATATTTCATATGTATGGGGAACTCTGTAAGACACCTCGTGAGGAAGCGAAGCAGTCCCAGAACCCCAAAGACAACACCAGTGGGCTCCGACCCAGCACATACTGAATTTTGAATTATTTATGATGTATGTTCAATGTAATGTATTTACAACCCCTGGAACGGCCGGACTGCCAGACGCCATCCGCCGCCAAATGCTCAGGTGCTAGGCACCACCCAGAGCCCGGCCCCGCAAGACGCTAAGGCCAGAGACCACATGGGTGAAGGGCCGCCCAAGCCAGCCCACCAGACGCAAGGCTGGTTTGACTGGTGAAGGTGACAATGACACCCACCACTGAGTAGCATGCAAGACCGACTCCCCGAAGGGACCGAATGCTGCATGTTTAGCCGGTATGACCGGGTGAATGTACATTAGATGTCGTAGACCAGGGGTGTCAAGCTCAGTTTGGTTCTGGGGCCAGATCCAGACCATCTGATCTCAAGTGGGCCGGACCAGTAAAATAATGGCAAAATAACCTTTGTCAACTCCAATTTTTTTACTTTGTGTTTCAGTACTATATGCTTTATCAATATCATTCAGCCTACATTTGTAGCCTACATATTATAATCACAGATCACGAGGGATCTATTCTAAGCAACACATTTATTCACAATGGAATGGAAATAAAATGATTTCACTTTCACTGGTTTATTTTTATACAGTTGAGTGAATACAGTTTTACATCTGACCACCTGAACCAACTCACCACACTAAACAAACTCAAGTGGGAGCTATGAAGAAATTATTTTACCTTAATTGTCAGTCATAGTGCTTTGAAAATGCACATTTATGAAAAATAAAACAAACAAACGAGCATCACACTTTTTTTCCCTATCTCACTGCACTCCTGCAGTCTATTTGCTGCTGCTGGCAGGAGCAACCTGGGTTCTTTTTTCCTTCACAAGTGCATCGATATTAGGTGTCAAATCCTGAATAGCAGCACATTTCACAATGTCATTCAAGTGTTCGTTTGTTAACCTTGAGCGCTGCTTTGTTTTATTATTGTTCATTATGGAGAACACCTGTTCACAAAGATAACTAGTCCCAAACATGGATAAGAGCTTTGCAGCCATGGCTGTTAATCTGGGGTACCCTGGCACGAGATATTGGTAAAATATGTCCAATCCAACGGACGCAAATTTATCTTTCATAGCGGTATCACACTGCAAGTCAATTAGCTCGAGTTGAATGTCGGCTGGCATATCGCAAGGCTTCACTGTAAATGGCGAGCGAAAAAATGCAAATTCTTTGTCAAGTTCCCTGAAGACCTGGAACCTCCTTTCAAACTCTCGCAGCAAAACTGTTATATTGTCTTTATATTTATTCATGTCACCATCAATACGGTCCTTCGGACGCACAGCTGATAGACATGAGAAATGTTCGGTGTCACCTTTAGACAGCTGCGTCTCCCACAGTGACAGTTTTATTTTGAACGCGCGTATGCTTTCATCATACTGAGTCACAACTTTTTTGCGGCCCTGCAATGTAGTGTTAAGTGTATTCAAGCGCTGTGTAATATCAACCATAAAGGCAAGATCCTGCACCCATTCCTTGGATTTAAGTTCCTCCACTGGGTGGCCCTTTTTCTCCATGAACTGTCCAACTTCCCCTCGTAGCTCAAAGAAACGCTTGAGTACTGCACCTCTGCTTAACCACCGCACGTCAGTGTGGTACGGCAGGCCAGCCTGAATGTCATTATCACTGAGAAAGGTGTCAAACTGACGGTGATTTAGACCGCGCGCTCTGATAAAATTGACAGTTTTCACAACCACACTCATAATGTGATCCATTTGCAGTGTTTTGCAACATAATGCTTCCTGGTGCAAAATACAGTGGAATGCCCAAAAATCTTGTCCTCCATTTGCGGTCTGTACTTTTTCACGGAATTTTGTGACAACGCCTGCCTTTCTTCCGACCATTGATGGTGCGCCGTCGGTAGCCATGCTGACGGCACGGGACCAGTCCACTCCCACCTTATAATAATAATAATAATAATAAAACTTTATTTGTATAGCACCTTTCATGACATGAAATGCAGCTAACATTAAAAAACAAGCAGTAATGCAATACAGTGAGGACATGAATAACAAATAAAAATAAAAGATCACCTTGTCCAGCGCTTCAACGAGAGAGCTGAAGATGTCATTTGCTGTTGTGGTGTCCTTCATAGGCACCAATCCAACGAACTCCTCAGTGATGGCCAAAGTCTCATCAACACCCCTAATAAATATGGCCAGTTGAGCAATATCTGTAACATCGGTGCTCTCGTCAATTGCAACCGAAAATGCAACAAATTACTTGATTTTGTCTTTCATTTGGCTGCTCAAGTCTCCTGAAAGTTCTGTCACCCTGGCTGCGATAGTGTTCCTCGATAGACTAATGTTGGCAAAGGCCTGTCGCTTTTCAGGTCACACGACTTCTGCAGCCTTCAGCATGCATGTTTTCACCAATTCACCATCAGAAAATGCCTTGGATGCCTGCACCAACTCGTTGGCAATAAGGTAGCTGGCTCTCACTGCTCCATCAGCGATATCACGGCTGCGAGAAAAAGTTGACTGCTGTTTCTTCAGACCAGCTAACAATTTGTTTATTTCGTCTTTTCTTAGTTGTCCTTTCAAATGGCCATATTTTTCTAAATGAAGAGTCTCATAGTGGCGCCGAATATTATATTCTTTGAGCACTGAAACTGGCTGATTACATACCAAGCACACTGGTTTTGTATTCACCTCTGTGAATAAATAATCGTCAATCCATTTTTCCTGGAAAACTCTGTGCTCCGTGTCCACTTTTCTCTTCTTTTTTGACAAAGCCATTTTGAGAATTGGTGGTAGTAGTTAGTAGTAGTAGTAATGGTGGTGACTGGTGAAGCAAGATTCAAAGATTGCCGGTTATGTTTTTTTACCTGAACACGTTGTGTTGTTTATTTCCTGTCTCACGTCAGTGTCGTCTGCTGGCCCTGAGGACCTGGACATTTGCTGCCCTCTAGCGGCTGGAGGGAGCATTTTGGGTGTTTCTTTAAAAAAATCATAACTTTTGATAGAAATGAGCTAGAGACTCGCTTTTTTTTGTGAAATATTCAGAAATTTATGCCGGGCCTGATGAAATCATCATGCGGGCCGGATCTGGCCCGCGGGCCATATCTTTGACACCCCTGTCGTAGACTATGTCGCCGCTGTGCAGGTCTGTCAGAGACGTACCTTTCCACAGCGTCCCCAGGTGGAGTGTGCCTGCCCTCCAGGCGGCACTGGTACTCCTACGTGTTTGTGTGCTGGATAACCTCTGTGATCCATGCACTCTCACTTGAAGCACTCAAAGAGCTGGTTCGTTACTCTGTGGGCCTTGTGTGGCCCTGGCATACGAATCTAACGCTCCAATAGGGCAGAGTGGCGACTCCGTATCTGTATGTCGACTGTCTGTATGACGATGGTAGGACAGAGCTCAATCACCTGATTGAGACATGCCCTTTTGAAAACATTGGGGAGAAAGGCCGGTTTGGGGCATAAGACTATACCATCATCCGGCATAGGCCTGCAGAGCTCATTATGGATTGACAGAGCTTGCAACTCCCCCATTTCTACTTGCAGATGTGACGCCGACAAGACTGCTGTCTTGAGCATGTCAGGCTCACTGACTAAAGGTCATAGAAACACTGTACTTTTTCACGGAATTTTGTGACAACGCCTGCCTTTCTTCCGACCATTGATGGTGCGCCGTCGGTAGCCATGCTGACGGCACGGGACCAGTCCACTCCCACCTTATAATAATAATAATAATAATAAAACTTTATTTGTATAGCACCTTTCATGACATGAAATGCAGCTAACATTAAAAAACAAGCAGTAATGCAATACAGTGAGGACATGAATAACAAATAAAAATAAAAGATCACCTTGTCCAGCGCTTCAACGAGAGAGCTGAAGATGTCATTTGCTGTTGTGGTGTCCTTCATAGGCACCAATCCAACGAACTCCTCAGTGATGGCCAAAGTCTCATCAACACCCCTAATAAATATGGCCAGTTGAGCAATATCTGTAACATCGGTGCTCTCGTCAATTGCAACCGAAAATGCAACAAATTACTTGATTTTGTCTTTCATTTGGCTGCTCAAGTCTCCTGAAAGTTCTGTCACCCTGGCTGCGATAGTGTTCCTCGATAGACTAATGTTGGCAAAGGCCTGTCGCTTTTCAGGTCACACGACTTCTGCAGCCTTCAGCATGCATGTTTTCACCAATTCACCATCAGAAAATGCCTTGGATGCCGGCACCAACTCGTTGGCAATAAGGTAGCTGGCTCTCACTGCTCCATCAGCGATATCACGGCTGCGAGAAAAAGTTGACTGCTGTTTCTTCAGACCAGCTAACAATTTGTTTATTTCGTCTTTTCTTAGTTGTCCTTTCAAATGGCCATATTTTTCTAAATGAAGAGTCTCATAGTGGCGCCGAATATTATATTCTTTGAGCACTGAAACTGGCTGATTACATACCAAGCACACTGGTTTTGTATTCACCTCTGTGAATAAATAATCGTCAATCCATTTTTCCTGGAAAACTCTGTGCTCCGTGTCCACTTTTCTCTTCTTTTTTGACAAAGCCATTTTGAGAATTGGTGGTAGTAGTTAGTAGTAGTAGTAATGGTGGTGACTGGTGAAGCAAGATTCAAAGATTGCCGGTTATGTTTTTTTACCTGAACACGTTGTGTTGTTTATTTCCTGTCTCACGTCAGTGCCGTCTGCTGGACCTGAGGACCTGGACATTTGCTGCCCTCTAGCGGCTGGAGGGAGCATTTTGGGTGTTTCTTTAAAAAAATCATAACTTTTGATAGAAATGAGCTAGAGACTCGCTTTTTTTTGTGAAATATTCAGAAATTTATGCCGGGCCTGATGAAATCATCATGCGGGCCGGGCCTGATGAAATCATCATGCGGGCCGGATCTGGCCCGCGGGCCATATCTTTGACACCCCTGTCGTAGACTATGTCGCCGCTGTGCAGGTCTGTCAGAGACGTACCTTTCCACAGCGTCCCCAGGTGGAGTGTGCCTGCCCTCCAGGCGGCACTGGTACTCCTACGTGTTTGTGTGCTGGATAACCTCTGTGATCCATGCACTCTCACTTGAAGCACTCAAAGAGCTGGTTCGTTACTCTGTGGGCCTTGTGTGGCCCTGGCATACGAATCTAATGCTCCAATAGGGCAGAGTGGCGACTCCGTATCTGTATGTCGACTGTCTGTATGACGATGGTAGGACAGAGCTCAATCACCTGATTGAGACATGCCCTTTTGAAAACATTGGGGAGAAAGGCCGGTTTGGGGCATAAGACTATACCATCATCCGGCATAGGCCTGCAGAGCTCATTATGGATTGACAGAGCTTGCAACTCCCCCATTTCTGCTTGCAGATGTGACGCCGACAAGACTGCTGTCTTGAGCATGTCAGGCTCACTGACTAAAGGTCATAGAGCCTCCAGAGCTAACCCCGGATGGGCCTGATTGGGTCCCTAACCTGAGCTCCTCTGGGCTTCAGGAAATGCTCTTCTTTTCTTTGTAACAAGGTTACTGCAGTCTGCATGGCCTGTGCTCCCGCTCAAGTCAGCCTGCTGAACACTCGGTTAGCTGACTGTTGAAGCCCTGTTCTCCGTACCGGAATGATCCTTATGTCACATCCCAGTTTTACAAGTAAGAAGTGGATGGCCTTCATTTTTGTGCATAGTTCACATCGCATTTATGCTGCGGAGCTAAGCACACACCCAGTGGGAAGGGTGCTGGCTTCCACACTGATACCACATGTGGTAGAACCTGATAAATACTGACAGCGTCGATCAAGAGGCTGTCCCACAGATCTCAGATTGGAGGGCATCTCGCCGTAAGCCCATGCGGCAGCGAGGCCCTGTGTGGAATGTGCACATGTTCCTGTTGGGGCTGGCCTGCCTGCCCACCTATATGCCTGCTGGATTGTTTTACAAGTCAATGAGTGAAGTCCAGTCTTGGAGACTATCTGCCTAAAACAGTTAGGTCCATTTACCCTGCTTCGCCACCCTGCTTAGGAGGGTGGGAAGGGTGAAAATCAATGGACTGACTGGCTCACACTCCGATCAGGCCGTAGGGCAAAATGCACGGATTGATGACAACACCTAAGCATTGCCATGTAGGAAGCGGCAGCACCCCTCACTGACAGGAACATTCTTGTGGCTGACACTGCTAACAGCAAGAATGCTGTCCTGTGAGAAGCCATTGCAGCCCAAGTCTCCACGGGCTTAATTGGCTCATGCCGTAAGGCAGACAGTACCACTCCCCGAGGAGGGACTGCTGGCCTATTGTGTGAGGGATGAACGGTATGAGGACCAACTGGGTGACTATTGTGTCGCCCTTGTGTGGGACAGCGGCCCGCCATGTTGCCAGATCCCTGGCCTAGCCACACGATTACCTCTGGATGAGGAGGGAGCTCAACCGGTCTCCAACACACAGAATTACACCCAGGTGTTTGAACGGCCATGCCGTAATACAACCTTATGGTGGTTCTGCTCACCCCTGACAGTCTCGTCACATTCTGCTGTGTGAACAGCAGTGTGAATTCGCTGGAACAACGTGGAACGTGTAAACTGACGCTGTCAACGATACGCCCACGTAGTGCATGACTGTGAATGACAGATAATGCACTGGCCGCATGTTCAGAATAGCCGGAGGCACAAAGTGCACCATGATTGCCCTCAGCCCTAAGGGGCGGAGGCACAACCTGAGGGTGGCCCGACTCACTAGAGCAAGGGACCTGCTTTGCCCTCTAACACATGCCGAGGAGCGCTGCGGACTGTGAGAGTTGACGCCTGCAAGGCCTCTTGTCGAGGTGCCGGCTTAGGTGCCCAAAGTGCTGCAGGTGCTTGGCCACGTTGTTGTGGCACTGCACCTCTGAGCGAGCAGACATCATTCAGTTATCCAATTTAGGATGCAGAGGCCCTCCCGCCAAGGACTGCGTCCAATCGGGGGGCTAGACATATGCCGAATGGGAGGACACGGGACTCGAAGGTTCTGTCATCTAAGACAAGCCAGTCAGTACGTCAGACCCGGGATCTGAGATTAAACATCCCCGGTCGAGCATGGCAAGCCAGTCGCCTTGGAGGATGGCCTGTAAGACCCTCAGCCCTTCCTTGCCAGGAGTGCTGCAGCCCACCCTCCCGAAGACATAGTGGAACCCACCCAGGGGTCCACCTGAATTGTCTTCCAGGACACCCGCTGTCTCGAGAGACAGCGGGTAGGGTCTGGGGCCTTAACTGTCAGCACTGAGGGATGGGCTTAGCCCGCCGAGCACATTTTAGCCATACCCTGCCGGTTGGCCTGTAACCGGACCCGTAGGTCCCTGGAACTGCCAAACCTGACTGGGGTTGCACAGCCTGAGGGGCGACCAAGGCAGGCCTTGCCGGAGCATTCCTGCATCTCCTGTGCACCTCCACAGCCTCCTCGGGATGCTGTAGCAAAGCACTGGCCTTTTGGCCAAACATGGCCGGCGGCTCAATAGGCAGCGTGGGGGAGCTTGTCCTCCTATCGCAGCTTGGCCTGGGGCCGTCAATAGCATTGCCTGCTGCCGCTGCCTGGGGAGCCTGAAAGCCAGTCGCTGCAGCTCCTCAATAAGGTCCGGGCCCTTATGGTCACATAAGCGCTACATATAAGCTACATATATTAGCAGTGGTCCCTAGAGGTGGGGTGTGCAGTGTGTGGCACACACACACACTGTCACTCCGCCAACCACTGCCCCACCGCCATGTGGGTAAGCCTGGGGTGGTGTATGGCTACGGGAGTAAACCTCGAACGTAAAATCTGTGCTCCGGGGTCTCACATAATGGCAGGATACCGACACACCGGATCTCTGGCAGTCCCCTGCAACTCTGAACAGTAGATAGTCGTCATGAGTACTCATGCCACTGGAAGAAGCTGGATGGAGCCAAGGCAGTGAGAGTAGGGACTGCGCACCCCTACGCTCACTTAAATCTACTCTCCGCGCAGGCCCATACTCCCCCCCCCCCCCCCCCCCCCCCCCCAACCCCTTTACTACTAAAGAGCTGCAACATTCCACCATCAAACCTGGAAAGGATAGCAGAAGACCGGGACGCTTGGCGCTCCTCCTGTAACTCAGGTGTCTCCCGCTTGGAGGAGAAGACATCCATGAGACGTGCAGAGAAGCGCAGGCAGCGGCATGAGCGCGCTGCAGGGACTATCCAACCAGGCTCAACACACCCCTGCCCCACGTGTGGAAAAGTGTGCGGATCAGCTATTGGTCTTAACCGCCACATGTGGGCGCATGAGCGCACCAGACGCTGAAAACCCCCCCTTACCCCCGGGAGATATGAAGTCATCATCGACTACGATGGACTGCCATAAGCAAGAACATATAAGCCGGTGCTGAAGCAGTGACAGAATAGCCCTGTGTTGACTAGCTGCGCCTAGATAGCCATAGTGCATTCTCGGGATGAGAAGGAGCTTACTTTGTGGTTTCGCACCGGTAACCGGATTATACCATGCAAGTTTAGTGCGTGAACGGCCTTGCCGTGATACACCATACAGAGTATTCCGCCCGACAGCCGCGGCACACTTGAGTTGCCGAAATTGGCGAAACTACATCACGGATGCGTGGGCTGACACTGTCAGCAATACGCCGTGTATACAGTAGTGTGCAAATGGCTGTCATTTCAGGGCTTGCTCCTGGCAGACTCAGCACGTCCTGTCTGTGTAACTGAACCAAGTTCCACAGACGGAACTACACCATGGTCACGTCAGCTGACACAGTCAGCAATACGCTGTATAGTGTGCTACTACACCTGAACGCAGAAGCTGGCTGCCACGGCAGCCATACGCTCATCCTGTCTATGACAGAACCCACGGTTCGGAGGGTGAGCTTGCTCCGTGGCGTCCGTCCGTACGGGTTCTACCACGCAGTCTACACCGGAGTGCGTGAACGGCTTTAGCTGCAATACACTCAAGTGAGCTCTCTCTCACGAGGTGAGGCAAAAAAACACAGCACTAAAGACGCGGAAGCCGCCTCAGCGACAATACGCCTGTATACTATACAGTGTATAGTGTGCTGTGTTAAATGAGCTTGCTCCGTGGCTTCCCCCGTCCGTACGGGTTCTACCACGTAGTCTACACCGGAGTGCGTGAACAGCTTTAGCTGCAATACACTCAAGTGAGCTCTCTCTCACGAGGCGAAGCAAAAAGACAGCACTACAGATGCGGAAGTCGCCCCAGCGACAATACGCCTGTATAGTGCGTTTTAATGCTAAAGCCTGGCCGGGCTGTTGTTTTGATTTATTGATTTACTAACAGTTTGCAGAATTACAGTACATTTCAAGTACACTCAATACAAATACTGTTAACAGTGAGTGGACGACACCATAAAGCATTACACTTGTTTACAATAGGGCCCACCATTTTCAATTCATCAAAACATTTAGAGACGTACGAATATACACAACTATATTCACTGGGCACTCGCAGGTCCACTCCAGCCCACAGAATATGCAGCATGGATGCGTGCATTGACACCATGCCAATAATACACCCGTATAGTGGGTTTTATTCCACTGCCTTTAAGGATTACCGGGCCACTGGTCCGGTCTGTGTCACTGCACTCAGATCGACAGACAGGCTACACCACAGGAGCGTAAGCTGGCGCCCCGCCAGCAATACCCCTGTATAGTGTGTTATATGGCCGTCGGATTCTAGCCTCTAGCCTCAACTGGCAAGAGGAAGGAATTCATACAGGAGTCAGGATCTTCATGAGCTGCTATCACATGACCGGGGAACCCACAGGTCACACACTGGTCATGGACATCCTCTGTGGGCATATGTGCACCACATAGCCCCAGAGAAACCCCTGCTGCTTCCATTTAATTCAATACCTATATACACTATTATTTTAATATGTTATATTAAATGAATACAAATTTAAACGTTAACATGCTCAAAAAAGAGTAGAGTAATGTGCTTGAGAAGTGAGGGCACAATTTACCCTATGTGCAATTTACACTGCTGTCTCTCAGTCACATATTGATATTCATGTGTTGTTGTTTTGTTTTGTTTTTTTCTCTTGGTAACATGTTTCATGTGGACCCCAAAAGACTAGCTGACTGCCATGGCATCAGCTAATGGGGATCTTTCCAAATAGAAAAATAACTAAACAACAGCCAGCTGAGTTTCTATAGCCTGACTTCCTAGCTGCACTGAGACACAGAGTGTTTGAGTTGGAGACACTCTGCTCCAAACGTTTTGCATTAAACGTTTTGCATTATATAGTGTATATACGTATGCCAATTTCCACTGTTTGGTCCACTAGAACAGGGATTTATGAGTCCCCGCTCGACTTTCCAGGCAACAATTTACCCTACGATATATCACCGTGATGTCACCACGGGGTTCCCCCCTGGAGACCAAACTTTGTTTGTTGTGGAATTAGCTCGTCCTGTCTATGACAGGATCGACCCACGGTTCGGAGGATAAGCTTGCTCCGTGGCTTCCCCCGTCCGTACGGGTTCTACCACGCAGTCTACACCAGGGTGCGTGAGCGGCTTTAGCCGCAATACACCCCAGGGAGCTCTCTCTCTCACGAGGCGAAGCAAAAAAACACAGCACTAACGACGCGGAAGCCGCCCCAGTGACAATACGCCTGTATACTATACAGTGTATAGTGTGCTGTGTTAAATGATAAGCCTATAGCGGGGCTGACGTTTCGCTGCGCCAAACGCAGGTCCATTCCAGCCCACGGAATATGCATCACGGATGCGTTAACTGACACCAAGCCAGTGATACAAACGTATAGTGCGATTATTCCGCTGCTTTACAGGGTTACAGAGCCAATGGTCCTGTCTGTGTCCCTGCCCACAGGTCGACAGACAGGCTACACCACAGGATGCGTAAACTAACACTATGTCAGCAATACGCCTGTAACGGTGTGTGTTTTTTTTTGTTTTTTTTGGCTGGTTACCCTGTTTTTGTTTGCTATACCTACAAACGAGCTGTGTGACAGCAATCCAGAGAGGAGCGATCCACGCCAGCTCTCTAACCTGCCTCCAGCAGTGGATTCATCCGGCTGCCAGAACTCGTGAGTAGTTGCTTTTCAAAAAGTCTAAAAAATGCAGTTATTGTTGATAACTTGCTCTGCACTTCCGTTGAGGAGACCACGTCTTTGACTGCTCGGTGGAGATCAAAAAAGCAGTGTAATCACGCACACCTGGGCCTTATATACCCGTGCGTGCCAGTACAACTGGTGTGTCTTAAAGAGATATCCACGTCACAAGTGAGGTGGGGACATTCCCCATACATATGAAATAATTATGTTGGGTGGAGAGATAGTCTCGATATGATAGAGAACAGACAACACAAAGAACTGGGTTTATATAGACACAGGGATAACCAGACACAGGTGAACACAACTGTCAATCAACACAGGGATTGGCTCTGGGGACGACACAGGTGAACACAGCTGTCAATCAACACAGGGATTGGCTCTAGGGACAACCAGACACAGGTGGAGATAACTGATAATAATCACAGGGAGGCGAGACAACGCAGGTAACAGTAACTATAGGGCAGACAACAGGAAACTGCTAGGAACAATACTACAAAATAAAAGGAATACAACAGTGAAGTAAAACCTAATTTAGCGTATACTACCACAGGACGTGAATATCACTAGCCTACAAAATAAAATGCATCCTGATTCCTGACGTCTGGTCTCTGTCATGGGACCCAAACTTACAACAATACATGATCAATAGACCAGTTCCACTGAAGTGGGAAAGATTTCTTCTCTATGGCAGGGGTGCTCATTCAACCCGTGGGTCGCGACCCCTCTGGTGGGTCGCCAACATTATTTTGGGGGTGTCCCCAAATTATTTTCAATTATTTTCAACTGAATGGCTGGGGAAATGGAAATGAAGGGTTTACATAGTACACATAATATAGTAGGCTACATGCATAAACCTTCCTTAATGATTAAATCTGGTCGCAGTATTAATTTATGATATAGTTTCATATATATGCAGGCGGTGGTCCCGAGACATGGCCAAAGCATTTCCGGGGGTCCCGGACTCCCCAGCCAGGAACGTTGAGAACCCCCTTTTCTATGGTAATGACTACTGGACTGTGTTGTTTTCGTCGACTAAAACGAACAAATAAACACAAACAAACAAACTAGACTGAAATGTTAGGAAGGGACTAGTGGACAACAGATCCAGTATAAGTAATTTTACACTTGCTGCAAATAGCAGATCTACAAGCTCACAACGTGTCGCAGCGCGTTATGAGCTTGTAGATCTGCTATTTTCAGCAAGTGTATAAGAACAGTCATTACGACGGCATCAAGGCCCGCCAAAACACATTTAGTCGACTAAATCACCTGTAGATTCAATTAACAAAAGTCTCATGATATTTAGTCGACTAAAATTAGACTAAAAACTAAAACATTCCAGGTGACTAAAATGTGACTAAAACTAAATGAAAACATTTCGAGACGCTATGACTAAAACAAAAACAAAAATGTTGATGCCAAAAACAACACTGCTACTGGCTGCCCGGCCCTTTACTGTATGTCCTTGCTTGCTCACATGTAATGTTTTATGGATGACACAGCCAGCTCCCTCCCTCCCTTCATATGTTCTGTTTTGTGTTTGTCCTCCTTTGTTTACTAGTGTTGATTGTGTTGCTGAGTAGGTCCATGTTTTTACTTGGTTGTTGTACGGTTTTGACTAACATTTGAACCAGATGAGCTACAAATGTAGTAAGTAAGTAAGTAAGTAACAAACACGTTGTAATGCTTATCATACTAAATCATACTAAAATTCAGCGAATGTCTGAATGTCTGAATGAATGTCCCTGACAGCGCTTTATCTCAACATTGGCTGGCCCAATCACTCCCACTTTTCACACAGGCATGGACCATAATTATTATTTTTATTATTTTTCCAATTTGACACATTCATGATTTATAATGAATTTATTAGTGGATAAAAAAATGCAAAAATGGGTATTGTACTGTCAATATAATAATAATAATAATAAAACTTTATTTGTATAGTACCTTTCATGACATGAAATGCAGCTCAAAGTGCTTTACAGAGAAATGGAGGATAAAAGAAAAGCAAGGCAACAACATTAAAAACAAGCAGTAATGCAATACAGTGAGGACATGAATAACAAAAATAAAAAAATAAAAGATCAATTAAAAGCAATGTTGTAGTAGTGGGTCTTGAGCTGAGCTTTAAAAATGTCTACAGAGGCTGCCTGACGAAGGTACAGTGGGAGCTTGTTCCATGCCGACGGCCCGTAGAAGCAAAAAGCTGCTTCCCCGTGTTTTTTAGTTGCCATTTTTTTTGGCAAAGCGAGCAGGCCGGCAGTGGAAGACCTTAGGGGGCGGTTTGGGACATATTTAGGCAAGCAGTCATGTAGGTAGGAAGGTGCGAGACCATTGAGAGCTTTATAGACAAGTAAAAGAATTTTAAAATCAATCCTAAAAACAACCGGAAGCCAGAATATGACATGAATATGAATGCAAAGTAGCGGTCCATGTGTGGACAGGCTACCTGTCGCCGTTGTGCATGGTGAGATGTGTGCAAACCGTGTAGTTTATCAGGAGAAGAATACCAAAGGATGCAAGATTTATTAGTGAATTAAAAACGCACCGGGCGCAGTACCCCCCCACGGCCACAAGAGGGGGGCAAATATCTCACAACGGGTAAGGGCTAGTCCTTACAATTGAGTGTGTCTGGAACCCTAATTTGCATATTTACAAGATGGCGGATAATTGAAAACGAGTATAACTTAACGTTTGCCCCCTTTTTTTTGTTTTTCTTATTTCTAATTACTTGTTCGGCCCAAAAAATCATGTATTGTCACAAGCCGAGTTGGCTTTGTCTGATGCTTAAAGGGACACTTCACCCTTTTTGCAAAAAAAATATGTTAATGACGTTTAGAAGCTTTAGATCACTTTCCTGGGGGTATTTATGTGTGTAATATGTGGTTTTAGATATTTTAGATTGTAGCAGTGAGCATGTTGTCTCTGATGTCATGGACACTGGTCTCACTACCTTCCTGGACTACAATTCCCATAATTATTTGGTGCACTGCTCCTCCTTGTGGATAATAATAATAATAATAATAATAATAATAAAACTTTATTTGTATAGCACCTTTCATGACATGAAATGCAGCTCAAAGTGCTTTACAGAAAAATGGAGAATAAAAGAAAAGCAAGGCAACAACATTAAAAACAAGCAGTAATGCAATACAGTGAGGACATGAATAACAAAAATAAAAAGTAAAAGATCAATTAAAAGCAATGTTGTAGAAGTGGGTCTTGAGCTGAGCTTTAAAAATGTCTACAGAGGCTGCCTGACGAAGGTACAGTGGGAGCTTGTTCCATGCCGACGGCCCGTAGAAGCAAAAAGCTGCTTCCCCGTATTTTTTAGTTGCCATTATTTTTGGCAAAGCGAGCAGGCCAGCAGTGGAAGATCTTAGGGGGCGGTTTGGGACATATTTAGGCAGGCAGTCATGTAGGTAGGAAGGTGCGAGACCATTGAGAGCTTTATAGACAAGTCAAATATTTTTAAAATCAATCCTAAAAACAACCGGAAGCCAGTGCAGTGATGCCAAAACTGGAGTAATATGTTCTCTCATCTTAGTTCTAGTTAAAACTCTGGCTGCTGCATTTTGGACAAGTTGTAATCTGTCAGTTGTTTTCTTAGGCAGTCCTGAAAAAAGTGCATTGCAGTAGTCAAGCCGAGAAAAGACAAAGGCTTGGATTAGCGTTTTTGCATCGTCCAAGGACAAATAGGCTCTGATTCGTGCAATATTTCTAAGGTGAAAAAAGGCAATCTTGGTAACATGATTAATGTGTGAATTAAAATTCAATTCAGAATCAATAATAACCCCCAGGTTCTTTACTGTACTGTTACTTTCTACAGTCAGGTTACCAAGTCTGCTTATTATTGATTATTTCTGCTCACTAGAACCGATTATGAGAACTTCTGTCTTATCCTCATTTAGCTTGAGAAAGTTCTCACTCATCCAACATTTGATGCTAGACAGACCGGTCAACAGCGGGTCTAAAGCACAGGGATCATCTGGAGCCACAGAAATATATAGTTCGGTATCATCAGCATAGAAATGAAAATTGACTCCGTGATTGGTAATGAGTTCGCCCAATGGCAGTATGTACAAGGAGAAAAGCAGAGGGCCAAGAATCGAGCCCTGTGGAATACCAGAACTGATGTCGTGTTTGTCTGAGTCAAACTCGGCTAGATTGACAAAGTAACTTCTGTTTGATAGGTAGGAGGAAAACCAGGACAGGGCCGTACCAGACAGGCCTATCCAGTGCTCCAGACGCTGTATTAAAATTGAATGATCAATCGTGTCAAATGCAGCCGTTAGATCTAGAAGTAGGAGAACAGATACATGTTTCTTGTCAGCAGACACCCTAAGATCATTAATTACTTAATGACTTATTATTAAGTGCTGTTTCTGTGCTGTGACCTTTCCTAAAGCCAGATTGGAATTTGTTGTGCACATTATTGTTCTGTAGAAACACATCCAATTGATGAAAGATGCATTTTTCTAAAACCTTTCCCAGAAAGGGTAGATTTGAAATGGGTCGATAGTTACCCAATAGGGGGGAGAGCTGTCTTACTGAGACAACATGTAGTCCAGGAAGGAAGTGAGCCCAGTGTCCATGACATCAGAGACAACAGGCTCACTGCTACAATCTAAAATATCTAAAACCACATATTACACACATAAAGACCCCCAGGAAAGTGTTCTAAATCTTGTATCCCTTTAAGATGTCTCTCTTTTGACTGATACCTGTCCATTTAAACTCTAGACGGGCCTGTTGACTGATACCTGTCCATTTAAACTCTAGACGGGCCTGTTGACTGATGCCTGTCCATTTAAACTCTAGACGGGCCTGTTGATTGATACCTGTCCATTTAAACTCTAGACGGGCCTGTTGACTTATACCTGTCCATTTAAACTCTAGACGGGCCGGCCCCAAAGTTATTAGTGCAGCCGCGCCCGGCAGCCGGTGAAAACTAGAGTTCTCAACTCTAGGCCCGAAAATGAAGGCCCGGCCCTACCTGGGCCCTCATCATCCTGTACACTCAAGACACTGCCCACGCTGCCACCCTTAGATCTCCATAAATGGAGCCGACCTGTTCTGACATTCCAGATTATGTTGAGCTGACCTCATCAAACCCTGTAGACTCAAGACACGCTCTATGGCCAGTACAGAATTAATTCCATCAAGTCCACTCAAGTGCATTTTGAATTACGGAAAAGTAAGGTAGCCTACAGCAGTGTTTCCCAAACTTTTTCATGTCAAGGACCCCCAAATTGACACTAATTAGCCCGTGGACCCCCCATTTGATATGCCAGCGACCCCCATAAGAGAAGATAGCGGTGATTCTCAACCCATTTCATTTCAAGGACCCCCCAGTTTGACATGCATTAGTCTACGGACCCCCATTTAATGGCATTTCTATCTCTGGAACCCCCAATTTATATTGTAAAATCAATGCTAATTTAACTCTGAGAGTGTACAAATGGAACCAAATAGACCTGTGGTTCCATTTGTACACTCTCAGAGTTACAGACCCCATAAGGGTCCATTTGGTTCCAAACTATCATTTAGCTGGGGACCCCCTGGAACTCCCCCAAGGACCCCTGGGGGTCCCCGGACCCCACTTTGGGAACCACTGCTGTCCTCCAGAGCCCGACTACACACAAACTGTTTTTTTCTCCATCTTGTTCCACATCTGGAAACATTGCATCACACACACACACACACACACACACACACACACACAAAACAGAAAAAAGGGGGAAAAAAGGCCCTGATGGATCAAAGCGAAGCTGCAAGACAGACACAGCTGCGTTGGACCGAGCCAGAGCCATACAGACAGAAAGTTACACCCAGCCAGAGCCCTACAGACAGAAAGCTGAGCACAGACACCCAACCAGAGCCCTACAGACAGAAAGCTGAGCACAGACACCGAACCAGAGCCCTACAGACAGAAAGCTGAGCACAGACACCCAGTCAGAGCCCTACAGACAGAAAGCTGGGCACAGACACCCAGCCAGAGCCATACAGACAGAAAGCTGAGCACAGACACCAAGCCAGAGCCCTACAAACAGAAAGCTGATCACAGACACCCAACCAGAGCCCTACAGACAGAAAGATGAGCACAGACACCCAACCAGAGCCATACAGACAGAAAGCTGGACACAGACACCCAGCCAGAGCCATACCAATCTGAGAATCCCATCGTCAAATATTCGGGAAAACAGCGCCTCCCCTGTTGTTCCTCGAAATTAGACTCTGGGGGCAAGGTCTGTTTAGAATTTCTATCAACCGGAAAAGGCCCTTGCTTTTCCGCCGAGTTCCACTACTACCGCTGTGCCGCACTGTTTTCATTCCTACTTTCAACCATTCCTTTGCGGAACAAAACATGGATTTAACGGAGGAGGAATTTTTGCTAGTGTGCTAAGGAGAGTTGCTGTTCTACACAATGTTGAACATATCAAACCGTTCAGCACATTTGTTTGAAATATTTAATCGATCGACGAGATGTTTTATTATGTTTACCTACTGGTTTTGGAAAAAGCCTCGTATATGAAAGCAAGTGAAAATGTTGACGGAGCGAGGCATTTCTGCAGCATATGCTGGGCAGAATGCATCTACAGACGAAGCCATCGCTCTTGGGCAGGTATCCATTGTATTCGGATCGCCAGAGACTTTTGTTGGCAATGACAAATGGAGGAACATCATTCAGAACGATGTTTTTCGGGAGAGATTAATTGGAGTGGCTGTAGACGAGGCCCATACTGTTGTGCAGTGGTAAGTGTTAATTTATTAATCTCTCCCCATTGTAATTGTACGGTTTTACTAAACTGACCACCTCGATTCAGCAACTCCAACCGCAAAGGGGTTATTAACGGATGATTTGTGAATGTGTGTGTGTATTTCACATACACACATTCACACAACAACTCAGATATGCTAGGTTTTCAGTTTCGTAAACACGTACAGTAATGTTGTTGTTCCTCTTCCTTGCTGGCTATCAACTTTACTCGTTCTTTCTAAAGTAGCGTACCATCCCCCATACAGTTGAGTACTAAATGCTATCGCTAATCGTTTGTTAACAGACATTTTTGATTACAGCTGGATTAACATACAATTTTTCAGAACCTGGAATGTATAAACTATACCAGCAAACTAGAACATGTTAAGATGTAGACAAGTGCTAGGTTTCATTGTTGACTTGGCATCGCCCTGTCTTTATATATTTTCATAACAATATTTCTACATTCTCTAATTGTGTAGACTTCTTATAAATTAAGCAATGCAAATGTTTAACAATACTTGAACTCTGGAGAGCGTAAAATTAAACCAAATGGCCCCTTAAGGGTCCATTTGATTTCATTTTACACTCAAGAGTTAAAGTTCTAATGAGGGTAGGGTTACCAACTCTCCATCATTTAGCTGGGGACCACCTGGACCCCCTCAAGTGGTTCTAGATTTGTTTACCTTGTTTACTGTTAGTTCTGAGTCTGGATGAAGAGTGCCTGCTAAAGGCCTACGTGTGTGTGTGTGTGTGTGTGTGTGTGTGTGTGTGTGTGTGTGTGTGTGAGATCATGCTGTATCATGTAGAATTGTAGATCAAGTTGTATATGTAAACAAGTATTGATAATCTACTTATTTTATCATTTTGTTTTCTAGGGGTGAGGGGCAAGACTCTGCTGCACCATTCCGCAAGTGGTGTGGATTAGTTGGAGAGCTGCGTGGCATCCTTCGAGTGGCTGTGCCTGTCCTGGCTTTGAACTCTGTCCTACGAGTGGTGATCGCGACTTCAGCTTTGGGAATGGGCGTAGATTTCAAAGAAGTCAATATTGTTGTCAATTATGGGCCCCCCAAGAACTTAGAGTCATATATGCAGGCCTTTGGCAGGGGAGGGAGAGATGGAGAAGATGCACATTCCATTATCCTGTACCATGGTAGACAGATGCATGGGGTTTCCAACAAAATGAGACAATACATCACAAATAAAACTGTAGGAGGGTAAAATTGCTTGAACTGTTTGATGGATTGGAGGTAAACTCTGTGTCACCTGCACATGCATGTTGTGACGTCTGTGCATCATCATGCAACTGCTATTTCACATGTGACAGTAATGCAAGCCAAATTGAGTTAAATGCAGGAGAGCCAGTTGCTTTGAGACAAAGGGAGGTCAGTGACTGTCAGCGCAAAGAAATCTTGACTAAAATGGAGAACAAAAGGTCAAATTTCACACAGTCTGGGATTAATAAGGAGTTGGCTGTGTACTGCACGACAACAGTTACCACTGACACGTCACAAAAAATCATAGATGAAGTGATTCTCAAGAGCCCATTTCTCTTCACTCTTGAGGACATTCTCATGCATGTGCCAATATCCACACTTAAAGATGCTCATGTTATTTTTGATGTTGTGTCAGAGGTGTTTGAAGACAAAGATTCAGATTGGGAGCAGGATGACGAACCATTCTTTGAGCTTAGGGCATTTGGCCGCATGAGTCTGCATAGTAGATCATAGCCTCTCACACGCACACACAATCTGTCTGTAATGGTCTTTATGCAAAGCATTTTCTTTCTCCACAACTTTTGACAATTTTGACAAGAATGTTTTCATTAGGGTTCAAATGTGTATAAAGAAACAAGCCGTTCTATTTATTATATTTTTTCAGTGTTCCCAGACTGTAAATGCAAAGAAAGTTGCACAATGAAGCTCCAGTGTACTATGATGATTGAAACTCTTTTATATATTTTTTTTATTAATGCTGCCTTGAATCAAAAGTCCTTGTGTCCTTGTGCAATTTCACTAATAAAGAAATCTGAAATTTGTTTTATGTCACATTGTCATTCTCTTGCAAAGACGATTATAATCTTTTACTTTAGAGTTGATTTTACAGATGAAAATAAACATTTGGTATGCAGTGTCTCAGACTTTGACACAATGGGGTGCAAATGATAATGTGAATGACTGTCCATTGACTGGCACTTCATGTCCTTCATGGTAGCTTCATTTGTTGTACTTATCAGAAATTCAGATAATGAAAAACAAAAAGTTTGTATTTCTCCAGAGTTTCATTTTTTATTAAGACCCCAAAGAATAATTATACAGGCAATTTCATCAAGCTTGGGAGACTTGTAAACTTGTATTTGTTTGCCTTAATACAGAGTTGAACGATGGCCTACACAGTGACTTACACTCTTCCTTCAAAAGTTTAAGAACTCTATCCACTGTTGCATCCACCAAGCTAGGTACCGCCATCAGTAACTTTGGGAGTTGTTCATATTTCCCTCCAACCCTCTAGCACCCAGGGTTGCTTTTTAGCAACAAATTTATTTTAATTAATTACTAAATTATTATTATTTTTTTCTGTTCTTTTTTCACCTGAATGTCATCAGTGATGTTCATTGCAATGCCAATTCAATGCCATTAGTCATGATATTTGCATATGAATACCCCCCACAGAGGCTGAAATTCACACAAATAAAAAATGTTTGGACTCTGTGCAATTTTGAACATTTTTTAACCTAAAACTTTTGACCTTTACCCTAATAAAAGTAGGTAAAATAATTGTAACATATGTTTTTTTGTGATCATTAGAATGTCTAGAACATGTTTTATTCATTATTGTGAAAGATATCCCCCAAATGTAAATTATTAATTTATTATATTATTATATAATTATTATATAATTATTATAAATTTTTCATCAAACTTTATTTTTTTATTTTTTTTAACATCTTTTTTAGTGTCAGTGCTAGTAGTACAAAGTAGTAGTAAGGTTGAAATCTATTTTTTGCAAGTAGAAATTAATGCGGGTGTTAGAGGGCTAAGAAGTACTTCTCCCATCTTTTCATAGGTCCCACGTAGGATTCGACTGCCACGACTTTGCTGAGAAGTCATTTGAACCTGTGGACAATGACATATTAATTATTACCATTAGTAGTAGTTTTCTTTACTCTGAAAACATGCCGTTTATTAACATTTAATCATAATAATGCTAGAAAATACAATTTAACCATGTGTACTACTACTTATGCATGTTGCATCATGGCATGCAGAAAAACAGCCAGCTTTAAACTCACGAGTCACAATGCATCTCAGTGCTAGTATTGTGACCTTATAGAATATAGATCACCCATTTTGATCAAGTGCTGAGTATTTAAGGGATTAGTGTCTAAAATAAAATACACTGAATGTACTTTTAGTACTGTCAAACGATCATATGGACCCAACCATCCATTAAATCAAGTTTATTATAAATATGCAACACAATTTGAAATTTAGACAATAAATGTAGCTGATGTAAGAGGATTTATATTCATTGATTACACTAGATAATGGGTCCTTGTTGACCTGTAAAACGTAATGGACCCCTTCTCAAAGTTTAAAGCAAAAATATAGATAATACCACGTCTGAAAGGCTTTGTATCCTAATGTGATTTGTGAAACAGTGTGAAAAGGAGCCCCCGCGGTTTCCAAATCAATTCACTTTCAGATTGAACACTAAACCAAAGCTTTTATAACTTTTGTTGTACTGCAAAATACATTTGTTTTACGTCAGTTATATTTGTACGTCACGGACTGTTCTGAAGTTGCTTAAATAAAGGGGTCATTTGTTGGGAAACGTAAATATTAGCACACCCCACCACCACAACACAATTAACGTGTTTGATTGAAGTTACACTTAATCATAACCAACGCTTTTATTCATACTTTG
This sequence comes from Protomyctophum bolini, assembly GCF_963924005.1. NCBI lineage: Eukaryota > Metazoa > Chordata > Actinopteri > Myctophiformes > Myctophidae > Protomyctophum > Protomyctophum bolini. The sequence continues at coordinate 43,489,664 of NC_137875.1, forward strand.
TACTGTACACAGTTTACATTACATTTAGTTTGACGGAGTTTACACTTATTTGTTCAACATAGGACATTAGATAGCACTTACCCGTTTTTTTGTGAGGTGAGATGGAGATGTCGACGCAGTTGCACAACGCTTATGTCTAGCATTGTTTCGGTCATACAGTTCTTTGACCGAATCGCCAACCTTTTCCAATTTTTCTTTGGTGCGCGAATATTTCACCAACAATTGTTTGAAGCTTAAGCAAATCGATTTCAGTGGATCGTCTGCAACAACAGGTTCTTCGGTTATAGCTTCCAAACTAGTCTCCAATCCCTGATTTGTGAATAAATTAAATACTTGTCCTTTTACTCCATACTTTAAATAATCTCCACAAACTCTACATACATTCGTAATAGGTTTCTTTGGTGTTGTTTGTTGACCAGAGGAAGCCATGTTCAATAATAAGAAGCGTGTAGGTTTGCTTCCAGTGGGACGAAATTTCCTAGCTGCACACTAGAGACTGACACGGGAGTGGATTTCCACTCCTGTCCTGTCCCACTCCCACAGAAAAAATCCTGTCCTGTCCCAATCCTGGACCAGGGTAAAAATAAAAATCCTGTCCTGTCCCACTCCTGTAGAATGACTCCTGATCCCATCCCGCTCCCACTCGAGATGACTCCCACTCCCATCCCGCTCCTGTTTTTTTTTTTTTTTTAATACTGCATTGTGCCGATTATAGACTACTCCAATAATAAGATGAACCCCATTTTTCAAGACTAATTAGAGAAAAAAGTACATTGAAATTCAATTAGTCTAGTCCCCGTCCCCGATAACAAAATAAATAGTCTTATTATTATTCAGCACAATATGGTAAGTTACTCATTAAGGCAATGGATGGCGTTCTTATTTTTTTAAAGAGTATCGTTTCATGCCATTAAACAATGTGGCACCAGGAACAGTTAACGTGGTAAATGTAATGGTATATTATATATATACCATACGGCATATAATGCCTTAATCCAGTTTAAACAACAATCTTCAAAGGCCCCAACACATAATACCTTATACATACCTTGCTATGGTGGAATGTATGTCAGTTAAATGGTAACAGTACCTTAGTTGAATAAACCCAAACATGGTATTTAATGTTTTATTTTATTATTTAAGACATTGTTTCCTTCTCTCAGTCCCTGTCGCAGGGTAAACAAAACGTCATATAGCACATGGCTAATTGTACCGTGCCAGGGAGGAGGAGGAGGCGGAGCGGCTGTAACTTTCTCCAGGCCAATAATGGATTTAATCATTCCAAATAGGTCTCCATTCATTGCTACGGTCGACATGCTCGTCTCACTGTCACTCGCTTTTAGTTTTGACTAACGCAAGCGCAAAGCAAAGCTATTGCTGCGCTGTGCAGAAGAGCCAGTGAAGTTGAAGTGAATGCGCAAGATTTGCGACATTGAGGGGGGCAGAAAACTGAGCGTGTGGTATAATTTGTAAGACACAGACCAGCTAATGATGCCTGGACATGCCTGGATGTGCACATACACGCATGCACCTGGGGACATAAGACCTGGTAATAGTGAAACATGATCAGGGTTGGGCACAGAGCAGCAAGCCAAGACAAAGGCCCATGGGTAATAAATAACTGGGGTCATTGTTAGGGGTTGAGACCCAAGGCAGTGGTCAGATCGTGGGACATCCTGATAGGCCGAGAGCCATGTGAACACATGAACACACGATAGATATAATGCCAGACAAAGAAAGATCTGGGCCGGTCGTTCCCCCACTCTCTACCATGTAACTGGGCATGCTCCCCGACGGCATGAGGCCGTCGGAACTATGCTGTTTGCTGTGCTGTGTACTCTGAAATAAACATCAAGGAACATCATCTCGTTGTCTGTCTGCCGTGCACATTTACTCTCCTGTATGGTATTTTAATATACAACAGATGGTGCCGAAACCCGACCTTCATGGTGTCTTTTTGTGCCAGTTAGGAGCAGAACCAGCGGTTTTTTATTCAGTCTAATTATTCAGTCTAATTCGTGAACGGGGAGTTTTTGTGGACGGCGACGAAGAATTTCCGGCGGACCCGACCGTGAGCTTGTCTACGCAGCGGGGATGATGACGACGACCACCGCGATGAGGAGTGTTGCGCGATGGGGACCGAGGCCAGCCGCCAGATGGGTGGACGGTGGAGCGGCCTGCGAGCAAGCCAACATCACGCCGGCGTGAGGACAGCGGTCGCGGGCGGCGAGCAGTGGGATGCAGCACGGCGCGGCGGGGATTTCCATCATCCATGGCCGATTGACCGACCTAAGCTGAGTGCCTTCGTGGACCTGATCAAGGGGTCTGTGATGAAGACGTTCCAGCCTTTTCTTTTCTCTTCACGAGTGTTCCCAGCTCTGTTGTTTCAGAGTTGGGAGGGGGGAGAGGAGAGATGATGACGACGACAGCGGAGAACAGCAGTGAACTTTTTCTCACCTTGTGCAGCTGAACGGACATTTCAAGGCAACTAGAAAGAGCGGCATACAGAAGAAGTTTCCTTTGTCATATCAGAGGCGAAGAGGGACAATTCCTTCACTCTGATTACAAATTGTGCGTTGCGTTTGTTTTCAACATGAATTAATAGGCCTCATGTTGGTATGTTTGCCGTATAATTAGATAAATTGAGTCATAAGTAGCCTAATTATGAGTCAATGAGGTGTTTTCCTAAAGATATCAAGAGATATGTGTTATTATAGTTAAACTCTGGCGTTCAATGTTATTTCTTTTTATCTTTTATGGAATCACCACGGGTGGTTAATGGAATCACCGCGGGTGGTTATGGTCAGGATGAGTCCGAGGAAGTGACTCAGGGTATTCTGATATTGTGTCTATTTACTATGTACTATAGCATTGGAATAGCAGAGTTTAGTGGTAAAACATGTAGGTTATTGCATATCAAAAAGTGCTCTTGTAACAATGGAGCTGCAAGCGGCATGTCTTGTTTAAATGTCAGTTAACTGTAGCTACTAATCATTTCCATTATTCATTGTTTGAGATTACTTATTTGTCAGAATAGGGATTAAATTACGAGGCAATTGGCAGCCGAAAGTTTACAGTGTTTAAAGAGAGTTTGATTTTACTCTTTGTGGGTCTCTAGGGCTTAAAATGCGATTTCCTTATTTTTCTTTGTTTGTGCGCATAGATGACGTACGAGTTGAGAGTGGTCTTTGCTTTGTTGAAAGTGAAGTGAGATATTGGTTTTCATGTGGATCTCGAGAAGAGAGGTCCATGTGATATGGTTCATTGTCCTGTAACATTTTTAGCCATAAGAGTTTGAAGTAACACGAAGAGAATTCTCCACTGATCCGAAATTGTATATCTACCCACTGTAATGAAAATCATTTATGGCAAGTAATCTTGAATGTCTGTGTTTGAAAACCATGTTGGGGAACTTCTTATACTGTAATGCTGTTATTTGTGGTGTCTTGAATGTGTAGTATCCAGCTGAGGGTCAAGGGGGGTATAAGCAACAGTTATGAATATGGACTATACATTTTGTATTCAACAGACAAAGTCTGTTGAAAGGGGGGAATGTGGTATAATTTGTAAGACACAGACCAGCTAATGATGCCTGGACATGCCTGGATGTGCACATACACGCATGCACCTGGGGACATAAGACCTGGTAATAGTGAAACATGATCAGGGTTGGGCACAGAGCAGCAAGCCAAGACAAAGGCCCATGGGTAATAAATAACTGGGGTCATTGTTAGGGGTTGAGACCCAAGGCAGTGGTCAGATCGTGGGACATCCTGATAGGCCGAGAGCCATGTGAACACATGAACACACGATAGATATAATGCCAGACAAAGAAAGATCTGGGCCGGTCGTTCCCCCACTCTCTACCATGTAACTGGGCATGCTCCCCGACGGCATGAGGCCGTCGGAACTATGCTGTTTGCTGTGCTGTGTACTCTGAAATAAACATCAAGGAACATCATCTCGTTGTCTGTCTGCCGTGCACATTTACTCTCCTGTATGGTATTTTAATATACAACAAGCGCTCGAGCACTGTTCATGCAGCCTGGAGTTCAGAGGAGTGGGACTAGCTGGAGTTTGATAGTTGAGATTGTAGAGCTTGTAGATCTGTCGGTTTTTGCAGCTCCGGTGTCAGGGTAACAATAAGAAATTATAGGCAGAGATGAAGTGATGTTGAACAGCCAAGCAGCAGCAAGCTACGCTACGCTAAGCTAACATCACCACCACCATGGCTGGTGTTGTGTTAGCTTAGCAGCTAAGCCTTAGCTTCTTGCAATGCTATAGCGTTCTCACTGCGGTCTCACGGTGCAGGCACTGTGGGCTGCTGCTTGGAGAGGAGAGGCTACAGGCGGCTCAGCGGCTGCTATGACCAAATTGATTGTGTGCGACATGACAACTGTTTTAAAGTATTGTACAGTGACAACTATTGAAACTTTATTGTAAACAAACACTGCGGTCCACCCAGCTCCACCCCCCAGGCTACAGCAGGCAGCCAGCAGTGAGCCTGAGCACCGCGGCGAGCGTTGTTTCCTTCCTGAAAATGATCATTATGATTCTAGATAGATGGCATTCCCGCTCCTGCACGCTCCCGTTGACTTTCATTCCCGTCCCGTCCCGATCACGGGATTAATAAAAAAAATTATCCCATCCCACAGGATTCCCGCGGGAATCACGTGACCCACGGGAATCCCGACAAAATGTCACTCTCTACTGCACACACATGTAAATCCCGCCCACTAAATGTGATTGGGTGATTGCGCGGCTGACTTCCTGAACTACAGCGTCCATACTTGTAGGCCAGTGATACGTTTCTTTCTACTGCTTGCCGACAGACTAGTTGACGCGAGGCAACAGTCTGTCTTGAGAGACTAGAGCCATACAGACAGAAAGCTGGGCACAGACACCCAGCCAGAGCCATACAGACAGAAAGTTGAGCACAGATGCCCAACCAGAGCAAACACACACACACACACACACACACACACACACACACACACACACACACACACACACACACACATTTGAAATGTTTATTTATGTCCACATAATGAAAAGTACAGGAATACCTTGTTACTGTACAAAGGACATAAACACTGCCAGTGCAGTTTGACAGTGGGAGAGCAGCCAGTTACAACGTGCATGGACGGCAAAGCATCGTTACATACAGTACAGCTGACATGTCGGAAGCAGGGCAGCAGACATAAATCATGGATAAAGGAAACAACGCCTCCTCCAAATTGAGCGGCTTCCTATAATGGCTGAAACTGAGCAATACCTCGCTAACTGCTTGGCTCTCCTTTTGGAAGCCCCTCACAACCAACTTATGCACATGCCCTAGGCTGCCAAAGATAAAACTAAAAGTTTACATCTGTAGCCTAGCTGTGAGATGGTCTGCATTAGCTGCTGATACTTCAGCACTTTGGTTAGAAAGGCTTCTTCCAGGCTATAGTCAAAGGTACAGCCGACCTCGAGAATGAACACCTCTCTATGGTTTTCATTTACAACAATGACATCAGGGGTGTTAGCTGAAATGTTAGAGAACACAGAATCATCATTACACAGGTTAAACATCCTCGGCTTCACAGTAGAATGCTTATAAAGCATGATGGAGGACCTGAAAATGGAAGAGATGTCTTTCGATATCAAATCCACTATTCTGTCATGCCTACATATGTAAAGGCCCCTGTAAACATGGCAACCATTTAAGATGTGGGACATGGTTTCAGCTATTTGTTCATGGCCATGATGGATACAGTGAGGAGCATGATTGCTTGGAAACCAGATGGAGAGATTAAGTTTAGAAGATAGAACCTGTAATCTCGCTTTCAAAGTAAAAACAACAATGCACTCATCAATGGCAACATTTTTGAACACAGAGTGAGAGACAGAATGGTCCGCAGCAGGAAGACATGCAGTCTTTCCTTGTAATCTCAACTCAGTCCAATGTTGTTGCTGTCTTTGTTGTTGCGCCCATAGGAGGCGACATCGGGCATTAGTCAGTGGAATTTGGTGCTCCGTTCCACACACAGTCATAGTCGCTCTGACAGAGATACTGGGGTCAGATATAACATTCTCTGAGGCAGCCACCGCCTCAGAGTTAGACCCTACCCACTCCAGGGTAACGTCAGCCCAGCAGCACATGTCATTTAGGTCTGGCCAGTTCGACCACACAGAGCCAGACCACGCCAGGAGAGCGACTGTCCAGCTTTCCATTGGGTTTCCTCTTTAAGCCCAGGAAGCTAGAGTCCGAACCATTCGCCAGGGGGACCTTGCGTCTTTTTAGGTCCAAGAAAAGAGAAGAACGAGCTTCATGATGAGTGGTAGGGGCGATGCATGGATTTAATCAAGTCTGCTGGAGTATTCAGAAATGATCTCCTCGACCTGATCTTTCCACTCACCTGCCACATTAAACTTGTGACCCAGGTATGTGTATGTCTGGTGACGTGAATAGACTGTTAGGGGTTTATTGCCAATTGTGAATGCAGGTATTGTATCTGTATTGGAGTGATACCAGCGGTTCCCCCACTCCGCCTCACATTTTGAGTCTTTGACCTCTAATCCTGACCACTCCAAAAAGGAGTCGGTTCTGGAGAGCATGCTGTTTATTTCAGCCCCATGATAGGATGCAACCTGAACATCGTCAGCATACCCCTGTACAGGGTTAGGGGAAATGGTGTTGGCGGGGGCACACATACAGAGCCACTTCAACCACTGGTTTAGTGCTAGCACAAAATTAACAGCACTCCACGGGCAGCCAGTCTTAATGTTACACACTTCAATGAATGAGTCCATATCAGTGTGGTTTGATTTTATGACCGTTTTACTGGACATCAAGGAACTGCAACAAGACAGTTAAACACACACAAATGAGTGAGACACATGTTGTACTCTATAAGATTTTTTTAAAGGAAAGAAACAAGGATGCAGAAATCAGATATAAGAAATATAAAAATAAATTAACTAATAGTATAATAAGAATATAATAAGAACAAGTAAGCAAGGTGTTGTGGTTGGGTGTTTTGGGTTGCTCACATGTACCCCGTAATTTGATCCCTGTGGGGGAGTTTGGTTAATAAAAACCGTAAAACTTGTGATTTTGTGATGTCCTTCCATCATGTTGCGGTCTCCAAGCAAAGTGTATAAATAACACAAGTGGCTCGAATTGGAGAACCCAACATAAAGGAAGGACATCACAAAATCACAAGTTTTACGGTTTTTATTAACCAAACTCCCCCACATGGATCAAATTACGGGGTACATGTGAGCAACCCAAAACATCAAACAATACAGTGGTACTTTACCAACTTAGGAGAATGAGGAAGACCTGGAGATGCCGGCAAACACAGGAGAATGAGGGGGGGCCCAGGCCACCCCCTGTAGGGACGTCGAAGCTGTTCCCCCCCCCCCTAACTTACAACCAACTATTACTAACAACAAAAACAAAGACTGCCGGTCATCCCCAGGCCAAACTAAAGTAAATCAAAGTAAACTCAAAATAAGGATTGACATAGTGTGGGACTGAGATGTTGCTGTCTGTGTCTCCCATGACACTGAGCTGGCTGGCTTTTATAGAGAGGGCTGCAGCAGAGGACAATTAGGGGAATCTGCTGCAGGTATGCCAGTCTGGGTGTGTCAGTCTGAGTGGGGAGGAGAGACAGAGAATTAGCACAGACAATGATTGAATGACTGAGTATGTGTGTGTGTGTGTGAGTGATGTCATGGCCACACGCAACAATCATAAACTACTGGAACAACAGAAGAATAACATCCAAGGAACCTGGAAAATACTAAATAGCATAATCAAGAAAGGAAACGGAAAACCAGAATATCCAAAGTTTTTCAAAAAGGACAATAAAATTAAGGGAAATGCAAAGGAAATTGCAGATGATTTCAACAATTTCTTTGTAAATGTAGGACCAAATTTGGCAAAGGTGATTGAGGAGCCAAGCGATAAGGAAGGTCTAGATGAAAGTCTCATAAATCCAAATTTACATTCCATATTTATTACTAATGTAAATGAACAAGAAATACTAAAAATTGTTAAAAATCTCAAGAATAAAAGATCGACTGACCACACGAACATAGACATGATGATAGTTAAAAACATAATTGATAATATCATAAAACCATTTACTCATATCTGCAACCAATCATTCCAAACAGGCATCTTCCCAAATAAAATGAAAACGGCCAAAATAATACCAATATACAAAAGTGGAGACAAACAGCATCTCACTAACTACAGACCAATATCACTTCTATCCCAATTCTCCAAAATCCTGGAAAAACTTTATGTAGAAAGACTTGACGGCTTTATTGAGAAACATCAATTACTAAGTAATAACCAATATGGATTCAGAACCAATAGATCAACCTCGATGGCAGAAAACATCTCAAAAGCAACAGATGATACAAAACACACAGTGGGGGTCTTCATTGACCTCAAAAAGGCCTTCGACACCATTGACCACGAGATACTATTAAAAAAAATGCAGAGGTATGGAATTAGGGGCATTGCCCTCTCTTGGCTGAAAAGCTATCTCAATGATAGAACACAATACGTCAGTCTAAATGGCGTTGAGTCAGAAACACTAAACGCAACATTTGGAGTGCCCCAAGGCTCTGTTCTAGGACCAAAACTATTTATTCTTTACATCAATGATATATGTAAAGCCCTACAAAATATGCATTGTGTTCTGTTTGCAGACGACACGAGTCTATACGCATCCGGAAAAGACCTTAAACAGCTCTTGCATGTAGTACAAAAGGACCTCAACATTCTAAAAAAGTGGTTTGAAATAAACAAATTATCATTAAATATCGGTAAAACTAAATTTATTATCTTTGGCAATAAAATTATAAATGCTCCAATCCATTTAACAATCAATGATATACAATTAGAACAAACAAACTATACTAAATTCTTAGGAATCATTATTGATGAAAAACTCACGTGGAAGCCACATATTGACACTTTAAAAATAAAATTATCTAAAACAATCGCAATAGTATACAAAATGAAAAGTATCATTAACAAAAATTCACTCCAAACTCTGTACAGATCCCTACTACTGCCATATTTAACATATTGTGTGGAAGTGTGGGGAAATACGTATAAAACCATAGTTCATCCCATCTTTATGCTACAAAAAAAAGCTATTAGAATTGTAAATTTGTCTGACTATTATGCACCAACAAACCCACTTTTTATTGAAAACTGCACACTGAAACTGCAAGATTTAGTCAACCTCAACTCCACTGCAATAATATACAGGGCTCATAATAAGTCACTTCCAAGCTGCATGCAGGAGCTGTTCAAGCCAAGAGAGAGCAAACATGACCTGAGGGGAAGAGCTGTATTTAAGACAACAAAGGCAAGGACAAACACCATGGGGAGATGTCTAACTGTGATAGGGGTAAAACTGTGGAACTCATTAGATAACGAGCTTAAAATGTCAAATTCAATACAAACGTATAAGAAATTATTTAAAGCAAAGATAATTGATACATATATAGCAGCAGAACAAACAAAATGAGAAAACGGTTGAATGGGTGTATGGCTGTATATATTTGTAAAAAATAAAATAAATACAAATATGTATACATTTATGTATAGACTTTTAGATAATTATGGTTATATGAAGAAATCTACTTATAGTTATATTTATGTTTATATCTATATTTATATTCATATTTATATTATTATATATTATATTATAGTATGTTATAATGTTATAATAAGGACAAATGTAAATCAACATATTGTTTACTTTTGTTATATTTCTTTTTCCTTTTCTGTTTTAGTAAATATTTCTATGATATTACTCTTTTTTTTTTTCATTTGTGTTTCTCATAAATTATGCTACTGTGATTAATGATCACAGACTATTATTATTATTATTATTTGTATTATATAAAAAGGTGGGCAAAATAAGCTTTATGCTTCAGCCCTTTCGGTTAGAACTAGTCACTGCGTTGACTAAGTAATGTAAATTGAGCAATGTAAATTGCTTAAACCTATTTTGTTTATCTGTTTTGTAAAAATGACCGAAATAAATATTCAAACTCAACTCAACTCAAACTCCAGCTTATGCACCATCACCATATACAGGATGTACTTTTCCTCATTGTCTAACTGGCAGAAACATGCTGACTCACTGGACATAACAAAATAATACATAATAACATCACATTCAGTTTAAACAAAATAACAAAAATACATGACACCAAATAGTACTGTTTCCACAATAGCATATTACTATCACAGTGAGTTGGAATTATTATCAATAACATTAGACAGGAGCTCTGATTCTTTGTGAGTCACTGTTGGTTGTGTTCTAGCCATTTTGTCTTTGGTAGGTATGAAGGATGACTGTTCACGCCCACCCACTGCTCCAACTGACGCTTCTTGTACTGGTTGCACTTCGGCTTTTACTTCCCTCACTTTAGCTTCTCTGCTGCTCTTTCTGAATTTTTGCTGTCTCTCCAACTCCAGGCTGGCGGCTTCATTGGTTTTAGCAATCAGAACATCATCAGTCACTGTGGGATCATCGAGGCAGCTTTTGATCTGATATTTGACATTATCATTAACTAACCCAGCTCTCTGGAACTTCTTCTGTATCAATGCAGGACTGTACTGTTCATCATCGCCTGGTTCTCTTGATGCAGCCAGGAGTCTCTCTTTGAGCTCAATTGCCCTGAATAAGAAGTTCTGTGGGGACTCGTTCTGCTCGTGAGTGATATTTATCAGCCTGTGATAGAGATCTGTGGAGCTATCCTCTTTGTAGTGGCCCTTTAGAATTGTACGGAGCTGGGGAAGGGTAAGGTCTGTTTTGAGCTCTAGCATATCACGGAGGCTTAGACCTGGGCTAATGGCTCTGACCACGGCCTCAATAATTTCAGCCTCACAGTGATTTCTTTTCCGTCCCATTTCAATTTGATGGGTCAAGACAACTTGTCTTTCTGACCCTTTTCCCCAATTTGGCCATTAATTCTAAATTCCCTGCGTATAGTTACCTCAGGTGGCTGTATTGCTGACGAGGTAGTTAGCGGACTGGGCCCCTGGCTGGGATAGTTCATTCTGTTTGTCAGCCTCGAATTATTATCAATAACATTAGACAGTCAGTAGTAGCTTGGGGCCTCCTGCAGTCACTATCACAGAGTTAGCATTAGCTGCTAGCTATTAGCTAAGCAGAACCTGACTACAGACAGTACTCTAAAACATTGTGGAGACACACGGCTACCTTTTCCACTATCAACATACCCCCTGTTCAGCTACTTTATACAGTATGTCTAAATGAACCCACTCTCTTATATATCTCACCTGCAACAAGACAGTTAAACACACACAAATGAGTGAGACACATGTTGTCCAGCTTATGCACCATCACCATATACAGGATGTACTGGCTTCCTCATTGCCTGACTGGCAGAAACATGCTGACTCACTGGAGTATATTGCCCCCTTGTGGCTTAGAGGAGCCATCGCTCTGTTTTGTTCTTGGCAGGGCAGAAACACAGTGACTATTAGTATTTGAGACTAACTTTACATAGAACAATGACAAAATGAAATACACTTATGCATGAACTTTTATCTTTTTAACTATTTGACTTGTAATGCCATTAACTGCATTATGAACTTGAGTAGAATATGAATTATAATTAAATAAACAACCAAAAAATAGGGGGTGGCTTTGGCTTATCCTACATTAACACCTACTCTGAGAGGGATGGGGTCTGTGAGCTGTTTACCACAGATGACCTGTATAAATGAACCACAGTACACATTTTTGACAATATCAACATAAACCTTGGGTAGATGGATTTCCTCAAGAGCAGCTATCATCACGTTATGTGCTACGGTTCCAAATGCATCACGGAAGTCCAGAAATACTGCAAAGAATTCACTAGACCCATGCTTAACACATTGTGTGCTAGAGTTTCTGGTGAGCTCAGGATTGCTGGTGCTAAGCGATTAACATTGGACTTTAGAAATGTTTAGGGGCCCACAGCGAGGGGCCTCTTATAGCGAGAATCACACCGCATAAATAAAGCCTAACTTGTCCACTTCAATTTAAAAACAAAATCATGATTTTACCATCTTCCATTCTGGAGATATTGACCTTTTTCTAACACCTGCTTTTGCCTGCACGCTGCTCGCTTGAAAAAACAGCAGAGATATGGAAGGTTGAAGTTGACAGACATTGACAGACAGACAAATAATATCATATACATACTACACACTGAATGAAAGCCCTGAATGTCTACTTTTAGGAGGAAAACAAATACACATTGATCCCATGTACAGTTTGTGACTAATTGGCTATTGAATGCAGCTTGCGCCCACCAGAGAACTTTAGAGAAGGCATGGACCCCTGTGAAATCACACCCCTGTGAAGTGAGCAGTGCAATGTTGCACTGCTCACTTCACAACATTGCACTGCTCACTTCACAGGGGTGTGATTTTTATTATTACAGTATTAGTTTTTTTCTTATGAAAGCAGCCAGAGAGTCTTCTGTTTCATACGGTATATAGTATGTACATGTCGCTATAGGCCTTATTTTGTGAATAATAGTTCTTCAAGGCATGGACCTGTACAACTGCATCCAATAGCCTGACAAACTACATGGGATCAATGTGTATTTGTTTTCCTCCTAAAAGTAGACATTCAGGGCTTTCATTCAGTGTGTAGTAATGTATATCATGTATATCATCACGTATATGATAATAATTTATTTATGTTTATTTGTATATCTGCCTGTCAATGTCTGTGACTTTAAACCTTTATAACTCGCTATGACGATAACTTCATGATGATGATTATGCACATATCTGATCATTGCCTCAATCGTAGCCCCATATGTGCCCTCTCCCTACGCTCATTCTGTCATCTCGGAGCTACATAATGAGCGTAGGGAGAGGGCACATATGCCTCAATCTCAGTAACAGGGGGGGGGGGGGCAACTATCGTTTCAGAACGATAGTATAGTGAGACGCGTTACTGGATCGGTGAGGTTAGTGGTTATCATGTCTGGACATGTTTGGGCAAAGAAGAAGAAGCACGTAGGAGCGATCAACAATGGGGAAATAGCTTCATCCACCACGGCATCGAGAGAGACGCCAAGCCCGGCTGTGATATCGACAAAATGACAACTCGATGGCTTCCGCAGTTTAGGACGAGGATGTGTATTTGTTATACATTACAAACGGGTCGATGACGTCCCAGACGCCTTCATTGCGGTGTTATCACTGCAATTATAATTAATACAAAGGTTACATTCACAACCGATAGTGACGGCTGCATTGGCTGGCGAAGACGCTATGGCTGGCGATCTCCAGCAAAGTACATGTAAAGCGGCCAGTTGATCATGGCGGTCCCTCGATAATGTGAGTCGTTTCGTGCAATCTGTCCATGTGTGTTGCGAACATTATGAAATCAAATGCCGATTGCCGATCGTTGCAGGTTTATATACGGGCAGAGAGCAAATCGTGTTATATATTTTTCCGAGAATGAGAGAAGTGCAAGCCTACTAGCCTAGGCAGTTGAAAGCACAGTGGCAGTGGGGACTGGGGGGGAACTCAAACTGCCAATGCGATCCAAGACGAAGAGACCCCCCCCCCCCCCCCCCCCCACAAGAAACCATGTAGAAACAGGAGGGGAGGGGGAATCGAGTGTATTCACACACACTAGAGCATGGACACTTCCATTTTTAGATCCCCTGACATCTGCGTTGGTCTATGCCGGGCGGCCGTCTCCATTACGTCGTAATGGAGGGCTGCCTCCTCGCATAGACCAACCAATAGTGCCAGTCGCTTCTCAGACCAACACCTCTTTTCAGGAGGGGGGGGGGGGCTTTTAACTCTTTGTAGAGCCGATCGGTGTTATTATTATGTTTTTATGAGTTGTCCGGGCGCATATGAAGTTGAAGTACAGTAATCAATAAAAAAAAACATAAAAACGTATAGATACGCTTTACGCAAACCATGACCGAGATTTAAAAAGCGTATAGATACGGTTCGCGCATTCGATGTGTTAAAATCATCAATACCTGTTTTGAGGCAAAACACATGTTCATTCATGCCTTGCCGATCGATGTAAGCCTTTTGCTTGGGAGATAGTATGTTCTCATCCACAAGCCACGGGAGAATTCGGCCAAGAATGCATTTCATAAACACCTTGTAGATGGTGGGTAACAGGGAAATGTCTCTCCAGGTTGATGGATCGTCCGGTATATTGCCTTTTTTGGGGATCCTATAGATGAGAGCACCCTTCCATGATTCAGGGACACTCCTGTTCACCAAGCAGATATTAAAGATAGACGTTAAAATATCTGGCTGCGTAGCCCTGAGATGCTCGTATAAGACACCGTCCATGCCGCACGCACTGTTATTGGGTAGCGTGCGTAATACAGTCTCCACCTCAGCCTGCGTAAAACACGTAACGTCGGGGGGATTTACCGGCCCCCGAGGATGGTATGTCCGAGCGCCAGGGCGGTGGTGGAAGTGGGTCAGTAATTGACGTTTGCCCACGACATTTATTCTGATAATGTAATTGCACACATGCTCACAATTATCAGGACAGGGAGGGGGCTCTGGGAATTCGCTGTTGTTCAGAATGATTTTGATTGCGTCAGATTGTTTGTGCAGCCATAGATATGATATAGACAGCTTGTCTCTGCTCACCTTCCTCCGCTGCTGTTGCCTCGTAGACGTCAGCGAAGGCTGCACTGTGTCCCGGAGAAAACGTAACTGCTCCTCGATCCAGCCAGTAGCCAGAGCCGGTGTCACGGCCTCCGGGAGCGGCTGCTTCGTTGGTAGGGGGAGGCCAAAGGGCTTTCCGCCACGGCTCTCAGTTGTGAATACTCCGTTGTTGAAAAATATTCCGATCAGGAGTTTTATCAGACGGATCCAGCTCCCAGGGTCTGCTGATGAAGCGTAGTGTTGTTTCACTTGCTGCTCGCTCACCAAACTGCTCCTGAAGGCCCTCTCTGCTACCTGAAAGGCCAGCCACCGCTGCTCAGACAGGGGGTTCACCAGCTCACAGAACTCCGTAGATTCTAGCTCCACACCCAGCGGGGGACTCTGCGTTGGGTCGTGGGGTAGCCACTTTTGTGGGTACACTCTTCCACTCTGGAGTGCTTGTTTGTACGCAACTGTGATTGCAGAAACCAGACACATTGTCCAGACTGCTCTCCACAAAGTCATCTTGCACATAACTACATTAACGACGGCAGTTACGACGGGTACTGTATTTCATAAAAACAACTTTGGCGCTGTGCGGTGCTTCACCTCCGTGCTGCCACCTCGACACACACACACACACACACACACACACACACACACACACACACACACACACACACACACACACACTTTTTTGTGTTTTTTTCTTTTTTTTACATTTGAAAACTTGTAAATGTAAATTCTACATGAAATGACTATCAATAAAGTACTTTCTACTTTTATTATTTTAAGAAAAAAAGGGGGGGAAAGTGAGTCTATGCTAGTACTTATTTAATTTGGTACTAAGGCGGTATGTGTAGAATGCAGACGTTGCCAAACTAGTTGCTCTGCAGGGCTCTGGTTGGAGGAGGCAGACAGGCAGGCAGGCAGGCAGGCAGACAGACAGACAGACAGAAAGACAGTTATCGATACACACATGATCATTATGGAAGTAGCTGCAGCCCACTGTAGAAGACTGTAGAGCAGTGGTAACCAACCTTTTCAAGCCCAAGAGCCCATTTTATTCCCAATTGTAAGCCAAGATCTACCACTAAAACGTGTTAGAAAAAACACTTGTTTTTTTGCTATTTCTGACAGGCTCAATGCATGTGCACACGTCCACACAAAGACTAAAGCTTAAATTAGAATAAATACTTATAGTAAGTTATATTATCAATGTCAAATAATATTAAGACAAATGTATTAGAAATAAAAAATATTAGGACAAAAATACAAATAAACTTCTTTGTTGAGGTTTTTTTAAATAAAACAAAATGCAAAGGACATTAATTGCTTTTACATGTTTCTCATTTCAATGAATATTCACATTGGCAGATGTTCAAATGACATAGGCATAACATGACCATATATATTTGCACAGATATGGTGACATACTCTCAGGGTCAGAACACCTTTAATGAGACTGCACTTTATCTGCAAGCGTTTTGAAATCTGGTTCATATTTAGTGATTGCCAGTCTGAGGGTGTCATTAAGATGTGAGTCAGTCATACGAGTTCATGATAGCGTCCCCGACACGTTGAATACTAAACTTATTTGTAAAGTTCAAACGCCAACTTTTAACCAAACGTGGGAGAAACACTGTGCACTGATAAATATCAGTGGTCCATATCCATTGTGTGACCTGCTTAACGAGCAACGGTAGGCAGCCGAGTAAGTTACCAGCTTAGTAAATTAATAGTCTACTGTAGCTGTGTGTCAGATGTTCTGTCTGAAGTAGTCAAAGCCAAGGAGAATGTTACAATTTAATTCACAATCGAGCATCTTGCCCTGCTTCGAATATCCCATGATAGAACAGCAGGATCAAAACGGATAGTCTATCATCCATGCATCCATGAGCTAAGCATCAAGCCCTGTCTAGGACCCACTTCCTTAAAAACTGTGGCTTTCTTGTTCCAATAGTTAGAATCTTCAACTCTCACTGTGTCATGTTTTGACAGCGGCACTAAACATTTTGACACTTTGTCATAGTGATATTTATCCAGCCAGGTCGGTGATTACTTATCATTCATGCTGTGCAATTATCAATTCATTATAATTCATTAATTAATTAATCAATTAATTGAACAAACATAATTACAGTACAGTACATTACAGTACAGTACAGTACAGTGGAATACAGTACAGTACAGTACAGTACAGTACAGTCATTAATCAGAATTCATCCTCCACTAATACCTACCACATTCCTGCTATAATTTCTGTTAGACATTATTCTGGACACACAACTCGCTCTGCTATAGCCTCTAATTTGATCTCCATTCCGACCCAACCTGTCGTGACTGTCCCTATTCCTACCGCATCTAAAGTATTGTACTTCGCACTTTTGAATATAAGATCGCTAAATGACAAGAAGATTTCTTATGTTAATGATTTGATCTCTAATCATGGTCTAAGCTTTTTGTTTTTAACTGAATGTTGGCTGTCATCCACTGCTCCAGCCACACTGCTAGAGGTTTCCCCACCAAATTACAATTTCCTATATTCCATTAGACAGGAGAAAAAAGGAGGTGGAATTGCTACAGTTTTCTCTAATGAGTTCACCTGCACTAAATGCACTTTTGGGGATTTCCCTACTTTTGAATATCTGGCAACACTCATAAATGCACAGCAGTCGGTACTTATTGTTACCATTTATCGTCCACCTAACTATGAGGCTAATTTTTTATCTGATTTTTCTGACTTTATGTCCATTCTCCTCACCAGCTATGACAGACTCATCTTAATTGGTGATCTGAATTTTCATATCAATAACTGTGCTAACTCTAGAGCAATGGAATTCATGGACCTCACGGCAAGCTTTGACCTTGTCCAACATGTAACTGGCAGTACCCATAAGCACGGAAACACGTTAGATCTGGTCTTCACAAAGGGTATGGATATTAATATCTCAGACATTTCTGAAATTATATTTTGTAAAATAAATGCTGTTACACACACACACACACACACACACAGAAACCTACCTGTTATTTATTATTATTTATATATTGTAAAAGAAATAATGTTGAGTGAAGAATTCAGTGGCCTGGGACGGACGAACACACACACACAGAAACCTACCTGTAAGCAGAACACCTGCCATGATCCCTACAGAACTAGTGAGTATGCACAAATGGTGCATTTCTTTATTATTTATATTTTGTAAAATAAATGCTGTTACACACACACACACACACACACACACACAGAAACCTACCTGTTATTTATTATTATTTATATATTGTAAAAGAAATACTGTTGAGTGAATGTAATGCACAATCTTTGAACTCAGTGGCCTGGGACGGACGAACACACACACACACACACACACAGAAACCTACCTGTAAGCAGAACACCTGCCATGATCCCAAAAGAACTGAGTATGCACAAATGGTGCGTTTATTTATTATTTATATTTTGTAAAAGAAATGCTGTTACACACACACACACACACACACACACACAGAAACCTACCTGTTATTTATTATTATTTATATATTGTAAAAGAAATGCTGTTGAGTGAATGTAATGCACAATCTTTGAATTCAGTGGCCTGGGACGGACGAACACACACACACACACACACACACACAGAAACCTACCTGTAAGCAGAACACCTGCCATGATCCCAACAGAACTGAGTATGCACAAATGGTGCGTTTATTTATTATTTATATTTTGTAAAAGAAATGCTGTTACACACACACACACACACACACACACACACAGAAACCTACCTGTTATTTATTATTATTTATATTCTGTAAAAGAAACTGTTGTAAAATAAATACTGTCTGACTAAAGCCTAACAAAAGTAAAAGGTTCAAATCATTATGCCTAGTCTGTTTCTTTTTCAAGCTGTATTGAACGATCAATAACTCAAAAATCACACCTGTGTGTGGGGGTCTCTGGGGGTCTGCGGAATCCGAAATGGTCGAGAAATGACAAAGTTACCATGTGGGGTTCCCCAGGGGTCCCTGTAATATCCAGACCCCCGAAAATGCAGCCAGGTGTGCAGGCCGTTTCCGGCGAGCCGCCCAACGTCCGAAATGGTTACCATGTGGTGGTCCCCGGAACATCCAGACCCCCAGGAATGTGCCCAGGGGGGCGGGCCGAGCCCGGGCTGTTTCTGGCAAGCCTCCCCATTTCCGAAACGGTTTAGAAATGGTAAAAAACAACCAAGATTTTTCCGTGCTTGGACAGACGGACACAGACAGACCCAGGGACACACTGCGTAATAGCTGTGTAATAGTGGTTGCACCACTCAAAAAACAGTAGATGTTATACATTTATTCTTTTTTGTATTTCAAAGTGGAGACTGTGCTTTCAAATGACTAGAATGTCGGGGGCCGAAGGCCCGCTCATCCTAGCGCCACGCGTCGCAAATGGGAAGAAGGCAATAGCGGAAAGGTGATACTCAATACTGTTTTTCTGGGGGTTTTTTACTTGGAAAAGCAAACATAGCAACCATGATGTTTTCATATGTCCAGTTGCTTGGAAATGGCAAAGTAGGCAACCTGGCTGAGTGGACCTATTTTTGTTGTTTTGTACTGTACTGTACTGTATTCTACTGTACTGTATTCCACTGTACTGTATTCTACTGTACTGTACTGTATTCTACTGTACTGTACTGTATTCTAATGTACTGTATTCCACTGTACTGTATTCCACTGTACTGTATTGTACTGTACTGTATTCCACTGTACTGTATTGTACTGTACTGTACTGTATTGTACTGTATTGTACTGTACTGTAGTCTACAGTACTGTATTGTACTGTACTGTAGTCTACTGTACTGTATTGTACTGTATTGTACTGTACTGTAGTCTACTGTACTGTATTGTACTGTACTGTAGTCTACAGTACTGTATTGTACTGTATTGTACTGTACTGTAGTCTACTGTACTGTAGTCTACTGTACTGTATTGTACTGTATTGTACTGTACTGTAGTCTACAGTACTGTATTGTACTGTATTGTACTGTACTGTAGTCTACTGTACTGTATTGTACTGTATTGTACTGTACTGTAGTCTACTGTACTGTATTGTACTGTACTGTAGTCTACTGTATTGTATTGTACTGTATTGTACTGTACTGTAGTCTACAGTACTGTATTGTACTGTATTGTACTGTACTGTAGTCTACTGTACTGTATTGTACTGTATTGTACTGTACTGTAGTCTACAGTACTGTATTGTACTGTAGTCTACAGTACTGTATTGTACTGTATTGTACTGTACTGTAGTCTACTGTACTGTACTGTAGTCTACTGTACTGTATTGTACTGTACTGTAGTCTACTGTACTGTATTGTACTGTACTGTAGTCTACTGTACTGTATTGTACTGTACTGTAGTCTACAGTACTGTATTGTACTGTACTGTAGTTTACTGTACTGTATTGTACTGTATTGTACTGTACTGTAGTCTACTGTACTGTATTGTACTGTACTGTAGTCTACTGTACTGTATTGTACTGTACTGTAGTCTACTGTACTGTATTGTACTGTATTGTACTGTACTGTAGTCTACAGTACTGTATTGTACTGTACTGTAGTCTACTGTACTGTATTGTACTGTACTGTAGTCTACTGTACTGTATTGTACTGTATTGTACTGTACTGTAGTCTACAGTACTGTATTGTACTGTATTGTACTGTACTGTAGTCTACTGTACTGTATTGTACTGTATTGTACTGTACTGTAGTTTACAGTACTGTATTGTACTGTACTGTAGTCTACTGTACTGTATTGTACTGTATTGTACTGTACTGTAGTCTACAGTACTGTATTGTACTGTAGTCTACTGTACTGTATTGTACTGTATTGTACTGTACTGTACTGTACTGTACTGTAGTCTACAGTACTGTATTGTACTGTACTGTAGTCTACTGTACTGTATTGTACTGTATTGTACTGTACTGTAGTCTACTGTACTGTATTGTACTGTATTGTACTGTACTGTAGTCTACAGTACTGTATTGTACTGTATTGTACTGTACTGTACTGTACTGTAGTCTACTGTACTGTATTGTACTGTATTGTACTGTACTGTAGTCTACAGTACTGTATTGTACTGTACTGTAGTCTACTGTACTGTATTGTACTGTATTGTACTGTACTGTAGTCTACAGTACTGTATTGTACTGTACTGTAGTCTACTGTACTGTATTGTACTGTATTGTACTGTACTGTAGTCTACAGTACTGTATTGTACTGTACTGTAGTCTACTGTACTGTATTGTACTGTATTGTACTGTACTGTAGTCTACTGTACTGTATTGTACTGTATTGTACTGTACTGTAGTCTACAGTACTGTATTGTACTGTATTGTACTGTACTGTATTCCACTGTACTGTATTGTACTGTACTGTAGTCTACTGTACTGTATTGTACTGTATTGTACTGTACTGTATTCCACTGTACTGTATTGTACTGTACTGTAGTCTACTGTACTGTATTGTACTGTATTGTACTGTACTGTAGTCTACAGTACTGTATTGTACTGTACTGTAGTCTACTGTACTGTATTGTACTGTATTGTACTGTACTGTAGTCTACTGTACTGTATTGTACTGTATTGTACTGTACTGTAGTCTACTGTACTGTATTGTATTGTACTGTATTGTACTGTAGTCTACTGTACTGTATTGTACTGTATTGTACTGTACTGTAGTCTACTGTACTGTATTGTACTGTATTGTACTGTACTGTAGTCTACTGTACTGTATTGTACTGTATTCCACTGTACTGTACTGTACTGTACTGTATTGTACTGTAGTCTACTGTACTGTATTGTACTGTATTGTACTGTACTGTAGTCTACTGTACTGTATTGTACTGTATTGTACTGTACTGTAGTCTACTGTACTGTATTGTACTGTACTGTAGTCTACAGTACTGTATTGTACTGTACTGTAGTCTACTGTACTGTATTGTACTGTACTGTAGTCTACTGTACTGTATTGTACTGTACTGTATTCCACTGTACTGTATTGTACTGTACTGTAGTCTACTGTACTGTATTGTACTGTATTGTACTGTACTGTAGTCTACAGTACTGTATTGTACTGTACTGTAGTCTACTGTACTGTATTGTACTGTATTGTACTGTACTCTAGTCTACTGTACTGTATTGTACTGTATTGTACTGTACTGTAGTCTACAGTACTGTATTGTACTGTATTGTACTGTAGTCTACTGTACTGTATTGTATTGTACTGTAGTCTACTGTACTGTATTGTACTGTATTGTACTGTACTGTAGTCTACTGTACTGTATTGTACTGTATTGTACTGTACTGTAGTCTACTGTACTGTATTGTACTGTATTCCACTGTACTGTACTGTATTGTACTGTAGTCTACTGTACTGTATTGTACTGTACTGTAGTCTACTGTACTGTATTGTACTGTACTGTAGTCTACAGTACTGTATTGTACTGTATTGTACTGTACTATAGTCTACTGTACTGTATTGTAATGTATTGTACTGTACTGTAGTCTACAGTACTGTATTGTACTGTACTGTAGTCTACAGTACTGTATTGTACTGTACTGTATTGTACTGTACTGTATTCCACTGTACTGTATTGTACTGTACTGTAGTCTACAGTACTGTATTGTACTGTATTGTACTGTACTGTAGTCTACAGTACTGTATTGTACTGTACTGTAGTCTACTGTATTGTATTGTACTGTATTGTACTGTACTGTAGTCTACTGTACTGTATTGTACTGTACTGTAGTCTACAGTACTGTATTGTACTGTATTGTACTGTAGTCTACTGTACTGTATTGTACTGTATTGTACTGTACTGTACTGTAGTCTACTGTACTGTATTGTACTGTATTGTACTGTAGTCTACTGTACTGTATTGTACTGTACTGTACTGTATTGTACTGTATTGTACTGTACTGTAGTCTACTGTACTGTATTGTACTGTATTGTACTGTACTGTACTGTATTCCACTGTACTGTACTGTACTGTAGTCTACTGTACTGTATTCCACTGTACTGTACTGTATTCCACTGTACTGTATTGTACTGTACTGTAGTCTACTGTACTGTATTTCACTGTACTGTACCGTATTCCACTGTACTGTACTGTATTCAACTGTACTGTACTGTACTGTACTGTATTGTACTGTATTGTACTGTACTGTAGTCTACTGTACTGTATTGTATTGTACTGTATTGTACTGTAGTCTACTGTACTGTATTGTACTGTATTGTACTGTACTGTAGTCTACTGTACTGTATTGTACTGTATTGTACTGTACTGTAGTCTACTGTACTGTATTGTACTGTATTCCACTGTACTGTACTGTACTGTACTGTATTGTACTGTAGTCTACTGTACTGTATTGTACTGTACTGTAGTCTACTGTACTGTATTGTACTGTATTGTACTGTACTGTAGTCTACTGTACTGTATTGTACTGTACTGTAGTCTACAGTACTGTATTGTACTGTACTGTAGTCTACTGTACTGTATTGTACTGTACTGTAGTCTACTGTACTGTATTGTACTGTACTGTATTCCACTGTACTGTATTGTACTGTACTGTAGTCTACTGTACTGTATTGTACTGTATTGTACTGTACTGTAGTCTACTGTACTGTATTGTACTGTATTGTACTGTACTGTAGTCTACAGTACTGTATTGTACTGTATTGTACTGTAGTCTACTGTACTGTATTGTATTGTACTGTAGTCTACTGTACTGTATTGTACTGTATTGTACTGTACTGTAGTCTACTGTACTGTATTGTACTGTATTGTACTGTACTGTAGTCTACTGTACTGTATTGTACTGTATTCCACTGTACTGTACTGTATTGTACTGTAGTCTACTGTACTGTATTGTACTGTACTGTAGTCTACTGTACTGTATTGTACTGTATTGTACTGTACTGTAGTCTACAGTACTGTATTGTACTGTATTGTACTGTACTGTAGTCTACTGTACTGTATTGTACTGTATTGTACTGTACTGTAGTCTACAGTACTGTATTGTACTGTACTGTAGTCTACAGTACTGTATTGTACTGTACTGTATTGTACTGTACTGTATTCCACTGTACTGTATTGTACTGTACTGTAGTCTACAGTACTGTATTGTACTGTACTGTAGTCTACAGTACTGTATTGTACTGTACTGTAGTCTACTGTACTGTATTGTACTGTATTGTACTGTACTGTAGTCTACTGTACTGTATTGTACTGTACTGTAGTCTACAGTACTGTATTGTACTGTATTGTACTGTAGTCTACTGTACTGTATTGTACTGTATTGTACTGTACTGTACTGTAGTCTACTGTACTGTATTGTACTGTATTGTACTGTAGTCTACTGTACTGTATTGTACTGTATTGTACTGTACTGTACTGTATTGTACTGTATTGTACTGTACTGTAGTCTACTGTACTGTATTGTACTGTATTGTACTGTACTGTACTGTATTCCACTGTACTGTACTGTACTGTAGTCTACTGTACTGTATTCCACTGTACTGTACTGTACTGTATTCCACTGTACTGTATTGTACTGTACTGTAGTCTACTGTACTGTATTTCACTGTACTGTACCGTATTCCACTGTACTGTACTGTATTCAACTGTACTGTACTGTATTGTACTGTACTGTATTCCACTGTACTGTTTTGATTGATTGATTGAAATCTTTATTAACAGTTTGCAGAATTACAGTACATTTCAAGCACAAACTCAATACAAAGACTGTTAACTGTGAGTGGACGACCCAATTAAGCCTTACACTTGTTTACAACAGGGTCCACATTGTTCAATTCATCAAAACATTTAGAGACAAACAAATAGACACTTCTATGTAGTTAAAGAACAGAACAGGAATTCATCATATAGGAAGCGAAAAGGGAAAAAAAGTATATATACAGTGAGGGGAACAGGGGGATAAAAGAAAAGAAAACGAAAGACAGAGTGTAGGGCGCCTGCACACAACACCATGCGTTGATGCCATGTGTGCATATGTGCAGGCACCCAACACCACGTCCATACAAAAACATAGTACAATCCATAGTACAAAGACAGAGTGTAGGGCGCCTGCACACAACACCATGCGTTGATGCCATGTGTGCATATGTGCAGGCACCCAACACCACGTCCATACAAAAACATAGTACAATCCAGATACAAATTCAGCTTTTACAGAGGCCAGTTTCGAATTGCAGCCATCCGTAGGTGCCCTTTGAGAGCAGTTTTGAAGGAGCCAAGGGATTCACATGTCTTAATGACTGTTGGTAGGGCGTTCCACATTTTGGTCGCATAGGAGCGAAAAGAATTTAGTCCCTTGTTTGTGCCGAATCTGGGTTGTACATGGTTTGTTGCACTCCCTCTGGTGTTGTGGGTGTGGACTTCGTTTACATTAAGGAAGTATTTAGACAGGTACATGGGTATCTTGGTGGTGTATCTAATCTTGTGGACCAGACCCATTGCAAGATGCTGTACTCTGTCGTCGACCCTAAGCCATCCCAGCCTGTCAAAGTGGGCAGGGGTGAGGTGGGTTCGGGGGGTGAGGCCAAGTAGGAGCCTGACCAGTTTGTTTTGGGAGGTCTGGAGCCTTGTTTTAAGGGCCTTTGAGGTGCTGTGGTACCAGGAGGTGGATGCATAGTCAAAGAAACCTTGTACAAGGGCTCCTGTTAAGGTCTTCAAGGTGTTTTTGTCGACCAGTGAGGAGATCCTGTAGAGGAATCTTGTTCTTTGATTGACTTTTTTGATTACGTTGGTGGCCATCTTATCACCGGAAAGATTGGCCTCCAGGATGGAACCTAGGTAGGTAATTTGATCCTTCCGTGTGATAATATCATCACCAACTCTAACCAAGAAGCCATCTGCCTTTTTGAGATTACTATTTGATCCGAAGAGAATGGATTCAGTTTTTCCCAGGTGTAAGGATAGTTTGTTATCAGCGAGCCAGGTGCAGATTCTACCGAGTTCGGAGCTGAGGGTCTTTTCAACCTGCAGTTTGTTCCTGTCCGAGACCAGCAGTGCTGAGTCGTCTGCGAACAGGAACAAGTTGCAGTCACAAGCTGAAGTCATGTCGTTTACATATATTAGGAACAGTAAAGGCCCTAGTATGCTTCCCTGTGGGACGCCACAGCTCACTGGGAGGGGGGGGGACAGTGTTCCGTTCACTTCCACCATCTGTTCTCTCCCCTCCAGGTAGGATTGCATCCAGCTCACTGATGTGCTATCAAAACCAATAGCTTTAAGCTTGTTAACCAGTATGGAGTGGTTCACGGTGTCAAAAGCCTTTTGGAGGTCCAGCATGACCATGCCGCAGTATTTTCCAGCATCCACCTCGTGTTTGATGTGGTCGCTCAAATAGAGAAGGCATGTGTCAGTGGAGTGGGATGTTCTGAAACCAGATTGGAACTCGTACAACAATTTATTAGTGGCAAGATACTTTTCAACCTGTTCATAGACTATTTTTTCCATCACTTTCGAGATGGAGCTTAGAATAGAAATAGGGCGGTAGTTGCCGGGTTCTAATTTGCTCCCTTTTTTGTACAGGGGGGTTACTTTGGCCAGTTTAAAATCTCTGGGGACCTGTCCTTGTTTGATGGAGAGGTTAACTATGTGGGTGATGACTGGAGCTATGGAAATGGCTGAGTCTCTGAGAAATTTGGAGGGAATATTGTCATGGCCAGTGGCCTTGTGGGGTTGGAGGGCACTCAGTTTCTTAAGTACCTCCTCAGTTGTTACCATTGTCATTTTAAAATCATCTTTACAAACACCTAGGTTTTTGTAGAAGCCTTTGATGTGCTCTACACCAAAACGCCCAGAGTGGGAGGGCAGTTTGTTAACCAGCATTGTTGCAATGTTTGTAAAGAAGATGTTCAAGTGATTGGCTACATCAACCTTGTCAG
This sequence comes from Protomyctophum bolini, assembly GCF_963924005.1. Lineage (NCBI taxonomy): Eukaryota > Metazoa > Chordata > Actinopteri > Myctophiformes > Myctophidae > Protomyctophum > Protomyctophum bolini. Next base: position 43,516,296 of record NC_137875.1, read on the forward strand.
TGATGAGGGTGTTATTTGATTTGATGTTTATGTTAGTAAACCTGGTTTTAAGTTTCTGACCACAGCCTAGTTGGTTGTTTAGTAGCTTCCAGAGCTCCCGAGGATTGTTTTTGATTTCCTCGGCTTTATCATTGATAAAGTTACTTTTGGCTGATTTGGTCATGGCAATTACACCGTTTCTTAGCTTGTTACATTGGGTTTTAAGGATGCACAGTTTGGTTTGGAGATCACTGTCGAAGCGCTTAGCTAGCTTGGACTTGCATTTAAGAAGTTCAGAGCATTTGTTGTCTCTGGCTTTCATTGCAGTCAGTATGTCCGAATTCATCCATGGCTCCGAGCGGGTTTTGACCCTGATGGTTCTCAGAGGAGCCATGTTGTTTAGTACTGTTGTAAATTTGGTTTTAAAGCCAAGCCATGCTTCTTCGACTAGTGAGCTCCTGAGCACATCGGACCAATCCAGTCTCTCCAGTTCTAGGTTAAAGGCCTCACTAGAGTAGGTTTTGAGGTCCCTAGATATGACTGTTTTGTGACAGTCAAATTTTAGTTTCTGTATTTTGCGGGTACAGAAAATCATAAAATGATCACTGAGCCCACATACAATAACCCCTTTCTTGGAGATTCTGGATTTGTCCGAGGTCAGAATGAGATCAATGACAGTTTGAGTAGAATCACACACTCTTGTGGGTTGGGTAATTAGCTGGCTGAAACCATGCAGATCACAGAGCCGACTAAACGATTTAAACACAGGCACTTCCTTACGATGCATGTCCGTATTCCAGTCGCCAATCAGGATTTTCTCTACAGATTCCTCCCCAGCTAAGCACCCCTCAAGAATATCATAGAACCCGTGCTGATCAGGCGGTCTATAGACGGTGCCAACTAGTACTGATTTAGCATTTTTGAAAATTAATTCAACCCACACAGTTTCAATTTCATCATGCTGTAATTCAGTACGAGTAACATATTCAGTGTCTTTGTGAATATACATGCACACGCCACCACCATGCCTGTTTCTGTCGTTCCTAATGACAGTATAGTTTTCTATTTCTATCTCTGGGTCCTTAGTGGACTCGTCAAGCTTAGTTTCAGAAAAACACAGGATGTTTGCCTTACCGTTTTGAAATAGATGTCTGATCTCTGCCAGTTTGCGACTGAGGCTATTCACATTCAAATGAAACAGATGAAGGCCGTTGGTTTCGACGATTGTGTTAATTTCGTCGGTGTTGAAATAGTCTGAGGTGTGAATGTGGATGGGCGGTGGAATTTCCGTGGCTGAGGTGTGAGTGGGGAGGGGCGGTGGAATGTCAATGCCATTGTCCTCAGTAGTCCTGGATTGACTGTGCATGTCAGGACATGTCCTGCACATGTCAATGCCATTGTCCTCAGTAGTCCTGGATTGACTGGGGGTGTGGGGGAGGGGGGGGTGTTCCTCGGTTTCGATCACAGCCGGGTTGGTTTCAGCAAACATAACGCCCGCGGTGAAATAAGGGGGTCCGCTGGCGTTGGTTGTATGCTGTGGGGGAGAGGCTGGAGAGCGTTCCCAGGCTGATCTTGGAGTTGCGTCCGTGGTCAAGTCCATGGAGGCGGCGCTCTGGAAGCCGTGGCGCGTTGCGATGGAAACGACTGTGGCTTGCGGAAGTACCTCTTGCTGTAGGAGCAGTCTCGCTTGTGAGACCGCTTGTGATCGTGTAACCGGTCCAGGATTGAAATGAATGTCTCCCGATAGCAACAGGCATAAAATAATCACAGTTCTGCGATCCATTTTGCCAGTCGGGGGCTTGTACTTGCGATTCGGGTTCGCTGTTAACAGGCCATGAATCGCCGCCGACCCAAAAGAAATGTGTTTGCATTCCAAACCATTTAGGAGGAAATAGTCGCTGTGAAACTCAAACTCCTCTGCTTCGTTTCCGTATCGTTCCATCTCTTCTTGGTGTAAACTCCATGTTGAATTAAAGCATGCGTCCGTAATCCATAGGATGAAGAATAGGTAAAAGGCGGAACAAGTTGAAAACATAGCTACCGGTTCTTGGTTGGAGAGAGCTCCTGGGAATGCGACTGCTCAGGTCGAATGCTAAAAGTCATGAAAAGTACTGTACTGTAGTCTACTGTACTGTATTCCACTGTACTGTACTGTATTCCACTGTACTGTATTGTACTGTACTGTAGTCTACTGTACTGTATTCCACTGTATTGTACTGTATTCCACTGTACTGTACTCCACTGTACTGTACTGTAGTCTACTGTACTGTATTCCACTGTACTGTACTGTACTGTACTGTAGTCTACTGTACTGTATTCCACTGTACTGTACTGTAGTCTACTGTGTCATAGCATAACATGAAGTGAACCAAAACATTCTGGTACTTACATAATGTACCACATCACTGGCAAACCACCCCCAAGACAGTCTGTTGCTGCCCTCTGCAGGCCAGGCTGTACTGCATCATACTGTGCTGCTGTGCCCTGTGTATGTGTGTGCACACGTGCTGTGTGTCGCTTCGAATAGTATATCATTTCATATGGATCTGAAGGGTTCTTTCTGAAATGGTTCTCTTCCAGCTGTCTTGGTAAATACCAAGCTGTATTCAACGATCAATAAGTCAAAAACGAAAGTATAAAATAATTTCAAAGTAGAGATTCTGAGCTTTCATATGATATATGTGGTGTCATTGTAGCTATAGTAGATACTTTTTTATAGATCTGTAAATGTCTGTTACATTCAAACGCGATTATCTCAGCTTCTATTGTCAGAAAGGTGTTTTGGCCAAAACCAAGGGTTATTCAACGATCAATAACTAGAGAACGGAAGATGGGAAAATCACAATTTCTTTTCCTAATGAAAGTAGACATCATAATCTGTCTTTTGAGGTATCTGTTGCCACGTTCGCTATAGCACAACATTTTCCTGTGGGCTTGGAATACTTGCCAGAATGGGGTCAAAAGCCTGGCATAAGCTAACTAATTAATTTAATTAAACTCTGGCACTGAATGTGTTAATTGGTGATCTGAATTTTCATATCAATAACTGTGCTAACTCTAGAGCAATGGAATTCATGGACCTCACGGCAAGCTTTGACCTTGTCCAACATGTAACTGGCAGTACCCATAAGCACGGAAACACGTTAGATCTGGTCTTCACAAAGGGTATGGATATTAATATCTCAGACATTTCTGAAATTCCTGCTTCTGTTTCTGATCATTGCTGTATATTTTGAATACTACATTTCTAACACCAAGAGATCGCTCGGAAACTGTACTAAAAAAGAGAAATCTTGATGAGACAGCAATAGCAAAATTCTCAGATTTAATGAGCACTCTTACTCCATCTACCATGACCTCAGTTGATAACCTTGTAGATGAATTAAATGACAAATTGAGATACTCCCTAGATACAGTGGCTCCTTTACAAATTAAGAAAAGGTAAAAAAGCCATAGAACACCATGGAATAATGCCGCCCTCTGTCAGCTAAAAAGAAACTGCCGCAAAGCTGAGCGAAAATGGAGAAAAAATAAGCTAGATGTCCATCTGGAAAATTGTAATTCTCATTTAAATAACTATAACACTGCTCTCAGAAAGGCGAGACAAACCCATTTTTCAAACATAATTAATGATAACCAAAGAAATCATAAAGTCCTATTTTCCACCATCAATACTCTTTTAAACTCTAGACCTGCTACAGTTTTGAATGATCAAGCACTTGCCCTGAAATTTAATGATTTTGCTCTCTTTTTCAGGGATAAGATTGTTAATATCAGGGCTGAAATTATTAATCCTATTTCTAATTTGACCTCTAACTCCCCCTTAGTTACTCACTGGGATTTCCCTGGTCAGGCGCCATCCTCCATGATGGCCTCGTTCGAGCCGGTCAGTATTTACTATGTCAGCACCTTGATAGGAAAAATGAAGCCATCCACTTGTGCCCTTGATCCCATCCCAACCAAACTTTTCAAAACTACCTCCCACTGTCTTTCCCAGGATAGGAACTATTATAATAAACTCTTCCATCCAGTCAGGTATATTCCCCAATTCCTTTAAAATGGCCCTGGTAAAACCCCTGCTTAAGAAGCCCAATCTGGATAGCACTGATCTACACAATTACAGACCCATATCCAACCTCCCCTTCCTCAGTAAACTCCTTGAAAAGACAGTTTTAATCAACTTCTCACTCATCTCAACAAAAATAACATTTTAGATAAATTTCAATCAGGTTTCCGATCCCAGCACAGTACAGAGACAGCACTACTAAAAGTAGTCAGTGACCTCAGAATGGCAAGTGATAAGAATAAAGTGTCTATCCTCATCCTCCTAGATTTGAGTGCTGCATTTGACATTATTGATGATTGATGACATTTTAATTGACAGACTCGAAAAATGGGTAGGTCTGTCTGGTAGTGTCCTACAATGGTTCCGCTCATACCTAGCTGAACGACGGTTCTGTCTCTCTAGGTGACTCCGTATCAGAACCAGTCGAGTATGGGATTCCTCAAGGAAGTATCTTAGGACCCATCCTCTTCTCCTTATATGTGCTGCCACTTGGTCACATCATTAGACGCCATAATGTCAATTACCACTGCTATGCAGATGACACCCAGCTACACATATCTGTCTCACCAGACAACCTCAATGCCCTGAGTGAGCTCACTTCCTGTCTCAATGACATCCATCTTTGGATGTGTAGTAATTTTCTAAAACTTAATGAAGGAAAAACTGAGATCCTTCTCACTGGTCCCCAGTCTGAGAGAGAAAAGGTCAAGCTAATGCTTGGATCCCTGGCTAGACATGTCAAAACAGAGGTCACAGACCTGGGTGTAACTTTAGACTCTGACCTAAATTTTAACTCTCATTTTAGTTAAGTCACAAGAACAGCCTTTTTTCACCTAAGAAACATGGCTAAAATAAGACCATTTTTAAATCAAAGAGATGCAGAAGTACTTGTACATGCTTTTATCACCAGCCGACTAGACTATTGTAACTCCCTTTTTACAGGACTACCCAAAAAATTACAAATAATCCAGAATGCGGCAGCTAGAATACTAACAAACACCAGAAGAAGAGATCACATTAGTCCAGTCCTGTCAACATTACATTGGTTACCAGTAGCATTTAGATTTTAAAGCACTTTTATTTGTATATAAAGCACTTAATAACCTAACACCCTCATACATTAAGGATTCCATAAATGTTTATGTTCCCACTAGAACACTCAGATCTTCATCCACTCTTCTATTAAAATTACCCAAAGCTCAACACAAGAAAACCGGTGAGGCCGCTTTCTGGGTCTATGGCCTCAAGTTGTGGAACACCCGACCACTGCACCTTAAAAGGGCGAACTCCCTTGATGTTTTTAAGAGCAAGCTGAAAACTTATTTTTTCAACTTGGCATTTGTTTAGTTTTATCTTGTGTTCTGGTACAAATTTCCTTACCATTTTTAATGTTTTAGTTTTGTATTGCTATTTTTATTTGCTAATTGTATATACTGTGTATTGTAATGATTGACCTACTTTTGTTTCCGGCATTCCGCTGCTTGTTATGTTTTATTTTATTTTATTTTTATGTGAAGCACTTTGAGTTGCATTTTATGTATGAAAATGTGCTATATAAATAAAAAGTTTATTATTATTATTACAGTACAGTACAGTACAGTACAGTACAGTACTGTGGAATACAGTACTGTACAGTACTGTGGAATACAGTACAGTACAGTACAGTGGAATACAGCACTGTACAGTACTGTGGAATACAGGTTGTCCACTTGCCATGCTTGCTTTTAGACGGAAATAAAAACAAGCAAAACAAACAATAGGGCCACTCAGCTAGGTTGTACACTACTACACTTAATATGTTAATACACTATTACTCTACTACACTTAATACATATTACACTATTACTCTACTACACTTAATACGTTATTATACTATGCGGTCAGGCGCAAGCTTGGCTCAGGGAGGAGGACGCCCCTGCCATGCAGAGTCAACTGCACTTTGGATTAAAACATAATTTCCTGTGTTTCATGAAACAATTACACTATTACACTTAATACGTTATTACACTATTACACTACTACACTTATTACACTATTACACTATTACACATTATGTTATTACACTATTACACTACTACACTATTACACTACTACACGTATTACACTATTACACTACTACACTTATTACACTATTACACTTAATGTTATTACACTACTACACTATTACACTACTAGACTTATTTTACTAATACACTATAACACTACTACACTTATTACACTATTACACTATTACACTTAATGTTATTACACTATTACACTACTACACTTATTACACTATTACACTTAATATGTTATTACACTATTACACTTAATATGTTATTACACTATTACACTACTACACTTATTACACTATTACAAACTATAGACCAATTCCTATCAACTTGTTGACATGGCAAATAAATTATTGAATCTTGATTGAATTGAATCTATGTTATTACACTATTACACTACTACACTTTTACCCTTTACACTACTACACTTTTACCCTTTACACTATTACACTACTACACTTATTACACTATTACACTATTACACTATTAATAAGTTGATTAATTAATCATTATTATTAATTATTAATTACACTTGAGGGAACATAGGGCTGAGGGAACATAGGGCTGAGGGAACATAGGTACGGTCCCCTACAGTAAGTGCTACTTGTTGGGGTAGTTTTATTTGACCAGTAACACCTAACAGGAACACAATCATGGTGGTTATAACAAGCATAAAACAAGAAGGATCTGTGTAAACAAAACAAGATTACCTGTACGAGCGGTTTCGGATTAATAACGCACCATCATTCCGTAGTCTGTAGTTTCAGGTCATTTATTAGAAAAGCCCGTCTTTAGATTAAACAAAACAAAATCATTCGTATAAGGTTATATTCCGTTGTACAATAGTGCTATGCTATGTGGTGGTGGTGGTGGTGGTTTAAATGTTTGTCCCTGCCGCTCTCGTTTCTGATCACATCATGCCGTCACCTGCCTCATCACAGAGTGACACCCATAAATCAACGTGACGTCCTCACATTACCATAACAATCAGCAGATCGTATAAATAATAGCAGCAAATAGCAAACAAAATAACTCAACATTTCATAATATCATTTCTCAGGCATAATTCATAGAAAATAAATGATAATCATAAATGATAAAGCAAATCTACAAATGGCTTCAACATACCGGCCCCTAATTGACCATTAAAGGGCAATTCAATTCAAAAATCATAAGAAGCCATACTGTAAGCTCAAGTCCTTGGTGACAATGTACAAAATTGCCAAATGGAAAACAAATCCAAGTTCATCTTCTTTGAAGAAAAAAGGTAGGTCCGTGTGTGTGTGTGTGTGTGAGTGTGTAAAGGGGGGGGGGTTCTTCGACCACGATGTGTCGTGGCAGTCAGCAGTCGCCATAGAATCCATCAGATCATGTCTTTCAGGAGACACAGCTTGGTAATGGGCCTCTCCAATGATCCATTCTGTGTCTTCACTTTGACACGGCGTACATGTCCCCGTTTGTCGGGAAAGGTTTCCATGATGCGGCCCATGGGCCAGGAGTTGCGAGGTGAGTTTTCATCGATGATGAGCACTAAGTCTCCAGGCTTTAGATTTCCTTTCACTTCGTTCCACTTTTGTCTCTCCTGCATCAAAGGAAGGTATTCACGTGTCCAACGTTTCCAGAAGAGGTCTGATATATATTGGACCTGTTTCCATCTTCGTCTGGAATAGCCGTCATGCTTCCCGAACATTCCAGGTGGAAGAATGGGCATTCCTTTAATTTGAAGCAGGTGGTTAGGTGTTAATGGCTCGGGGTCTTTTGCATCCTCGGATACAGTCGTGATAGGGCGATCGTTCATGATGGCCTCCACCTCGCATAAAGCTGTTTGGAGGCACTCATCGTCCAGGGTTTGTTCCTTTGTGATTGAGTAGAGGATCTTTTTGATGACGCGGATGAGGCGCTCCCATACGCCTCCATGATGAGGACCGTAGGGTGGGTTGAATGTCCACTTTATACCTTCTGCTTGAACCGAATGCTGGATCCTTTGAAGGTTTAGGTGGTCGAATGCCTCTCGAAGTGCTCGTTCGGCTCCAACAAAATTAGTTCCGTTGTCCGAAACGATTTCTCTCACTTGGCCTCTTCTGCAGATAAACCTTCGGAGTGCAGAAATACAGGAGTCTGTATCCAAGGTGTAGGCCATCTCCAGATGTATGGCTCTACTTGCAAGACACGTAAACAGAGCTCCATACCTCTTTACTTTACTCCGGCCCCTCTTGACTTCGATAGGACCAAAGTAGTCCAAGCCAGTGTGGGTAAAGGGGGGTAGGTCAGGTGTTATTCGATTTAGAGGCAGGTCTGCCATCTTTTGTTGTAGAGCAGTGCCATGCCATCGCCTGCAGAGCACACACTCACGGGTTATCTTTCTTGCAGCAGAATTGGCTTTGATGATCCAGTACTTGGTTCGGAGTTTGGAGAGCATCTGATTTCTACCACAATGACCCACCAAGATGTGAATGTGGTTCAACAGTAGTCTTGAGAAGTGATGGTCATTGGGTAGGATAGCCGGATGTTTCGTAGTCTCTGGCATCGCCAACTTACTTAACCTGCCTCCAACCCTCAGGATTCCATCTTGGAGGACAGGGTCAAGTTTGTAGATCCTACTGCTCCTTTTCACAGTTTGGCCTTTTTCCAAAGAAGTCATCTCATCTCGGAATGATCGTAGTTGGATGTAGGATATGAGTGACTCTTCAGCCTCAGCAAGATCTTTCACAGACAGTTCAGATAAGTCTGATTTTATTGATGTGTGCAGAGTGTAACCTGCTGCTTTCTTCTGAAGGCACAAGTGTCTCAGAGTCGTTTTGAATTTCAAGAGCCAGGCTGCTGATCGGATTAATCTGTCCCATGTTGAGAAGTGCTCAATGCGACTCAAAGGACATTGATTCTGTAGAGCCGATGTAGCGAAAGTCACAGCCGTTTTCTTGATCTCTGGGTCACTGTCGGAGAGTACTAGTGGTACTTCCGGAAGTGTCGGCCATTCTGATTCAGGTTGCATCAGGAAGTCTGGTCCTTTCAGCCAGCATCCATCCCTAAGGAAAGCGTTTGCTCGCATACCTCTTGATGCACTGTCTGCCGGATTGATTGCCGTCTTTATGTGGCGCCACTGGGATTTGTGTGATAGGTCTCGAATAGTTGATACTCGGTTAGCCACATAGGTCTGAAATCTCCGGGTGTCGTTTAAGATGTATTTCAGGACCGAGGTGCTGTCTGTCCAGAAGACAGAATCGGTTAGGGTCACCTCGAGCTCTCTCCTCAGCATCCTATCCATCCGTGCAGCAAGAACAGCAGCTGCAAGTTCGAGCCTCGGTATAGTCACCACTTTCAGAGGTGCAACTCTTGCTTTCCCTATGACAAAAGCAATGTGAGTTAGTCCGCTGTTGCTGGTCAGTTTAAGGTAACTGACCGTGCCGTAGCCCCGCTCACTCGCATCACAGAAGTGGTGCAGTTGTGCGCTAGAGGTTTCGAAGTTTGGTGGCTTAAGGCATCTCTGGACTCTGAGGTCCGAAATCAGGTTGAGGTCTTTAAGCCAGTCTTTCCATTTCTCTGCCAAAGCACTTGGGATCTCCTCATCCCAGCCACAGTTAAGTTTGCAAAGCTCTTGTAGTATCGCTTTCCCTGTCAGCATGACTGGTGCTAGTAACCCAAGAGGGTCGTAAACAGAGTTCAGCTCTGACAGGATACTTCTGCGGGTGAGTGACTGTTGTTTCGGAGTGATCATAAAGAAGAATGTGTCAGACTCTATGTCCCATCGCATGCCTAGTGCTCTCTCTACAGGCAGTTTGTCCGTGTCGAGATCTAGGTTTTTCACTTCCTTAGCCCTTTCTTCTGCTGGTACAGAGGTGAGGACAGAACGACTGTTACTGGTCCATTTGGTGAGTTTGAATCCACCAGTAGCACATACTGCTTTCAACTCCTTTACCAGACAGATAGCTCGTTTCTCATTTGGGACAGATTTGAGACAGTCATCCACATAAAAGTTCTGCCGAATGGTGTTAAGAACTTCGGTGCCATACTTTCCTTCATTATCATCAGCTGTCTGTTTCAGTGCGAAATTGGCACAGCTAGGTGACGATACCGCTCCGAAGAGATGGGAGGTCATTCGGTACTCCGCTAGTGGCTCATTGGTGTTCCCTCCAGGCCACCACAGGAATCTTAGGAAGTCCACATCATTCTCGGGTATTTTTACTTGATGGAACATTCCTTCGATATCCGCCATTACTGCCACTGGTTCCTGTCGGAATCGAAGGAGTACACCCAACAAGGTGTTCGTAAGGTCAGGACCTTGCAGCAGTTCGGCATTCAAAGAAGTCCCCTGAAAGGACGAAGTACAGTCAAATACCACCCGGATTGTCTTTTTCCTTTTGTGATAGACCCCATGGTGGGGAATGTACCACAATCTTCCATCATTCCGGAGGAGCTGTTCTTCTGGGACTCTTTCTGCATGTCCTTTCATTAGGACGTCGTTCATGAAGTTGACGTAATCGTTGCGAAAGGTCTCGTCTTTCTTAAATCTCTGCCTGAGACTTGTGGTTCTTTGCTCTGCCACCTTCCTATTGTTCGGCAGGCAGATGTTGTCTTGACGGAAGGGGAGTCGTATGACATAGTGACCTTCTTTCCTCGTGATGGAGTCATTGACCACTTTTAGGAACTTCTTGTCTTCAAATGAGTGCTCTTGCTTCTCATTGTAAGCCAGCTCTGAAAAGTCCTGATTATATTGTTTTACAAGAAGCTCTTCAAGTTTGGCTACCGAAATTCTGTTTGAAGTTATCCGTGGTCGACCATGCTCATCTGCTGGAGTGCTGCTGCCAAGGGGTCCATTTACAGTCCAGCCCAGGCGTGTCAGAACCGCATAGGGCCCGTCACTTTGACTGTTAATGACTCTCAACGGCTCTATTGCCTTCGGGACATTTGCTCCGATCAATAGAGCTACTTCTGCTCTGATGGAGTTCAGTTGGACGTCCTTCAGGTAAGGCCACGCCTCCAAGTCCGCTTGTATGGGGATGTTTTCCTGACTAACAGGTATGGCATTCTGAGTGAAGACCTCTGGGAGTTCAATGAAGCTGCTTCCATCTAGGCTGCATACTTCCAGTCCAGTTATAGTATGGGTTTTCACTGGTTTCTCTTGACCCATTGTTTTAAGAAGGATCTCTGTTCTTCTTCCTCTAATAGACAACTGTTCCATTAGTTTCTCCATACAAAAGGTTGCGTTGCTTCCGGGATCCAGAAACGCATATGTTTCAATAACACAGCTTCCCTTATTAGCCTTTACCTTCACAGGTACAACTGCCAACTTGTAATCTGTAGTTCCGGCTCCCGTACGCTCCGTAGACACCATAGCGCTGGTGACAGGGTTGCTCTTATAGTTGGCATCCTTCTTGGCTGTCATGTCTGCTGGAGAGAAATTCTCGATGTGCAAGACAGTAGGGTGTTTCTTCTCACAAAGGTGACAAGTGAGACGTTTTTTGCATGTAGCCGTCATATGTCCTCTCATCAGGCAGGCAAAACAGAATCCCTGTTTCTTTAGAAATTCAATCTTGTCTTTGTGAGGGACCTTTGACATGGTTTGACATGATTCCATCACATGATTCCCTTTACAGAATACACAAGGCTTGACAAAAGCCCTGTTCACCGCTGTGGTGTCCGTTATTCTGTTTCCTTTTTCATTGGAGATCATGTCCGTTTCTGTCTTTTCCACAACAGGTGTAACCGCAGTCACAAAACTTTTCTTGCTGCTGGCCTTCGTATACGGCAAGTCTATTTTGGGGTTTCTTGCCCTCGTACTTCCAGCATCATCTTTAATTTCTCCAAAGACAGGATCCAGAATGATCTTGGCCTGTTTTTCAATAAACTCAATCAGGTCATAGAACCTAGGTCTTTGCTGGGTTTCATCAACAATGTCACATACAGCAGATCTCCACTTCTCTCTCAGCTTATATGGGAGTTTTGAGACAAGTTGCTTCATATTAGATGGCAAGTCCAGCTCTGTCATGTATGGAAGATCTCTGACTGCATTACCACAGCTCCTTAGGTAGAGCGCATAGCTGTTTAGGGCCTTTCCATCATCTGACTTAATTGGATTCCAGGTTAAGGCCTTTTCAATGTATGCAGTGGTTATTTTGAAATCATCACCAAAGTGATGTTTAAGTAAGTTTTTGGCCTCAGGATAGCCTGTTGCAGCGTTCAAATGCAAACAGCTTCGTACCAGTTCCTTTGGCTGTCCGACTGTATACTGTTCCAGGAAGTACAGTCGATCCTCATTACTTTCAGTTTTGTTCTCAATATTATGCTTAAAGGCTTGCATAAATGGTCGGTAGGCAAGGGGATCACCATCGAACATCGGGACCTCTCTTCCTGGCAGTGAGGCCAGCCTCTGCTGTGCCATAAACAAATCAGCTAGGTCTGTCTGTCTTTGCAGAATAGCTGTGAGGTCACGTTTATCAGGCCTCTCATGCATTTCACTCCTAGGAGTGGACCTGTCTTGCCTTTGGGACCCGTCTTGTCTGTGGGTTCCATCAGACACGAAAACTTTAGATGCACGGGGTTTTGTTGCTGCTGCTGCAGCAGCTGCTGCTGCGGTCATAGCATATCCTTTGTTTATTTGCCTTCTGTTGGCTTGTGGTGGGCCTGATGGGGCCTGCATAAGGTTCTGTAATGGTGTTTTAGGTATTGCTCCATATACAAGGTCCACATGTGACAGGCTTAAATCTGTGTTATACACAGCAGATCGTGCCGCCCCTAGTTGATCTGGGTCAGGGGACCTTTTCTCTGCATTTTCATTTTGATAGGATTCCATTCCATTTTCGTTTGCATTTTCGCTTGTATTTTCGTTTGCATTTTGCTCCATATTATCAAAATGTTCCAGAGTTTTCAATTTTGCATCACTTGCAGCAATATCCGATTCAAAAGCCAGTGATTCCAGTTGTGCAGTCAATTTCATTTTTGCCATTTCCAGTTCATGTTTTCTTTCTAGACCCTCCGCTTTGGCCATTAAAGCAGCTTTGTCCGATGCAACTTTCATGCGCTCTGAGAAAATAGAGCTAGTTTTTGAACTTGACACTGAGACCCTTGACACAGACACACTGTCTGTTGTTTCCACCAGATTTTGTGGGTCAGGCTCTGGCTGCCCACCTTTTAACCATGTATCCACTTCACCCATAAATGCATTGTAATTGGCCATTTTTGGCTCATACCAGTTTTCATTTTCATCATTTCTCACATCCTCAGTGAGTAATTCCTGAACAGTCACATGATGCATTTTAAATTCATAAAATGCAACACAATGACGTACAGTCTTGGCATCAACACCCGAATCCATCATTTCTTCTATTTCATTCATTTTACGTGTACAGTGCCCAAGTTTGCCCTTGCGCGTCGCGCTGAGGACTTTAAATTCTGAACTAATTTCTTTTGGATTCATTTTTATTTCAGTGGCCATTGCAGCCTCCACAAGTTCATCCTTTTCCGCCATTGTCACAGTTTATTTCATAGACAGTTTCGATTAGTTTAGTTATTGATTCATTTGAATATCCCTTTGATCATTCAGTTAGTTAGTTTTCCCATCCGTATATCGCACAACAGTGACAGCGCAGCACAGTTCATTGTTCATTTGAATTCCCTCTTGTGTGGTCTTAGCCACGTTCATTATACATCACAGTTCACTCATGATCATGTTGTTATTCAGTTCGTATGATAGCCAGGCACTTTAGTCTTTATTTCGTATCCTTTATTCAAGTTTATTGTTTGGAAATGAATCGATTGATCAACGGATCGCAGCAGTGCGCAGTTGCGCTATATTGCATTTACTTACGATACGGAGTATACGGACCATGTTGTGGTTTTGGCAGCTGTCCAAAGTCCTCTCCATGAACAGTATTGTGTGGGAATTCAGGTGCCTTTTCATTCAATTGTCGATGTTGTTGTTGTCTGCGTCGTTCTGGCTGTTGTTTACTTTTAGGGTCATTTAAACTTTGTACGAGCGGTTTCGGATTAATAACGCACCATCATTCCGTAGTCTGTAGTTTCAGGTCATTTATTAGAAAAGCCCGTCTTTAGATTAAACAAAACAAAATCATTCGTATAAGGTTATATTCCGTTGTACAATAGTGCTATGCTATGTGGTGGTGGTGGTGGTGGTTTAAATGTTTGTCCCTGCCGCTCTCGTTTCTGATCACATCATGCCGTCACCTGCCTCATCACAGAGTGACACCCATAAATCAACGTGACGTCCTCACATTACCATAACAATCAGCAGATCGTATAAATAATAGCAGCAAATAGCAAACAAAATAACTCAACATTTCATAATATCATTTCTCAGGCATAATTCATAGAAAATAAATGATAATCATAAATGATAAAGCAAATCTACAAATGGCTTCAACATTACCTCTAATGGAGACATTGATGATCTTTAAATTCATAAGTGCTTCCCTTTGGGGTTATCTTGGTTCTGTGGTATCATCTCTTACATTTTGTCAATAATATGACTGTGGCATTTTGATGTTAAGAGACACATGTATCTTGTGGTAAAAAAAACAAATGAAAGCACCAGTCAACTAATAACATGCAAATGGCTTGCATGCAATCTGGTGGTAAGCAATGTGTGAAGTACCAATGAAACTACGACCCAGGACATCCCCTATATGAGGTGTTCTATGTCTGCCATTCATAGCATTCCTACAAGCTGGAGAAGGACACAAGGCATAGAGCAGTAGGTAAGAGCCCGTTATGGGGGAAACAGTGTTTTAACTTGTGTCACTATTATTACTTTAACTTTAGCACTGACTTGTCTTTTAAATTCAGTAAGTGCTACTTGTTGGGGTAGTTTAAATTGACTGGTGCATATACTCGATTGATGGAAATAAACACTGATTAACTCATTATAGCATAGAAGAGTTGACTCATGCACACAAAAATAGCTCCACCTTGATGGAAGCAACAAACTCAGATGTGGTTGAAAGTTGGTGGGAGCAAGTAAACTCAGATTACCTCAAATGGAGGCAGTGATGATGTTTCAATTCATAAGTGCATCTCTTTGGGGTTGTCTTGGTTCTGTATATTCATCTACCATATTATCCTCTGTCACTAGTATTACTTTGACTTTAGCACTGACTTGTTCTTTAAATACAGTAAGTGCTACTTGTTGGGGTAGTTTTATTTGACTAGTGCACCTAACAAGAACTCAATCATGGCGGTTATAACAAGCATGAAACAAGAAGGACCTGTGTAAACAAATTAAGATTACCTCTAATGGAGACATTGATGATCTTTAAATGCATATGTGCTTCCCTTTGGGGTTATCTTGGTTCTGTGGTATCATCTCTTACATTTTGTCAATAATATTACTTTGGCATTTTGATGTTAAGAGACACATGTATCTTGTGGTAAAAAAAACCAAATGAAAGCACCAGTCAACCAATAACATGCAAATGGCTTGCATGCAATCTGGTGGTAAGCAATGTGTGAAGTACCAATGAAACTACGACCCAGGACACCCCCTATATAAGGTGTTCTATGTCTGCCATTCATAGCATTCCTACAAGCTGGAGAAGGACACAAGGCATAGAGCAGTAGGTAAGAGCCCATTATTGGGGAAACAGTGTTTTAACATGTGTCACTATTATTACTTTAACTTTAGCACTGACTTGTCTTTTAAATTCAGTAAGTGCTACTTGGTGGGGTAGTTTTAATTGACTGGTGCACATACACGATTGATGGAAATAAACACTGATTAACTCATTATAGCATAGAATAGTTAACTCAGGCACACAAAAATAGCTCCACCTTGATGGAAGCAACAAACTCAGATGTGGTTGAAAGTTGGTGGGAGCAAGTAAACTCAGATTACCTCAAATGGAGGCAGTGATGATGTTTCAATTCATAAGTGCATCTCTTTGGGGTTGTCTTGGTTCTGTATATTCATCTACCATATTATCCTCTGTCACTAGTATTACTTTGACTTTAGCACTGACTTGTTCTTTAAATACAGTAAGTGCTACTTGTTGGGGTAGTTTTATTTGACTAGTGCACCTAACAAGAACTCAATCATGGCGGTTATAACAAGCATGAAACAAGAAGGACATGTGTAAACAAATTAAGATTACCTCTAATGGAGACATTGATCTTTAAATTCATAAGTGCTTCCCTTTGGGGTTATCTTGGTTCTGTGGTATCATCTCTTACATTTTGTCAATAATATTACTTTGGCATTTTGATGTTAAGAGACACATGTATCTTGTGGTAAAAAAACAAATGAAAGCACCAGTCAACTAATAACATGCAAATGGCTTGCATGCAATCTGGTGGTAAGCAATGTGTGAAGTACCAATGAAACTACGACCCAGGACACCCCCTATATAAGGTGTTCTATGTCTGCCATTCATAGCATTCCTACAAGCTGGAGAAGGACACAAGGCATAGAGCAGTAGGTAAGAGCCCATTATTGGGGAAACAGTGTTTTAACATGTGTCACTATTATTACTTTAACTTTAGCACTGACTTGTCTTTTAAATTCAGTAAGTGCTACTTGGTGGGGTAGTTTTAATTGACTGGTGCACATACACGATTGATGGAAATAAACACTGATTAACTCATTATAGCATAGAAGCGTTAACTCAGGCACACAAAAATAGCTCCACCTTGATGGAAGCAACAAACTCAGATGTGGTAAGAGCCCATTATTGGGGAAACAGTGTTTTAACTTGTGTCACTATTATTACTTTAACTTTAGCACTGACTTGTCTTTTAAATGCAGTAAGTGCTACTTGTTGGAGTAGTTTTAATTGACTGGTGCACATACACTATTGATGGAAATAAACACTGATTAACTCATTATAGCATAGAAGAGTTAACTCATGCACACAAAAATAGCTCCACCTTGATGGAAGCAACAAACTCAGATGTGGTTGAAAGTTGGTGGGAGCAAGTAAACTCAGATTACCTCAAATGGAGGCAGTGATGATGTTTCAATTCATAAGTGCATCTCTTTGGGGTTGTCTTGGTTCTGTATTTTCATCTACCATATTATCCTCTGTCACTATTATTACTTTAACTTTAGCACTGACTTGTCTTTTAAATTCAGTAAGTGCTACTTGTTGGGGTAGTTTTATTTGACTAGTGCACCTAACAAGAACTCAATCATGGCGGTTATAACAAGCATGAAACAAGAAGGATCTGTGTAAACAAATTAAGATTACCTCTAATGGAGACATTGACGATCTTTAAATTCATAAGTGCTTCCCTTTGGGTTTATCTTGGTTCTGTGGTATCATCTCTTACATTTTGTCAATAATATTACTGTGGCATTTTGATGTTAAGAGACACATGTATCTTGTGGTACAAAAACAAATGAAAGCACCAGTCAACTAATAACATGCAAATGGCTTGCATGCAATCTGGTGGTGAGTAATGTGTGAAGTACCAATGAAACTACGACCCAGGACACCCCCTATATGAGGTGTTCTATGTCTGCCATTCATAGCATTCCTACAAGCTGGAGAAGGACACAAGGCATAGAGCAGTAGGTAAGAGCACATTATGGGGGAAACAGTGTTTTAACTTGTGTCACTATTATTACTTTAACTTTAGCACTGACTTGTCTTTTAAATTCAGTAAGTGCTACTTGTTGGGGTAGTTTTAATTGACTGGTGCACATACACTATTGATGGAAATAAACACTGATTAACTCATTATAGCATAGAAGAGTTAACTCATGCACACAAAAATAGCTCCACCTTGATGGAAGCAACAAACTCAGATGTGGTTGAAAGTTGGTGGGAGCAAGTAAACTCAGATTACCTCAAATGGAGGCAGTGATGATGTTTCAATTCATAAGTGCATCTCTTTGGGGTTGTCTTGGTTCTGTATATTCATCTACCATATTATCCTCTGTCACTAGTATTACTTTGACTTTAGCACTGACTTGTTCTTTAAATACAGTAAGTGCTACTTGTTGGGGTAGTTTTATTTGACTAGTGCACCTAACAAGAACTCAATCATGGCGGTTATAACAAGCATGAAACAAGAAGAACCTGTGTAAACAAATTAAGATTACCTCTAATGGAGACATTGATGATCTTTAAAGTCTTTAAAGTGCTTCCCTTTGGGGTTATCTTGGTTCTGTGGTATCATCTCTTACATTTTGTCAATAATATTACTTTGGCATTTTGATGTTAAGAGACACATGTATCTTGTGGTAAAAAAAACAAATGAAAGCACCAGTCAACTAATAACATGCAAATGGCTTGCATGCAATCTGGTGGTAAGCAATGTGTGAAGTACCAATGAAACTACGACCCAGGACACCCCCTATATAAGGTGTTCTATGTCTGCCATTCATAGCATTCCTACAAGCTGGAGAAGGACACAAGGCATAGAGCAGTAGGTAAGAGCCCATTATTGGGGAAACAGTGTTTTAACATGTGTCACTATTATTACTTTAACTTTAGCACTGACTTGTCTTTTAAATTCAGTAAGTGCTACTTGGTGGGGTAGTTTTAATTGACTGGTGCACATACACGATTGATGGAAATAAACACTGATTAACTCATTATAGCATAGAAGCGTTAACTCAGGCACACAAAAATAGCTCCACCTTGATGGAAGCAACAAACTCAGATGTGGTAAGAGCCCATTATTGGGGAAACAGTGTTTTAACTTGTGTCACTATTATTACTTTAACTTTAGCACTGACTTGTCTTTTAAATGCAGTAAGTGCTACTTGTTGGAGTAGTTTTAATTGACTGGTGCACATACACTATTGATGGAAATAAACACTGATTAACTCATTATAGCATAGAAGAGTTAACTCATGCACACAAAAATAGCTCCACCTTGATGGAAGCAACAAACTCAGATGTGGTTGAAAGTTGGTGGGAGCAAGTAAACTCAGATTACCTCAAATGGAGGCAGTGATGATGTTTCAATTCATAAGTGCATCTCTTTGGGGATGTCTTGGTTCTGTATTTTCATCTACCATATTATCCTCTGTCACTATTATTACTTTAACTTTAGCACTGACTTGTCTTTTAAATTCAGTAAGTGCTACTTGTTGGGGTAGTTTTATTTGACTAGTGCACCTAACAAGAACTCAATCATGGCGGTTATAACAAGCATGAAACAAGAAGGATCTGTGTAAACAAATTAAGATTACCTCTAATGGAGACATTGACGATCTTTAAATTCATAAGTGCTTCCCTTTGGGTTTATCTTGGTTCTGTGGTATCATCTCTTACATTTTGTCAATAATATTACTGTGGCATTTTGATGTTAAGAGACACATGTATCTTGTGGTACAAAAACAAATGAAAGCACCAGTCAACTAATAACATGCAAATGGATTGCATGCAATCTGGTGGTGAGTAATGTGTGAAGTATTAGTCTTTTAAATTCAGTAAGTGCTACTTGTTGGGGTAGTTTTAATTGACTGGTGCACATACACTATTGATGGAAATAAACACTGATTAACTCATTATAGCATAGAAGAGTTAACTCATGCACACAAAAATAGCTCCACCTTGATGGAAGCAACAAACTCAGATGTGGTTGAAAGTTAGTGGGAGCAAGTAAACTCAGATTACCTCAAATGGAGGCAGTGATGATGTTTCAATTCATAAGTGCATCTCTTTGGGGTTGTCTTGGTTCTGTATATTCATCTACCATATTATCCTCTGTCACTAGTATTACTTTGACTTTAGCACTGACTTGTTCTTTAAATACAGTAAGTGCTACTTGTTGGGGTAGTTTTATTTGACTAGTGCACCTAACAAGAACTCAATCATGGCGGTTATAACAAGCATGAAACAAGAAGGACCTGTGTAAACAAATTAAGATTACCTCTAATGGAGACATTGATGATCTTTAAATTCATAAGTGCTTCCCTTTGGGGTTATCTTGGTTCTGTGGTATCATCTCTTACATTTTGTCAATAATATTACTTTGGCATTTTGATGTTAAGAGACACATGTATCTTGTGGTAAAAAAAACAAATTAAAGCACCAGTCAACTAATAACATGCAAATGGCTTGCATGCAATCTGGTGGTAAGCAATGTGTGAAGTACCAATGAAACTACGACCCAGGACACCCCCTATATAAGGTGTTCTATGTCTGCCATTCATAGCATTCCTACAAGCTGGAGAAGGACACAAGGCATAGAGCAGTAGGTAAGAGCCCATTATTGGGGAAACAGTGTTTTAACATGTGTCACTATTATTACTTTAACTTTAGCACTGACTTGTCTTTTAAATTCAGTAAGTGCTACTTGGTGGGGTAGTTTTAATTGACTGGTGCACATACACGATTGATGGAAATAAACACTGATTAACTCATTATAGCATAGAATAGTTAACTCAGGCACACAAAAATAGCTCCACCTTGATGGAAGCAACAAACTCAGATGTGGTTGAAAGTTGGTGGGAGCAAGTAAACTCAGATTACCTCAAATGGAGGCAGTGATGATGTTTCAATTCATAAGTGCATCTCTTTGGGGTTGTCTTGGTTCTGTATATTCATCTACCATATTATCCTCTGTCACTAGTATTACTTTGACTTTAGCACTGACTTGTTCTTTAAATACAGTAAGTGCTACTTGTTGGGGTAGTTTTATTTGTAAGTGCTACTTGTTGGAGTAGTTTTAATTGACTGGTGCACATACACTATTGATGGAAATAAACACTGATTAACTCATTATAGCATAGAAGAGTTAACTCATGCACACAAAAATAGCTCCACCTTGATGGAAGCAACAAACTCAGATGTGGTTGAAAGTTGGTGGGAGCAAGTAAACTCAGATTACCTCAAATGGAGGCAGTGATGATGTTTCAATTCATAAGTGCATCTCTTTGGGGTTGTCTTGGTTCTGTATTTTCATCTACCATATTATCCTCTGTCACTATTATTACTTTAACTTTAGCACTGACTTGTCTTTTAAATTCAGTAAGTGCTACTTGTTGGGGTAGTTTTATTTGACTAGTGCACCTAACAAGAACTCAATCATGGCGGTTATAACAAGCATGAAACAAGAAGGATCTGTGTAAACAAATTAAGATTACCTCTAATGGAGACATTGACGATCTTTAAATTCATAAGTGCTTCCCTTTGGGTTTATCTTGGTTCTGTGGTATCATCTCTTACATTTTGTCAATAATATTACTGTGGCATTTTGATGTTAAGAGACACATGTATCTTGTGGTACAAAAACAAATGAAAGCACCAGTCAACTAATAACATGCAAATGGCTTGCATGCAATCTGGTGGTGAGTAATGTGTGAAGTACCAATGAAACTACGACCCAGGACACCCCCTATATGAAGTGTTCTATGTCTGCCATTCATAGCATTCCTACAAGCTGGAGAAGGACACAAGGCATAGAGCAGTAGGTAAGAGCACATTATGGGGGAAACAGTGTTTTAACTTGTGTCACTATTATTACTTTAACTTTAGCACTGACTTGTCTTTTAAATTCAGTAAGTGCTACTTGTTGGGGTAGTTTTAATTGACTGGTGCACATACACTATTGATGGAAATAAACACTGATTAACTCATTATAGCATAGAAGAGTTAACTCATGCACACAAAAATAGCTCCACCTTGATGGAAGCAACAAACTCAGATGTGGTTGAAAGTTGGTGGGAGCAAGTAAACTCAGATTACCTCAAATGGAGGCAGTGATGATGTTTCAATTCATAAGTGCATCTCTTTGGGGTTGTCTTGGTTCTGTATATTCATCTACCATATTATCCTCTGTCACTAGTATTACTTTGACTTTAGCACTGACTTGTTCTTTAAATACAGTAAGTGCTACTTGTTGGGGTAGTTTTATTTGACTAGTGCACCTAACAAGAACTCAATCATGGCGGTTATAACAAGCATGAAACAAGAAGAACCTGTGTAAACAAATTAAGATTACCTCTAATGGAGACATTGATGATCTTTAAAGTCTTTAAAGTGCTTCCCTTTGGGGTTATCTTGGTTCTGTGGTATCATCTCTTACATTTTGTCAATAATATTACTTTGGCATTTTGATGTTAAGAGACACATGTATCTTGTGGTAAAAAAAACAAATGAAAGCACCAGTCAACTAATAACATGCAAATGGATTGCATGCAATCTGGTGGTAAGCAATGTGTGAAGTACCAATGAAACTACGACCCAGGACACCCCCTATATAAGGTGTTCTATGTCTGCCATTCATAGCATTCCTACAAGCTGGAGAAGGACACAAGGCATAGAGCAGTAGGTAAGAGCCCATTATTGGGGAAACAGTGTTTTAACATGTGTCACTATTATTACTTTAACTTTAGCACTGACTTGTCTTTTAAATTCAGTAAGTGCTACTTGGTGGGGTAGTTTTAATTGACTGGTGCACATACACGATTGATGGAAATAAACACTGATTAACTCATTATAGCATAGAAGCGTTAACTCAGGCACACAAAAATAGCTCCACCTTGATGGAAGCAACAAACTCAGATGTGGTAAGAGCCCATTATTGGGGAAACAGTGTTTTAACTTGTGTCACTATTATTACTTTAACTTTAGCACTGACTTGTCTTTTAAATGCAGTAAGTGCTACTTGTTGGAGTAGTTTTAATTGACTGGTGCACATACACTATTGATGGAAATAAACACTGATTAACTCATTATAGCATAGAAGAGTTAACTCATGCACACAAAAATAGCTCCACCTTGATGGAAGCAACAAACTCAGATGTGGTTGAAAGTTGGTGGGAGCAAGTAAACTCAGATTACCTCAAATGGAGGCAGTGATGATGTTTCAATTCATAAGTGCATCTCTTTGGGGTTGTCTTGGTTCTGTATTTTCATCTACCATATTATCCTCTGTCACTATTATTACTTTAACTTTAGCACTGACTTGTCTTTTAAATTCAGTAAGTGCTACTTGTTGGGGTAGTTTTATTTGACTAGTGCACCTAACAAGAACTCAATCATGGCGGTTATAACAAGCATGAAACAAGAAGGATCTGTGTAAACAAATTAAGATTACCTCTAATGGAGACATTGACGATCTTTAAATTCATAAGTGCTTCCCTTTGGGTTTATCTTGGTTCTGTGGTATCATCTCTTACATTTTGTCAATAATATTACTGTGGCATTTTGATGTTAAGAGACACATGTATCTTGTGGTACAAAAACAAATGAAAGCACCAGTCAACTAATAACATGCAAATGGATTGCATGCAATCTGGTGGTGAGTAATGTGTGAAGTATTAGTCTTTTAAATTCAGTAAGTGCTACTTGTTGGGGTAGTTTTAATTGACTGGTGCACATACACTATTGATGGAAATAAACACTGATTAACTCATTATAGCATAGAAGAGTTAACTCATGCACACAAAAATAGCTCCACCTTGATGGAAGCAACAAACTCAGATGTGGTTGAAAGTTAGTGGGAGCAAGTAAACTCAGATTACCTCAAATGGAGGCAGTGATGATGTTTCAATTCATAAGTGCATCTCTTTGGGGTTGTCTTGGTTCTGTATATTCATCTACCATATTATCCTCTGTCACTAGTATTACTTTGACTTTAGCACTGACTTGTTCTTTAAATACAGTAAGTGCTACTTGTTGGGGTAGTTTTATTTGACTAGTGCACCTAACAAGAACTCAATCATGGCGGTTATAACAAGCATGAAACAAGAAGGACCTGTGTAAACAAATTAAGATTACCTCTAATGGAGACATTGATGATCTTTAAATTCATAAGTGCTTCCCTTTGGGGTTATCTTGGTTCTGTGGTATCATCTCTTACATTTTGTCAATAATATTACTTTGGCATTTTGATGTTAAGAGACACATGTATCTTGTGGTAAAAAAAACAAATTAAAGCACCAGTCAACTAATAACATGCAAATGGCTTGCATGCAATCTGGTGGTAAGCAATGTGTGAAGTACCAATGAAACTACGACCCAGGACACCCCCTATATAAGGTGTTCTATGTCTGCCATTCATAGCATTCCTACAAGCTGGAGAAGGACACAAGGCATAGAGCAGTAGGTAAGAGCCTGACTTGACTTGACTGACTTGTTATTTAAATACAGTAAGTGCTACTTGTTGGGGTAGTTTTATTTGACCAGTGCACCTAACAAGAACTCAATCATGATGGTTGGAAACTCAATTTAACTATGATTGTTTTATGTCACTATTATTACTTTGACTTTAGCACCGACTTGTCCTTTAACTACAGTAAGTGCTACTTGTTGGGGTAGTTTTATTTGACTAGTGCACCTAACAAGAACTCAATCATGGCGGTTATAACAAGCATGAAACAAGAAGTATCTGTGTAAACAAATTAAGATTACCTCTAATGGAGACATTGAGGCAGTGATGATGTTTCAATTCATAAGTGCATCTCTTTGGGGTTGTCTTGGTTCTGTATATTCATCTACCATATTATCCTCTGTCACTAGTATTACTTTGACTTTAGCACTGACTTGTTCTTTAAATACAGTAAGTGCTACTTGTTGGGGTAGTTTTATTTGACCAGTGCACCTAACAAGAACTCAATCATGATGGTTGGAAACTCAATTTAACTATGATTGTTTTATGTCACTATTATTACTTTGACTTTAGCACCGACATGTCCTTTAACTACAGTAAGTGCTACTTGTTGGGGTAGTTTTATTTGACTAGTGCACCTAACAATAACTCAAATCATGGCGGTTATAACAAGCATGAAACAAGAAGGACCTGTGTAAACAAATTAAGATTACCTCTAATGGAGACATTGATGATCTTTAAATTCATAAGTGCTTCCCTTTGGGGTTATCTTGGTTCTGTGGTATCATCTCTTACATTTTGTCAATAATATTACTTTGGCATTTTGATGTTAAGAGACACATGTATCTTGTGGTAAAAAAAACAAATTAAAGCACCAGTCAACTAATAACATGCAAATGGCTTGCATGCAATCTGGTGGTAAGCAATGTGTGAAGTACCAATGAAACTACGACCCAGGACACCCCCTATATAAGGTGTTCTATGTCTGCCATTCATAGCATTCCTACAAGCTGGAGAAGGACACAAGGCATAGAGCAGTAGGTAAGAGCCCATTATTGGGGAAACAGTGTTTTAACATGTGTCACTATTATTACTTTAACTTTAGCACTGACTTGTCTTTTAAATTCAGTAAGTGCTACTTGGTGGGGTAGTTTTAATTGACTGGTGCACATACACGATTGATGGAAATAAACACTGATTAACTCATTATAGCATAGAATAGTTAACTCAGGCACACAAAAATAGCTCCACCTTGATGGAAGCAACAAAATCAGATGTGGTTGAAAGTTGGTGGGAGCAAGTAAACTCAGATTACCTCAAATGGAGGCAGTGATGATGTTTCAATTCATAAGTGCATCTCTTTGGGGTTGTCTTGGTTCTGTATATTCATCTACCATATTATCCTCTGTCACTAGTATTACTTTGACTTTAGCACTGACTTGTTCTTTAAATACAGTAAGTGCTACTTGTTGGGGTAGTTTTATTTGACTAGTGCACCTAACAAGAACTCAATCATGGCGGTTATAACAAGCATGAAACAAGAAGGACATGTGTAAACAAATTAAGATTACCTCTAATGGAGACATTGATGATCTTTAAATTCATAAGTGCTTCCCTTTGGGGTTATCTTGGTTCTGTGGTATCATCTCTTACATTTTGTCAATAATAT
Organism: Protomyctophum bolini; assembly: GCF_963924005.1. NCBI lineage: Eukaryota > Metazoa > Chordata > Actinopteri > Myctophiformes > Myctophidae > Protomyctophum > Protomyctophum bolini. The sequence goes on from NC_137875.1 coordinate 43,542,076, forward strand.
TACTTTGGCATTTTGATGTTAAGAGACACATGTATCTTGTGGTAAAAAAACAAATGAAAGCACCAGTCAACTAATAACATGCAAATGGCTTGCATGCAATCTGGTGGTAAGCAATGTGTGAAGTACCAATGAAACTACGACCCAGGACACCCCCTATATAAGGTGTTCTATGTCTGCCATTCATAGCATTCCTACAAGCTGGAGAAGGACACAAGGCATAGAGCAGTAGGTAAGAGCCCATTATTGGGGAAACAGTGTTTTAACATGTGTCACTATTATTACTTTAACTTTAGCACTGACTTGTCTTTTAAATTCAGTAAGTGCTACTTGGTGGGGTAGTTTTAATTGACTGGTGCACATACACGATTGATGGAAATAAACACTGATTAACTCATTATAGCATAGAAGCGTTAACTCAGGCACACAAAAATAGCTCCACCTTGATGGAAGCAACAAACTCAGATGTGGTAAGAGCCCATTATTGGGGAAACAGTGTTTTAACTTGTGTCACTATTATTACTTTAACTTTAGCACTGACTTGTCTTTTAAATGCAGTAAGTGCTACTTGTTGGAGTAGTTTTAATTGACTGGTGCACATACACTATTGATGGAAATAAACACTGATTAACTCATTATAGCATAGAAGAGTTAACTCATGCACACAAAAATAGCTCCACCTTGATGGAAGCAACAAACTCAGATGTGGTTGAAAGTTGGTGGGAGCAAGTAAACTCAGATTACCTCAAATGGAGGCAGTGATGATGTTTCAATTCATAAGTGCATCTCTTTGGGGTTGTCTTGGTTCTGTATTTTCATCTACCATATTATCCTCTGTCACTATTATTACTTTAACTTTAGCACTGACTTGTCTTTTAAATTCAGTAAGTGCTACTTGTTGGGGTAGTTTTATTTGACTAGTGCACCTAACAAGAACTCAATCATGGCGGTTATAACAAGCATGAAACAAGAAGGATCTGTGTAAACAAATTAAGATTACCTCTAATGGAGACATTGACGATCTTTAAATTCATAAGTGCTTCCCTTTGGGTTTATCTTGGTTCTGTGGTATCATCTCTTACATTTTGTCAATAATATTACTGTGGCATTTTGATGTTAAGAGACACATGTATCTTGTGGTACAAAAACAAATGAAAGCACCAGTCAACTAATAACATGCAAATGGCTTGCATGCAATCTGGTGGTGAGTAATGTGTGAAGTACCAATGAAACTACGACCCAGGACACCCCCTATATGAGGTGTTCTATGTCTGCCATTCATAGCATTCCTACAAGCTGGAGAAGGACACAAGGCATAGAGCAGTAGGTAAGAGCACATTATGGGGGAAACAGTGTTTTAACTTGTGTCACTATTATTACTTTAACTTTAGCACTGACTTGTCTTTTAAATTCAGTAAGTGCTACTTGTTGGGGTAGTTTTAATTGACTGGTGCACATACACTATTGATGGAAATAAACACTGATTAACTCATTATAGCATAGAAGAGTTAACTCATGCACACAAAAATAGCTCCACCTTGATGGAAGCAACAAACTCAGATGTGGTTGAAAGTTGGTGGGAGCAAGTAAACTCAGATTACCTCAAATGGAGGCAGTGATGATGTTTCAATTCATAAGTGCATCTCTTTGGGGTTGTCTTGGTTCTGTATATTCATCTACCATATTATCCTCTGTCACTAGTATTACTTTGACTTTAGCACTGACTTGTTCTTTAAATACAGTAAGTGCTACTTGTTGGGGTAGTTTTATTTGACTAGTGCACCTAACAAGAACTCAATCATGGCGGTTATAACAAGCATGAAACAAGAAGAACCTGTGTAAACAAATTAAGATTACCTCTAATGGAGACATTGATGATCTTTAAATTCATAAGTGCTTCCCTTTGGGGTTATCTTGGTTCTGTGGTATCATCTCTTACATTTTGTCAATAATATTACTTTGGCATTTTGATGTTAAGAGACACATGTATCTTGTGGTAAAAAAAACAAATGAAAGCACCAGTCAACTAATAACATGCAAATGGCTTGCATGCAATCTGATGGTAAGCAATGTGTGAAGTACCAATGAAACTACGACCCAGGACACCCCCTATATAAGGTGTTCTATGTCTGCCATTCATAGCATTCCTACAAGCTGGAGAAGGACACAAGGCATAGAGCAGTAGGTAAGAGCCCATTATTGGGGAAACAGTGTTTTAACATGTGTCACTATTATTACTTTAACTTTAGCACTGACTTGTCTTTTAAATTCAGTAAGTGCTACTTGGTGGGGTAGTTTTAATTGACTGGTGCACATACACGATTGATGGAAATAAACACTGATTAACTCATTATAGCATAGAAGCGTTAACTCAGGCACACAAAAATAGCTCCACCTTGATGGAAGCAACAAACTCAGATGTGGTAAGAGCCCATTATTGGGGAAACAGTGTTTTAACTTGTGTCACTATTATTACTTTAACTTTAGCACTGACTTGTCTTTTAAATTCAGTAAGTGCTACTTGTTGGAGTAGTTTTAATTGACTGGTGCACATACACTATTGATGGAAATAAACACTGATTAACTCATTATAGCATAGAAGAGTTAACTCATGCACACAAAAATAGCTCCACCTTGATGGAAGCAACAAACTCAGATGTGGTTGAAAGTTGTTTGGAGCAAGTAAACTCAGATTACCTCAAATGGAGGCAGTGATGATGTTTCAATTCATAAGTGCATCTCTTTGGGGTTGTCTTGGTTCTGTATTTTCATCTACCATATTATCCTCTGTCACTATTATTACTTTAACTTTAGCACTGACTTGTCTTTTAAATTCAGTAAGTGCTACTTGTTGGGGTAGTTTTATTTGACTAGTGCACCTAACAAGAACTCAATCATGGCAGTTATAACAAGCATGAAACAAGAAGGATCTGTGTAAACAAATTAAGATTACCTCTAATGGAGACATTGACGATCTTTAAATTCATAAGTGCTTCCCTTTGGGGTTATCTTGGTTCTGTGGTATCATCTCTTACATTTTGTCAATATTATTACTGTGGCATTTTGATGTTAAGAGACACATGCATCTTGTGGTAAAAAAAACAAATGAAAGCACCAGTCAACTAATAACATGCAAATGGCTTGCATGCAATCTGGTGGTAAGCATTGTGTGAAGTACCAATGAAACTAAGACCCAGGACACCCCCTATATAAGGTGTTCTATGTCTTCCATTCATAGCATTCCTACAAGCTGGAGAAGGACACAAGGCATAGAGCAGTAGGTAAGAGCACATTATGGGGGAAATAGTGTTTTAACTTGTGTCACTATTATTACTTTAACTTTAGCACTGACTTGTCTTTTAAATTCAGTAAGTGCTACTTGGTGGGGTAGTTTTAATTGACTGGTGCACATACACGATTGATGGAAATAAACACTGATTAACTCATTATAGCATAGAATAGTTAACTCAGGCACACAAAAATAGCTCCACCTTGATGGAAGCAACAAACTCAGATGTGGTTGAAAGTTGGTGGGAGCAAGTAAACTCAGATTACCTCAAATGGAGGCAGTGATGATGTTTCAATTCATAAGTGCATCTCTTTGGGGTTGTCTTGGTTCTGTATATTCATCTACCATATTATCCTCTGTCACTAGTATTACTTTGACTTTAGCACTGACTTGTTCTTTAAATACAGTAAGTGCTACTTGTTGGGGTAGTTTTATTTGACTAGTGCACCTAACAAGAACTCAATCATGGCGGTTATAACTAGCATGAAACAAGAAGGACATGTGTAAACAAATTAAGATTACCTCTAATGGAGACATTGATGATCTTTAAATTCATAAGTGCTTCCCTTTGGGGTTATCTTGGTTCTGTGGTATCATCTCTTACATTTTGTCAATAATATTACTTTGGCATTTTGATGTTAAGAGACACATGTATCTTGTGGTAAAAAAACAAATGAAAGCACCAGTCAACTAATAACATGCAAATGGCTTGCATGCAATCTGGTGGTAAGCAATGTGTGAAGTACCAATGAAACTACGACCCAGGACACCCCCTATATAAGGTGTTCTATGTCTGCCATTCATAGCATTCCTACAAGCTGGAGAAGGACACAAGGCATAGAGCAGTAGGTAAGAGCCCATTATTGGGGAAACAGTGTTTTAACATGTGTCACTATTATTACTTTAACTTTAGCACTGACTTGTCTTTTAAATTCAGTAAGTGCTACTTGGTGGGGTAGTTTTAATTGACTGGTGCACATACACGATTGATGGAAATAAACACTGATTAACTCATTATAGCATAGAAGCGTTAACTCAGGCACACAAAAATAGCTCCACCTTGATGGAAGCAACAAACTCAGATGTGGTAAGAGCCCATTATTGGGGAAACAGTGTTTTAACTTGTGTCACTATTATTACTTTAACTTTAGCACTGACTTGTCTTTTAAATTCAGTAAGTGCTACTTGTTGGAGTAGTTTTAATTGACTGGTGCACATACACTATTGATGGAAATAAACACTGATTAACTCATTATAGCATAGAAGAGTTAACTCATGCACACAAAAATAGCTCCACCTTGATGGAAGCAACAAACTCAGATGTGGTTGAAAGTTGTTTGGAGCAAGTAAACTCAGATTACCTCAAATGGAGGCAGTGATGATGTTTCAATTCATAAGTGCATCTCTTTGGGGTTGTCTTGGTTCTGTATTTTCATCTACCATATTATCCTCTGTCACTATTATTACTTTAACTTTAGCACTGACTTGTCTTTTAAATTCAGTAAGTGCTACTTGTTGGGGTAGTTTTATTTGACTAGTGCACCTAACAAGAACTCAATCATGGCAGTTATAACAAGCATGAAACAAGAAGGATCTGTGTAAACCAATTAAGATTACCTCTAATGGAGACATTGACGATCTTTAAATTCATAAGTGCTTCCCTTTGGGGTTATCTTGGTTCTGTGGTATCATCTCTTACATTTTGTCAATAATATTACTTTGGCATTTTGATGTTAAGAGACACATGTATCTTGTGGTAAAAAAACAAATTAAAGCACCAGTCAACTAATAACATGCAAATGGCTTGCATGCAATCTGGTGGTAAGCAATGTGTGAAGTACCAATGAAACTACGACCCAGGACACCCCCTATATAAGGTGTTCTATGTCTGCCATTCATAGCATTCCTACAAGCTGGAGAAGGACACAAGGCATAGAGCAGTAGGTAAGAGCCCATTATTGGGGAAACAGTGTTTTAACATGTGTCACTATTATTACTTTAACTTTAGCACTGACTTGTCTTTTAAATTCAGTAAGTGCTACTTGGTGGGGTAGTTTTAATTGACTGGTGCACATACACGATTGATGGAAATAAACACTGATTAACTCATTATAGCATAGAATAGTTAACTCAGGCACACAAAAATAGCTCCACCTTGATGGAAGCAACAAACTCAGATGTGGTTGAAAGTTGGTGGGAGCAAGTAAACTCAGATTACCTCAAATGGAGGCAGTGATGATGTTTCAATTCATAAGTGCATCTCTTTGGGGTTGTCTTGGTTCTGTATATTCATCTACCATATTATCCTCTGTCACTAGTATTACTTTGACTTTAGCACTGACTTGTTCTTTAAATACAGTAAGTGCTACTTGTTGGGGTAGTTTTATTTGACTAGTGCACCTAACAAGAACTCAATCATGGCGGTTATAACAAGCATGAAACAAGAAGAACCTGTGTAAACAAATTAAGATTACCTCTAATGGAGACATTGATGATCTTTAAATTCATAAGTGCTTCCCTTTGGGGTTATCTTGGTTCTGTGGTATCATCTCTTACATTTTGTCAATAATATTACTTTGGCATTTTGATGTTAAGAGACACATGTATCTTGTGGTAAAAAAAACAAATGAAAGCACCAGTCAACTAATAACATGCAAATGGCTTGCATGCAATCTGATGGTAAGCAATGTGTGAAGTACCAATGAAACTACGACCCAGGACACCCCCTATATAAGGTGTTCTATGTCTGCCATTCATAGCATTCCTACAAGCTGGAGAAGGACACAAGGCATAGAGCAGTAGGTAAGAGCCCATTATTGGGGAAACAGTGTTTTAACATGTGTCACTATTATTACTTTAACTTTAGCACTGACTTGTCTTTTAAATTCAGTAAGTGCTACTTGGTGGGGTAGTTTTAATTGACTGGTGCACATACACGATTGATGGAAATAAACACTGATTAACTCATTATAGCATAGAAGCGTTAACTCAGGCACACAAAAATAGCTCCACCTTGATGGAAGCAACAAACTCAGATGTGGTAAGAGCCCATTATTGGGGAAACAGTGTTTTAACTTGTGTCACTATTATTACTTTAACTTTAGCACTGACTTGTCTTTTAAATTCAGTAAGTGCTACTTGTTGGAGTAGTTTTAATTGACTGGTGCACATACACTATTGATGGAAATAAACACTGATTAACTCATTATAGCATAGAAGAGTTAACTCATGCACACAAAAATAGCTCCACCTTGATGGAAGCAACAAACTCAGATGTGGTTGAAAGTTGTTTGGAGCAAGTAAACTCAGATTACCTCAAATGGAGGCAGTGATGATGTTTCAATTCATAAGTGCATCTCTTTGGGGTTGTCTTGGTTCTGTATTTTCATCTACCATATTATCCTCTGTCACTATTATTACTTTAACTTTAGCACTGACTTGTCTTTTAAATTCAGTAAGTGCTACTTGTTGGGGTAGTTTTATTTGACTAGTGCACCTAACAAGAACTCAATCATGGCAGTTATAACAAGCATGAAACAAGAAGGATCTGTGTAAACAAATTAAGATTACCTCTAATGGAGACATTGACGATCTTTAAATTCATAAGTGCTTCCCTTTGGGGTTATCTTGGTTCTGTGGTATCATCTCTTACATTTTGTCAATATTATTACTGTGGCATTTTGATGTTAAGAGACACATGTATCTTGTGGTAAAAAAAACAAATGAAAGCACCAGTCAACTAATAACATGCAAATGGCTTGCATGCAATCTGGTGGTAAGCATTGTGTGAAGTACCAATGAAACTAAGACCCAGGACACCCCCTATATAAGGTGTTCTATGTCTTCCATTCATAGCATTCCTACAAGCTGGAGAAGACACAAGGCATAGAGCAGTAGGTAAGAGCACATTATGGGGGAAATAGTGTTTTAACTTGTGTCACTATTATTACTTTAACTTTAGCACTGACTTGTCTTTTAAATTCAGTAAGTGCTACTTGTTGGGGTAGTTTTAATTGACTGGTGCACATACACTATTGATGGAAATAAACACTGATTAACTCATTATAGCATAGAAGATTTAACTCATGCACACAAAAATAGCTCCACCTTGATGGAAGCAACAAACTCAGATGTGGTTGAAAGTTGGTGGGAGCAAGTAAACTCAGATTACCTCAAATGGAGGCAGTGATGATGTTTCAATTCATAAGTGCATCTCTTTGGGGTTGTCTTGGTTCTGTATATTCATCTACCATATTATCCTCTGTCACTAGTATTACTTTGACTTTAGCACTGACTTGTTCTTTAAATACAGTAAGTGCTACTTGTTGGGGTAGTTTTATTTGACTAGTGCACCTAACAAGAACTCAATCATGGCGGTTATAACAAGCATGAAACAAGAAGGACATGTGTAAACAAATTAAGATTACCTCTAATGGAGACATTGATGATCTTTAAATTCATAAGTGCTTCCCTTTGGGGTTATCTTGGTTCTGTGGTATCATCTCTTACATTTTGTCAATAATATTACTTTGGCATTTTGATGTTAAGAGACACATGTATCTTGTGGTAAAAAAACAAATGAAAGCACCAGTCAACTAATAACATGCAAATGGCTTGCATGCAATCTGGTGGTAAGCAATGTGTGAAGTACCAATGAAACTACGACCCAGGACACCCCCTATATGAGGTGTTCTATGTCTGCCATTCATAGCATTCCTACAAGCTGGAGAAGGACACAAGGCATAGAGCAGTAGGTAAGAGCCCATTATTGGGGAAACAGTGTTTTAACATGTGTCACTATTATTACTTTAACTTTAGCACTGACTTGTCTTTTAAATTCAGTAAGTGCTACTTGGTGGGGTAGTTTTAATTGACTGGTGCACATACACGATTGATGGAAATAAACACTGATTAACTCATTATAGCATAGAAGCGTTAACTCAGGCACACAAAAATAGCTCCACCTTGATGGAAGCAACAAACTCAGATGTGGTAAGAGCCCATTATTGGGGAAACAGTGTTTTAACTTGTGTCACTATTATTACTTTAACTTTAGCACTGACTTGTCTTTTAAATGCAGTAAGTGCTACTTGTTGGAGTAGTTTTAATTGACTGGTGCACATACACTATTGATGGAAATAAACACTGATTAACTCATTATAGCATAGAAGAGTTAACTCATGCACACAAAAATAGCTCCACCTTGATGGAAGCAACAAACTCAGATGTGGTTGAAAGTTGGTGGGAGCAAGTAAACTCAGATTACCTCAAATGGAGGCAGTGATGATGTTTCAATTCATAAGTGCATCTCTTTGGGGTTGTCTTGGTTCTGTATTTTCATCTACCATATTATCCTCTGTCACTATTATTACTTTAACTTTAGCACTGACTTGTCTTTTAAATTCAGTAAGTGCTACTTGTTGGGGTAGTTTTATTTGACTAGTGCACCTAACAAGAACTCAATCATGGCGGTTATAACAAGCATGAAACAAGAAGGATCTGTGTAAACAAATTAAGATTACCTCTAATGGAGACATTGACGATCTTTAAATTCATAAGTGCTTCCCTTTGGGTTTATCTTGGTTCTGTGGTATCATCTCTTACATTTTGTCAATAATATTACTGTGGCATTTTGATGTTAAGAGACACATGTATCTTGTGGTACAAAAACAAATGAAAGCACCAGTCAACTAATAACATGCAAATGGCTTGCATGCAATCTGGTGGTGAGTAATGTGTGAAGTACCAATGAAACTACGACCCAGGACACCCCCTATATGAGGTGTTCTATGTCTGCCATTCATAGCATTCCTACAAGCTGGAGAAGGACACAAGGCATAGAGCAGTAGGTAAGAGCACATTATGGGGGAAACAGTGTTTTAACTTGTGTCACTATTATTACTTTAACTTTAGCACTGACTTGTCTTTTAAATTCAGTAAGTGCTACTTGTTGGGGTAGTTTTAATTGACTGGTGCACATACACTATTGATGGAAATAAACACTGATTAACTCATTATAGCATAGAAGAGTTAACTCATGCACACAAAAATAGCTCCACCTTGATGGAAGCAACAAACTCAGATGTGGTTGAAAGTTGGTGGGAGCAAGTAAACTCAGATTACCTCAAATGGAGGCAGTGATGATGTTTCAATTCATAAGTGCATCTCTTTGGGGTTGTCTTGGTTCTGTATATTCATCTACCATATTATCCTCTGTCACTAGTATTACTTTGACTTTAGCACTGACTTGTTCTTTAAATACAGTAAGTGCTACTTGTTGGGGTAGTTTTATTTGACTAGTGCACCTAACAAGAACTCAATCATGGCGGTTATAACAAGCATGAAACAAGAAGAACCTGTGTAAACAAATTAAGATTACCTCTAATGGAGACATTGATGATCTTTAAATTCATAAGTGCTTCCCTTTGGGGTTATCTTGGTTCTGTGGTATCATCTCTTACATTTTGTCAATAATATTACTTTGGCATTTTGATGTTAAGAGACACATGTATCTTGTGGTAAAAAAAACAAATGAAAGCACCAGTCAACTAATAACATGCAAATGGCTTGCATGCAATCTGATGGTAAGCAATGTGTGAAGTACCAATGAAACTACGACCCAGGACACCCCCTATATAAGGTGTTCTATGTCTGCCATTCATAGCATTCCTACAAGCTGGAGAAGGACACAAGGCATAGAGCAGTAGGTAAGAGCCCATTATTGGGGAAACAGTGTTTTAACATGTGTCACTATTATTACTTTAACTTTAGCACTGACTTGTCTTTTAAATTCAGTAAGTGCTACTTGGTGGGGTAGTTTTAATTGACTGGTGCACATACACGATTGATGGAAATAAACACTGATTAACTCATTATAGCATAGAAGCGTTAACTCAGGCACACAAAAATAGCTCCACCTTGATGGAAGCAACAAACTCAGATGTGGTAAGAGCCCATTATTGGGGAAACAGTGTTTTAACTTGTGTCACTATTATTACTTTAACTTTAGCACTGACTTGTCTTTTAAATTCAGTAAGTGCTACTTGTTGGAGTAGTTTTAATTGACTGGTGCACATACACTATTGATGGAAATAAACACTGATTAACTCATTATAGCATAGAAGAGTTAACTCATGCACACAAAAATAGCTCCACCTTGATGGAAGCAACAAACTCAGATGTGGTTGAAAGTTGTTTGGAGCAAGTAAACTCAGATTACCTCAAATGGAGGCAGTGATGATGTTTCAATTCATAAGTGCATCTCTTTGGGGTTGTCTTGGTTCTGTATTTTCATCTACCATATTATCCTCTGTCACTATTATTACTTTAACTTTAGCACTGACTTGTCTTTTAAATTCAGTAAGTGCTACTTGTTGGGGTAGTTTTATTTGACTAGTGCACCTAACAAGAACTCAATCATGGCAGTTATAACAAGCATGAAACAAGAAGGATCTGTGTAAACAAATTAAGATTACCTCTAATGGAGACATTGACGATCTTTAAATTCATAAGTGCTTCCCTTTGGGGTTATCTTGGTTCTGTGGTATCATCTCTTACATTTTGTCAATATTATTACTGTGGCATGTTGATGTTAAGAGACACATGTATCTTGTGGTAAAAAAAACAAATGAAAGCACCAGTCAACTAATAACATGCAAATGGCTTGCATGCAATCTGGTGGTAAGCATTGTGTGAAGTACCAATGAAACTAAGACCCAGGACACCCCCTATATAAGGTGTTCTATGTCTTCCATTCATAGCATTCCTACAAGCTGGAGAAGGACACAAGGCATAGAGCAGTAGGTAAGAGCACATTATGGGGGAAATAGTGTTTTAACTTGTGTCACTATTATTACTTTAACTTTAGCACTGACTTGTCTTTTAAATTCAGTAAGTGCTACTTGGTGGGGTAGTTTTAATTGACTGGTGCACATACACGATTGATGGAAATAAACACTGATTAACGTAGGTTACGTAGGTAACCACGGTTATGTGAGCGATTGGATCACTCCAATATATGATAGTTCCGTCCGCAGGCGGAGCGTCGAGCGGACTTACCGATGATCCCGTGCTAACAGCCACGGGAAAATGACGTGTGAGTGAGGCACCGCCTCCCGAGGTTACTTTGCTCGCACACGTCATTTCCCCTTCCTCGTACCCTTTCCGAGGCGCGATAGATCACCGCGACTATAATTGGAGTGATCCAATCGCTCACATAACCGTGGTTACCTACGTAACCTACGTTATGTAGCGCTATATTGGATCACTCCAATATATGATAGTACACTACCAGATCAGTCGGGGACCTATCAATGAGAACAAGAGCCAGGCCCTCCCGGTGGGAGCGGCCAGCCCCAGCTCAATCACAAAGAGGGGCCCACTGTCTCCGAAGGAGCAGAGGCCACCCCTAAAACGGCTTGTTCCAACCGGTTCTCAGGGACCACATTGACGCGGTAGAACCTGGTGAAGGTACTAGGCGACGTCCAGCTGGCTGAGGCACAGATGTCCGAAAGGGGGACACCCTTAAGCTGCGCCCAAGAAGTAGCCATGCCCCGAACCGAGTGCGCCACCACCGCGGGCGGCAGAACCTGCCCCGCCAAGTGGTAAGCACAGGCAATTGTATCAACAAGCCAATGTGAGAGTCTTTGCTTTGAGAGCCCTTGGCCCAAGACTCTATCACCATAGCATACGAAGAGCTGATCAGTCAGTCTGACCGCCTTCGTTCGCACGACGTAGGCGTCCAAAGCCCTCACCGGGCAGAGGACGTGAGGAGCCTCACCCGAGCCCTCCCCACTCAAGGGAGGGACATAGGCAGACAGGTGAAGAGGCCGATTCACATGTCCCACGGACAGAACCTTCGGCAGAAAGGAGGAATTGGGTCGCAAAGTAATACTCGATTTACCGGGACCCATCTGGAGACACTCTGTGCTCGTTGAGAGCGCATGGAGCTCCCCAACCCTCTTTGCAGAGGTGACTGCCAAGAGAAACGCAGTCTTCCATGAAAGGTGCTGAAGAGAGGCAGTATCCAGGGGCTCGAAGGGAGGCTTCCCGAGTGCTGAGAGCACCAAGCCAAGGTCCCACGTGGGGACCTGAAGAGCCTTCACTGGGTGGAGGCGCCTTACTCCTTTCATAAAGCGTGACAGCAATGGATGGTTACCCAGCCGTCCGTCAAAGCCATCAGAATGGCATGCAGAGATAGCAGCCATATACACCTTTAGAGTGTTGGCCGCCCTGCCCTCGTCCAGCAGTGACTGCAGAAAGTGTAGCACAATCTGAACATCACAGTGCTCCGGGTCAGCACCACAGGTCGCGCACCAATTGCGGAACCGGCGCCAACAAACCTGGTATGTTGCAACCGTAGACGGGGCTCTGGAACTCTGCAACGTATGTAGAACTCCCTCTGGGAGACCTAGACCCGACCCCCTGCGCCTCTCAGGGGCCAAGCCCATAGCTGGAGGCGACCGGGCGGGGGTACCACAGGGCTCCCCGACTCTGCGAAGCAGGTCGGGCCCCTGGCAACTGCCATGGTGTCCCCACGACCAGAGACCGTAGCACCCTGAAACAAGGGCGTCTCGGTCAACGTGGGTCTATCAGAAGCAACCAATGACCCTCCATCTCGACTCTGTCCGGCGTTGCCTGGATCAGAGGAATGGGGGAAAGGCATAGAGCCGTGTCAGCGGCCAATCGTGTCTCAAGGCATCCAGACCCTGGAGAACTTGCCAGTGAAAGCCAACTGGGGCAGTGAGTGGTCTTCTGGGAGGCAAACAGGTCGACCTGTGCGCTCCGAACCCTGGCCCCCAGTAGTTGCCTGACCGGAGGGTGGAGACAATCCCCCCCTCTCGGTCCATCTCTGGACAGCCTGTCCCCCGCGGAGTTCTGGACCCCCAGGGCCTCCGCAGCCTGGAGAGATGTGAAGTGAGCATGAGCCCACACTAGAAGCTCCCGCGTCATCTCGTGGAGACGGCGGGATCTCAATCCACCTTGATGGTTGAAGGCCACCACGTAGTGTTGTCTGCGACCAACACATGCCGGCCTTCCAAACACTGAGGAAAATCCCATAGAGCTAGGCGCACAGCTCTGAGCTCTAGGACGTCGACGTGTCGGACCATCCGTCCCAGGTGGAACCGGTGGAGAAAGGACAGAATACTTTCACTGCTCTGTCTGTCCTGGCTTGGCCGGCACCTTGGAGCGCAAAGACCAAGTGTGCAACATAGGAGCCCAGCAGCATGGCTGCATTAAGGCGGGCCACAGCGGCCAGGACATTAACGTGCCGTTCAGGAGCTGGTGACTTGTCGACTCGTCGCAGGTCCCAGCAACCATCGTACTTCTCTACGGCGTCTGACAGCCGGAGTGCCCACAGCAGGGAGACTGCCACCGCCGGTGGGGTCTTGCCCATAATCTTCCACACTCACAGGTGGGAAGCGGCCATCCCGGTGCTGCACCGTCCCAGATGGGGGAGGCGATTGTCACCAGGGAAGGAGCCTTGTGGGTCGACGGCCTCTAGCCAGGATGCATAAAGCGAGCCAATAGAGCCCGTCAGGTCGCAGGCTCGACAGCGCAAGGGGAAAGGTTGACTACCTAGTCACCTCCCTACTAAGTCACGCCTAAATGTCGTCGGGATCGGACTCGAGCCCGCGACACGCTGTCGGGCCGGGATACCAGCCTAGATGCCTGGACCACAAGGCCGGCCCAGGCCAGAGTCCTGCCACCACTGGGTGTGCATGCTCTAGACCCAGGCAACAAAGCAGACACAGTGCCCGATGGGCTGTGGCCAGCTCTAAGCTAACAAGCAGCGAAGGCTATCGCCAAAGCTAGACTGTATAAACCCGTATCACACGTCGTATATCAGCCTTCGGCTTATACGGGTGACAGGACAGAAATATAATATGTACAGTATATTATATATAAAGCTTTATCGCACTTATTCAGGCGATAGGACAGAAGTATAATATACACCGTCACTTGTGTATTAATATACTGGTAGCAAAAGGCATCACACACCGTACCTTGGCCGTTGGGACATACGGGTGATGGAATACAAACCACAGTTTAAACTGTGCAACGTAAAAAAAATATATATATATATATATATAAGGCTGTATCACACGCCGTATATCAGCCTCTGGCTTATACGGGCGACAGGCCAAAAATATATTATATACACCGTCACCGATGTAATGTAACGTACACATACACATCAGACTTCACCACACACCGTATATCGGCCCTTGGCCTATACGGGTGACAGAAGCCAATTATATAGCATTTAAAGCTGCATCAAACACCGTATATCGACCCCTGGTGTATACGCATAATAGGGTAGAAGTATAATACATAGTTACTGTGTAACGTGCAATATACTGGCAAATAAACCACCGTATATTGGCCCTGGCCTATACGGGTGATAGTCTACAGACAACAGTCACCTGTCAGCTGTGCAACACAGGAACACATAAGCTGTATCACGCACCGTACATTAGCCTGTGGCTTATACGGGTGATAAGACATTATATACCCGGTTACCTGTGTAACGTATATAATATACAATATATGCTATATCACACACCATATATTGGCCTAGCTTTAGCTCATATGGGTGACAGCACAGAAAGAGTTAAATATACAGATAAACAGTTACTATTGAACTCACAAATGTATAAAGCTTTATCACACCGTACGTTAGCCCGTGGCTTATACGGGTGACAAGACAGAGAATATTATATACCCAGTTACCCTGTAACGTATATAATATACAACATATGCTATATCACACACCATATATTGGCCTAGCTTCAGCTCATATGGGTGACAGGCAGCACAGAGAGATAAATATACAGATGAACAGTTACTATTGAACTTACAAATGTATACATAAAGCTTTATCACACCGTATATTGGCCCTTGGCTCATACTGGTGACAGCACAGAAAATATTATATACGCAGACACCCGTGTACGTATAGAATATATAGTATAACCATATCACACACCGCATACTGGCCCTTGGCTCATACGGGTGATAGAATACCAACAAGAGTCAACTGTGCAACGTATAAATATACAAGGCTGTGCTACACAGTATATTGGCCCTTGGCTCATACTGGTGACAGCACAGAAAACATCATATACGCAGACCTGTGTATAGAATATACAGCGTAGCTATATCACACACCGTATACTGGCCCTGGGCTCATACGGGTGATAGTATACCAACAGGAGTCAACTGTGCAACGTATAAATATACAAGGCTGTACTACACAGTATATTGGCCCTTGGCTCATACTGGTGACAGCACAGAAAACATCATATACGCAGACCTGTGTATATATAGAATATACAGCATAGCTATATCACACACCGTATACTGGCCCGGCCTGGGCTCATACGGGTGATAGAATACCAACAAGAGTCAACTGTGCAACGTATAAATATACAAGGCTGTATCACACAGTATATTGGCCCTTGGCTCATACTGGTGACAGCACAGAAAACATTATATACGCAGACCCATGTAATGATGTACGTATATACAATATAACTATATCACACACCGTATACTGGCGCTTAGCTCATACGGGTGATAGAATACCAACAAGAGACAACTGTGCGATGTATAAATATACAAGGCTGTATCACACGCCGTATATTGGCCCTCGGCTCATATGGGTGACAGCACACAAAGAGTTAAATGTACAGTTTCCATGTTAACTTCATAATATGTGTAAATAAGTATAATATACAGTCACTTAGTTGCAATGTATAGTATAGAGAAACTGTGTCACACCACTTAGTAGCCTTGGGCTTTACAGGGGTGACAGAATACAAATAACCAGTTGCTCATGAACTTACAAATGTACAAAGCTTTATCACACATGATAAAAGCCATATGATATACAGACACTTGTGTTAATGATATAGTATAGGAAGACCTTATCACACACCGTTTATTAGCCTTTGGCTTTATACGGAGGGACAAGACAGGACAAAACAAGTAATAATACTTTGTGTAGTGCTTGTGCAACTGCAATGTGAATTAGCACCGCAGCCAACTGAGCTCTCGATCTCAGCTGTGTGCCTGGTGTACTGCGTCATGTGAGCGGTCGATTTAATACCCGCCTATTCTGACGGATTTAAATCGCCACAGCTCCTCACGGAGAGCGAGTCACAGTAACGAGACGGGGGGAGCAGAGAACGCGTGGCGTCTCCTTCTTCCCCTGGGAGACGAGTCACTATAGCTGCCCAGTGGGCTAGCGAGACACGCTGCGCACCGTCTATAGGGAAGGCGTCCGTTCCCGAAAGTGAGAGCCGGGAGGGTAGGGACCGGCAAAACAGACAGACAGTACAGTACAACGAAAGACAGCTAGTCCAACAAGGGCAACCTCCTGACGCCGCGGCACGGGCGACCGGCCCGTGCCACCGTAGCACGGTGGTGTTTTTAGCTTTAGCCTCAAACACACTGATACAAAGAAGGCAACTCAGAGAGGAGCCAAGCTGGCTGCTCAGAGGGAGTTATACGCTTCTTACGGTAAATACTTCAGTCCTTACCAACCGACTTACCGACGTCGCCGAGGAAAGAAAAGAGGAAGGGGAAATGACGTGTGCGAGCAAAGTAACCTCGGGAGGCGGTGCCTCACTCACACGTCATTTTCCCGTGGCTGTTAGCACGGGATCATCGGTAAGTCCGCTCGAAGCTCTGCCTGCGGACGGAACTATCATATATTGGAGTGATCCAATATAGCGCTACATAACTCATTATAGCATAGAATAGTTAACTCAGGCACACAAAAATAGCTCCACCTTGATGGAAGCAACAAACTCAGATGTGGTTGAAAGTTGGTGGGAGCAAGTAAACTCAGATTACCTCAAATGGAGGCAGTGATGATGTTTCAATTCATAAGTGCATCTCTTTGGGGTTGTCTTGGTTCTGTATATTCATCTACCATATTATCCTCTGTCACTAGTATTACTTTGACTTTAGCACTGACTTGTTCTTTAAATACAGTAAGTGCTACTTGTTGGGGTAGTTTTATTTGACTAGTGCACCTAACAAGAACTCAATCATGGCGGTTATAACTAGCATGAAACAAGAAGGACATGTGTAAACAAATTAAGATTACCTCTAATGGAGACATTGATGATCTTTAAATTCATAAGTGCTTCCCTTTGGGGTTATCTTGGTTCTGTGGTATCATCTCTTACATTTTGTCAATAATATTACTTTGGCATTTTGATGTTAAGAGACACATGTATCTTGTGGTAAAAAAACAAATGAAAGCACCAGTCAACTAATAACATGCAAATGGCTTGCATGCAATCTGGTGGTAAGCAATGTGTGAAGTACCAATGAAACTACGACCCAGGACACCCCCTATATAAGGTGTTCTATGTCTGCCATTCATAGCATTCCTACAAGCTGGAGAAGGACACAAGGCATAGAGCAGTAGGTAAGAGCCCATTATTGGGGAAACAGTGTTTTAACATGTGTCACTATTATTACTTTAACTTTAGCACTGACTTGTCTTTTAAATTCAGTAAGTGCTACTTGGTGGGGTAGTTTTAATTGACTGGTGCACATACACGATTGATGGAAATAAACACTGATTAACTCATTATAGCATAGAAGCGTTAACTCAGGCACACAAAAATAGCTCCACCTTGATGGAAGCAACAAACTCAGATGTGGTAAGAGCCCATTATTGGGGAAACAGTGTTTTAACTTGTGTCACTATTATTACTTTAACTTTAGCACTGACTTGTCTTTTAAATTCAGTAAGTGCTACTTGTTGGAGTAGTTTTAATTGACTGGTGCACATACACTATTGATGGAAATAAACACTGATTAACTCATTATAGCATAGAAGAGTTAACTCATGCACACAAAAATAGCTCCACCTTGATGGAAGCAACAAACTCAGATGTGGTTGAAAGTTGTTTGGAGCAAGTAAACTCAGATTACCTCAAATGGAGGCAGTGATGATGTTTCAATTCATAAGTGCATCTCTTTGGGGTTGTCTTGGTTCTGTATTTTCATCTACCATATTATCCTCTGTCACTATTATTACTTTAACTTTAGCACTGACTTGTCTTTTAAATTCAGTAAGTGCTACTTGTTGGGGTAGTTTTATTTGACTAGTGCACCTAACAAGAACTCAATCATGGCAGTTATAACAAGCATGAAACAAGAAGGATCTGTGTAAACCAATTAAGATTACCTCTAATGGAGACATTGACGATCTTTAAATTCATAAGTGCTTCCCTTTGGGGTTATCTTGGTTCTGTGGTATCATCTCTTACATTTTGTCAATAATATTACTTTGGCATTTTGATGTTAAGAGACACATGTATCTTGTGGTAAAAAAAACAAATTAAAGCACCAGTCAACTAATAACATGCAAATGGCTTGCATGCAATCTGGTGGTAAGCAATGTGTGAAGTACCAATGAAACTACGACCCAGGACACCCCCTATATAAGGTGTTCTATGTCTGCCATTCATAGCATTCCTACAAGCTGGAGAAGGACACAAGGCATAGAGCAGTAGGTAAGAGCCCATTATTGGGGAAACAGTGTTTTAACATGTGTCACTATTATTACTTTAACTTTAGCACTGACTTGTCTTTTAAATTCAGTAAGTGCTACTTGGTGGGGTAGTTTTAATTGACTGGTGCACATACACGATTGATGGAAATAAACACTGATTAACTCATTATAGCATAGAATAGTTAACTCAGGCACACAAAAATAGCTCCACCTTGATGGAAGCAACAAACTCAGATGTGGTTGAAAGTTGGTGGGAGCAAGTAAACTCAGATTACCTCAAATGGAGGCAGTGATGATGTTTCAATTCATAAGTGCATCTCTTTGGGGTTGTCTTGGTTCTGTATATTCATCTACCATATTATCCTCTGTCACTAGTATTACTTTGACTTTAGCACTGACTTGTTCTTTAAATTCAGTAAGTGCTACTTGTTGGGGTAGTTTTATTTGACTAGTGCACCTAACAAGAACTCAATCATGGCGGTTATAACAAGCATGAAACAAGAAGGATCTGTGTAAACAAATTAAGATTACCTCTAATGGAGATATTGACGATCTTTAAATTCATAAGTGCTTCCCTTTGGGTTTATCTTGGTTCTGTGGTATCATCTCTTACATTTTGTCAATAATATTACTGTGGCATTTTGATGTTAAGAGACACATGTATCTTGTGGTACAAAAACAAATGAAAGCACCAGTCAACTAATAACATGCAAATGGCTTGCATGCAATCTGGTGGTGAGTAATGTGTGAAGTACCAATGAAACTACGACCCAGGACACCCCCTATATGAGGTGTTCTATGTCTGCCATTCATAGCATTCCTACAAGCTGGAGAAGGACACAAGGCATAGAGCAGTAGGTAAGAGCACATTATGGGGGAAACAGTGTTTTAACTTGTGTCACTATTATTACTTTAACTTTAGCACTGACTTGTCTTTTAAATTCAGTAAGTGCTACTTGTTGGGGTAGTTTTAATTGACTGGTGCACATACACTATTGATGGAAATAAACACTGATTAACTCATTATAGCATAGAAGAGTTAACTCATGCACACAAAAATAGCTCCACCTTGATGGAAGCAACAAACTCAGATGTGGTTGAAAGTTGGTGGGAGCAAGTAAACTCAGATTACCTCAAATGGAGGCAGTGATGATGTTTCAATTCATAAGTGCATCTCTTTGGGGTTGTCTTGGTTCTGTATATTCATCTACCATATTATCCTCTGTCACTAGTATTACTTTGACTTTAGCACTGACTTGTTCTTTAAATACAGTAAGTGCTACTTGTTGGGGTAGTTTTATTTGACTAGTGCACCTAACAAGAACTCAATCATGGCGGTTATAACAAGCATGAAACAAGAAGAACCTGTGTAAACAAATTAAGATTACCTCTAATGGAGACATTGATGATCTTTAAATTCATAAGTGCTTCCCTTTGGGGTTATCTTGGTTCTGTGGTATCATCTCTTACATTTTGTCAATAATATTACTTTGGCATTTTGATGTTAAGAGACACATGTATCTTGTGGTAAAAAAAACAAATGAAAGCACCAGTCAACTAATAACATGCAAATGGCTTGCATGCAATCTGATGGTAAGCAATGTGTGAAGTACCAATGAAACTACGACCCAGGACACCCCCTATATAAGGTGTTCTATGTCTGCCATTCATAGCATTCCTACAAGCTGGAGAAGGACACAAGGCATAGAGCAGTAGGTAAGAGCCCATTATTGGGGAAACAGTGTTTTAACATGTGTCACTATTATTACTTTAACTTTAGCACTGACTTGTCTTTTAAATTCAGTAAGTGCTACTTGGTGGGGTAGTTTTAATTGACTGGTGCACATACACGATTGATGGAAATAAACACTGATTAACTCATTATAGCATAGAAGCGTTAACTCAGGCACACAAAAATAGCTCCACCTTGATGGAAGCAACAAACTCAGATGTGGTAAGAGCCCATTATTGGGGAAACAGTGTTTTAACTTGTGTCACTATTATTACTTTAACTTTAGCACTGACTTGTCTTTTAAATTCAGTAAGTGCTACTTGTTGGAGTAGTTTTAATTGACTGGTGCACATACACTATTGATGGAAATAAACACTGATTAACTCATTATAGCATAGAAGAGTTAACTCATGCACACAAAAATAGCTCCACCTTGATGAAAGCAACAAACTCAGATGTGGTTGAAAGTTGTTTGGAGCAAGTAAACTCAGATTACCTCAAATGGAGGCAGTGATGATGTTTCAATTCATAAGTGCATCTCTTTGGGGTTGTCTTGGTTCTGTATTTTCATCTACCATATTATCCTCTGTCACTATTATTACTTTAACTTTAGCACTGACTTGTCTTTTAAATTCAGTAAGTGCTACTTGTTGGGGTAGTTTTATTTGACTAGTGCACCTAACAAGAACTCAATCATGGCAGTTATAACAAGCATGAAACAAGAAGGATCTGTGTAAACAAATTAAGATTACCTCTAATGGAGACATTGACGATCTTTAAATTCATAAGTGCTTCCCTTTGGGGTTATCTTGGTTCTGTGGTATCATCTCTTACATTTTGTC
Organism: Protomyctophum bolini; assembly: GCF_963924005.1. NCBI lineage: Eukaryota > Metazoa > Chordata > Actinopteri > Myctophiformes > Myctophidae > Protomyctophum > Protomyctophum bolini. The sequence goes on from NC_137875.1 coordinate 43,563,474, forward strand.
AATATTATTACTGTGGCATTTTGATGTTAAGAGACACATGTATCTTGTGGTAAAAAAAACAAATGAAAGCACCAGTCAACTAATAACATGCAAATGGCTTGCATGCAATCTGGTGGTAAGCATTGTGTGAAGTACCAATGAAACTAAGACCCAGGACACCCCCTATATAACGTGTTCTATGTCTTCCATTCATAGCATTCCTACAAGCTGGAGAAGACACAAGGCATAGAGCAGTAGGTAAGAGCACATTATGGGGGAAATAGTGTTTTAACTTGTGTCACTATTATTACTTTAACTTTAGCACTGACTTGTCTTTTAAATTCAGTAAGTGCTACTTGTTGGGGTAGTTTTAATTGACTGGTGCACATACACTATTGATGGAAATAAACACTGATTAACTCATTATAGCATAGAAGATTTAACTCATGCACACAAAAATAGCTCCACCTTGATGGAAGCAACAAACTCAGATGTGGTTGAAAGTTGGTGGGAGCAAGTAAACTCAGATTACCTCAAATGGAGGCAGTGATGATGTTTCAATTCATAAGTGCATCTCTTTGGGGTTGTCTTGGTTCTGTATATTCATCTACCATATTATCCTCTGTCACTAGTATTACTTTGACTTTAGCACTGACTTGTTCTTTAAATACAGTAAGTGCTACTTGTTGGGGTAGTTTTATTTGACTAGTGCACCTAACAAGAACTCAATCATGGCGGTTATAACAAGCATGAAACAAGAAGAACCTGTGTAAACAAATTAAGATTACCTCTAATGGAGACATTGACGATCTTTAAATTCATAAGTGCTTCCCTTTGGGTTTATCTTGGTTCTGTGGTATCATCTCTTACATTTTGTCAATAATATTACTGTGGCATTTTGATGTTAAGAGACACATGTATCTTGTGGTACAAAAACAAATGAAAGCACCAGTCAACTAATAACATGCAAATGGCTTGCATGCAATCTGGTGGTGAGTAATGTGTGAAGTACCAATGAAACTACGACCCAGGACACCCCCTATATGAGGTGTTCTATGTCTGCCATTCATAGCATTCCTACAAGCTGGAGAAGGACACAAGGCATAGAGCAGTAGGTAAGAGCACATTATGGGGGAAACAGTGTTTTAACTTGTGTCACTATTATTACTTTAACTTTAGCACTGACTTGTCTTTTAAATTCAGTAAGTGCTACTTGTTGGGGTAGTTTTAATTGACTGGTGCACATACACTATTGATGGAAATAAACACTGATTAACTCATTATAGCATAGAAGAGTTAACTCATGCACACAAAAATAGCTCCACCTTGATGGAAGCAACAAACTCAGATGTGGTTGAAAGTTGGTGGGAGCAAGTAAACTCAGATTACCTCAAATGGAGGCAGTGATGATGTTTCAATTCATAAGTGCATCTCTTTGGGGTTGTCTTGGTTCTGTATATTCATCTACCATATTATCCTCTGTCACTAGTATTACTTTGACTTTAGCACTGACTTGTTCTTTAAATACAGTAAGTGCTACTTGTTGGGGTAGTTTTATTTGACTAGTGCACCTAACAAGAACTCAATCATGGCGGTTATAACAAGCATGAAACAAGAAGAACCTGTGTAAACAAATTAAGATTACCTCTAATGGAGACATTGATGATCTTTAAATTCATAAGTGCTTCCCTTTGGGGTTATCTTGGTTCTGTGGTATCATCTCTTACATTTTGTCAATAATATTACTTTGGCATTTTGATGTTAAGAGACACATGTATCTTGTGGTAAAAAAAACAAATGAAAGCACCAGTCAACTAATAACATGCAAATGGCTTGCATGCAATCTGATGGTAAGCAATGTGTGAAGTACCAATGAAACTACGACCCAGGACACCCCCTATATAAGGTGTTCTATGTCTGCCATTCATAGCATTCCTACAAGCTGGAGAAGGACACAAGGCATAGAGCAGTAGGTAAGAGCCCATTATTGGGGAAACAGTGTTTTAACATGTGTCACTATTATTACTTTAACTTTAGCACTGACTTGTCTTTTAAATTCAGTAAGTGCTACTTGGTGGGGTAGTTTTAATTGACTGGTGCACATACACGATTGATGGAAATAAACACTGATTAACTCATTATAGCATAGAAGCGTTAACTCAGGCACACAAAAATAGCTCCACCTTGATGGAAGCAACAAACTCAGATGTGGTAAGAGCCCATTATTGGGGAAACAGTGTTTTAACTTGTGTCACTATTATTACTTTAACTTTAGCACTGACTTGTCTTTTAAATTCAGTAAGTGCTACTTGTTGGAGTAGTTTTAATTGACTGGTGCACATACACTATTGATGGAAATAAACACTGATTAACTCATTATAGCATAGAAGAGTTAACTCATGCACACAAAAATAGCTCCACCTTGATGGAAGCAACAAACTCAGATGTGGTTGAAAGTTGTTTGGAGCAAGTAAACTCAGATTACCTCAAATGGAGGCAGTGATGATGTTTCAATTCATAAGTGCATCTCTTTGGGGTTGTCTTGGTTCTGTATTTTCATCTACCATATTATCCTCTGTCACTATTATTACTTTAACTTTAGCACTGACTTGTCTTTTAAATTCAGTAAGTGCTACTTGTTGGGGTAGTTTTATTTGACTAGTGCACCTAACAAGAACTCAATCATGGCAGTTATAACAAGCATGAAACAAGAAGGATCTGTGTAAACCAATTAAGATTACCTCTAATGGAGACATTGACGATCTTTAAATTCATAAGTGCTTCCCTTTGGGGTTATCTTGGTTCTGTGGTATCATCTCTTACATTTTGTCAATATTATTACTGTGGCATTTTGATGTTAAGAGACACATGTATCTTGTGGTAAAAAAACCAAATGAAAGCACCAGTCAACTAATAACATGCAAATGGCTTGCATGCAATCTGGTGGTAAGCATTGTGTGAAGTACCAATGAAACTAAGACCCAGGACACCCCCTATATAAGGTGTTCTATGTCTTCCATTCATAGCATTCCTACAAGCTGGAGAAGGACACAAGGCATAGAGCAGTAGGTAAGAGCACATTATGGGGGAAATAGTGTTTTAACTTGTGTCACTATTATTACTTTAACTTTAGCACTGACTTGTCTTTTAAATTCAGTAAGTGCTACTTGTTGGAGTAGTTTTAATTGACTGGTGCACATACACTATTGATGGAAATAAACACTGATTAACTCATTATAGCATAGAAGAGTTAACTCATGCACACAAAAATAGCTCCACCTTGATGGAAGCAACAAACTCAGATGTGGTTGAAAGTTGTTTGGAGCAAGTAAACTCAGATTACCTCAAATGGAGGCAGTGATGATGTTTCAATTCATAAGTGCATCTCTTTGGGGTTGTCTTGGTTCTGTATTTTCATCTACCATATTATCCTCTGTCACTATTATTACTTTAACTTTAGCACTGACTTGTCTTTTAAATTCAGTAAGTGCTACTTGTTGGGGTAGTTTTATTTGACTAGTGCACCTAACAAGAACTCAATCATGGCGGTTATAACAAGCATGAAACAAGAAGGATCTGTGTAAACAAATTAAGATTACCTCTAATGGAGACATTGACGATCTTTAAATTCATAAGTGCTTCCCTTTGGGTTTATCTTGGTTCTGTGGTATCATCTCTTACATTTTGTCAATAATATTACTGTGGCATTTTGATGTTAAGAGACACATGTATCTTGTGGTACAAAAACAAATGAAAGCACCAGTCAACTAATAACATGCAAATGGCTTGCATGCAATCTGGTGGTGAGTAATGTGTGAAGTACCAATGAAACTACGACCCAGGACACCCCCTATATGAGGTGTTCTATGTCTGCCATTCATAGCATTCCTACAAGCTGGAGAAGGACACAAGGCATAGAGCAGTAGGTAAGAGCACATTATGGGGGAAACAGTGTTTTAACTTGTGTCACTATTATTACTTTAACTTTAGCACTGACTTGTCTTTTAAATTCAGTAAGTGCTACTTGTTGGGGTAGTTTTAATTGACTGGTGCACATACACTATTGATGGAAATAAACACTGATTAACTCATTATAGCATAGAAGAGTTAACTCATGCACACAAAAATAGCTCCACCTTGATGGAAGCAACAAACTCAGATGTGGTTGAAAGTTGGTGGGAGCAAGTAAACTCAGATTACCTCAAATGGAGGCAGTGATGATGTTTCAATTCATAAGTGCATCTCTTTGGGGTTGTCTTGGTTCTGTATATTCATCTACCATATTATCCTCTGTCACTAGTATTACTTTGACTTTAGCACTGACTTGTTCTTTAAATACAGTAAGTGCTACTTGTTGGGGTAGTTTTATTTGACTAGTGCACCTAACAAGAACTCAATCATGGCGGTTATAACAAGCATGAAACAAGAAGAACCTGTGTAAACAAATTAAGATTACCTCTAATGGAGACATTGATGATCTTTAAATTCATAAGTGCTTCCCTTTGGGGTTATCTTGGTTCTGTGGTATCATCTCTTACATTTTGTCAATAATATTACTTTGGCATTTTGATGTTAAGAGACACATGTATCTTGTGGTAAAAAAAACAAATGAAAGCACCAGTCAACTAATAACATGCAAATGGCTTGCATGCAATCTGATGGTAAGCAATGTGTGAAGTACCAATGAAACTACGACCCAGGACACCCCCTATATAAGGTGTTCTATGTCTGCCATTCATAGCATTCCTACAAGCTGGAGAAGGACACAAGGCATAGAGCAGTAGGTAAGAGCCCATTATTGGGGAAACAGTGTTTTAACATGTGTCACTATTATTACTTTAACTTTAGCACTGACTTGTCTTTTAAATTCAGTAAGTGCTACTTGGTGGGGTAGTTTTAATTGACTGGTGCACATACACGATTGATGGAAATAAACACTGATTAACTCATTATAGCATAGAAGCGTTAACTCAGGCACACAAAAATAGCTCCACCTTGATGGAAGCAACAAACTCAGATGTGGTAAGAGCCCATTATTGGGGAAACAGTGTTTTAACTTGTGTCACTATTATTACTTTAACTTTAGCACTGACTTGTCTTTTAAATTCAGTAAGTGCTACTTGTTGGAGTAGTTTTAATTGACTGGTGCACATACACTATTGATGGAAATAAACACTGATTAACTCATTATAGCATAGAAGAGTTAACTCATGCACACAAAAATAGCTCCACCTTGATGGAAGCAACAAACTCAGATGTGGTTGAAAGTTGTTTGGAGCAAGTAAACTCAGATTACCTCAAATGGAGGCAGTGATGATGTTTCAATTCATAAGTGCATCTCTTTGGGGTTGTCTTGGTTCTGTATTTTCATCTACCATATTATCCTCTGTCACTATTATTACTTTAACTTTAGCACTGACTTGTCTTTTAAATTCAGTAAGTGCTACTTGTTGGGGTAGTTTTATTTGACTAGTGCACCTAACAAGAACTCAATCATGGCAGTTATAACAAGCATGAAACAAGAAGGATCTGTGTAAACCAATTAAGATTACCTCTAATGGAGACATTGACGATCTTTAAATTCATAAGTGCTTCCCTTTGGGGTTATCTTGGTTCTGTGGTATCATCTCTTACATTTTGTCAATAATATTACTTTGGCATTTTGATGTTAAGAGACACATGTATCTTGTGGTAAAAAAAACAAATTAAAGCACCAGTCAACTAATAACATGCAAATGGCTTGCATGCAATCTGGTGGTAAGCAATGTGTGAAGTACCAATGAAACTACGACCCAGGACACCCCCTATATAAGGTGTTCTATGTCTGCCATTCATAGCATTCCTACAAGCTGGAGAAGGACACAAGGCATAGAGCAGTAGGTAAGAGCCCATTATTGGGGAAACAGTGTTTTAACATGTGTCACTATTATTACTTTAACTTTAGCACTGACTTGTCTTTTAAATTCAGTAAGTGCTACTTGGTGGGGTAGTTTTAATTGACTGGTGCACATACACGATTGATGGAAATAAACACTGATTAACTCATTATAGCATAGAATAGTTAACTCAGGCACACAAAAATAGCTCCACCTTGATGGAAGCAACAAACTCAGATGTGGTTGAAAGTTGGTGGGAGCAAGTAAACTCAGATTACCTCAAATGGAGGCAGTGATGATGTTTCAATTCATAAGTGCATCTCTTTGGGGTTGTCTTGGTTCTGTATATTCATCTACCATATTATCCTCTGTCACTAGTATTACTTTGACTTTAGCACTGACTTGTTCTTTAAATTCAGTAAGTGCTACTTGTTGGGGTAGTTTTATTTGACTAGTGCACCTAACAAGAACTCAATCATGGCGGTTATAACAAGCATGAAACAAGAAGGATCTGTGTAAACAAATTAAGATTACCTCTAATGGAGACATTGACGATCTTTAAATTCATAAGTGCTTCCCTTTGGGTTTATCTTGGTTCTGTGGTATCATCTCTTACATTTTGTCAATAATATTACTGTGGCATTTTGATGTTAAGAGACACATGTATCTTGTGGTACAAAAACAAATGAAAGCACCAGTCAACTAATAACATGCAAATGGCTTGCATGCAATCTGGTGGTGAGTAATGTGTGAAGTACCAATGAAACTACGACCCAGGACACCCCCTATATGAGGTGTTCTATGTCTGCCATTCATAGCATTCCTACAAGCTGGAGAAGGACACAAGGCATAGAGCAGTAGGTAAGAGCACATTATGGGGGAAACAGTGTTTTAACTTGTGTCACTATTATTACTTTAACTTTAGCACTGACTTGTCTTTTAAATTCAGTAAGTGCTACTTGTTGGGGTAGTTTTAATTGACTGGTGCACATACACTATTGATGGAAATAAACACTGATTAACTCATTATAGCATAGAAGAGTTAACTCATGCACACAAAAATAGCTCCACCTTGATGGAAGCAACAAACTCAGATGTGGTTGAAAGTTGGTGGGAGCAAGTAAACTCAGATTACCTCAAATGGAGGCAGTGATGATGTTTCAATTCATAAGTGCATCTCTTTGGGGTTGTCTTGGTTCTGTATATTCATCTACCATATTATCCTCTGTCACTAGTATTACTTTGACTTTAGCACTGACTTGTTCTTTAAATACAGTAAGTGCTACTTGTTGGGGTAGTTTTATTTGACTAGTGCACCTAACAAGAACTCAATCATGGCGGTTATAACAAGCATGAAACAAGAAGAACCTGTGTAAACAAATTAAGATTACCTCTAATGGAGACATTGATGATCTTTAAATTCATAAGTGCTTCCCTTTGGGGTTATCTTGGTTCTGTGGTATCATCTCTTACATTTTGTCAATAATATTACTTTGGCATTTTGATGTTAAGAGACACATGTATCTTGTGGTAAAAAAAACAAATGAAAGCACCAGTCAACTAATAACATGCAAATGGCTTGCATGCAATCTGATGGTAAGCAATGTGTGAAGTACCAATGAAACTACGACCCAGGACACCCCCTATATAAGGTGTTCTATGTCTGCCATTCATAGCATTCCTACAAGCTGGAGAAGGACACAAGGCATAGAGCAGTAGGTAAGAGCCCATTATTGGGGAAACAGTGTTTTAACATGTGTCACTATTATTACTTTAACTTTAGCACTGACTTGTCTTTTAAATTCAGTAAGTGCTACTTGGTGGGGTAGTTTTAATTGACTGGTGCACATACACGATTGATGGAAATAAACACTGATTAACTCATTATAGCATAGAATAGTTAACTCAGGCACACAAAAATAGCTCCACCTTGATGGAAGCAACAAACTCAGATGTGGTTGAAAGTTGGTGGGAGCAAGTAAACTCAGATTACCTCAAATGGAGGCAGTGATGATGTTTCAATTCATAAGTGCATCTCTTTGGGGTTGTCTTGGTTCTGTATATTCATCTACCATATTATCCTCTGTCACTAGTATTACTTTGACTTTAGCACTGACTTGTTCTTTAAATACAGTAAGTGCTACTTGTTGGGGTAGTTTTATTTGACTAGTGCACCTAACAAGAACTCAATCATGGCGGTTATAACAAGCATGAAACAAGAAGGACATGTGTAAACAAATTAAGATTACCTCTAATGGAGACATTGATGATCTTTAAATTCATAAGTGCTTCCCTTTGGGGTTATCTTGGTTCTGTGGTATCATCTCTTACATTTTGTCAATAATATTACTTTGGCATTTTGATGTTAAGAGACACATGTATCTTGTGGTAAAAAAACAAATGAAAGCACCAGTCAACTAATAACATGCAAATGGCTTGCATGCAATCTGGTGGTAAGCAATGTGTGAAGTACCAATGAAACTACGACCCAGGACACCCCCTATATAAGGTGTTCTATGTCTGCCATTCATAGCATTCCTACAAGCTGGAGAAGGACACAAGGCATAGAGCAGTAGGTAAGAGCCCATTATTGGGGAAACAGTGTTTTAACATGTGTCACTATTATTACTTTAACTTTAGCACTGACTTGTCTTTTAAATTCAGTAAGTGCTACTTGGTGGGGTAGTTTTAATTGACTGGTGCACATACACGATTGATGGAAATAAACACTGATTAACTCATTATAGCATAGAAGCGTTAACTCAGGCACACAAAAATAGCTCCACCTTGATGGAAGCAACAAACTCAGATGTGGTAAGAGCCCATTATTGGGGAAACAGTGTTTTAACTTATTTATTGAAATTTATTGAAAAGATTTCCAGCACAGGATGAAATCCTCTACGCCAGACTCACAACAGACATAAATACATATTTAAAATTCACAAGTACATACATACATAAATACTTTCGTATTCCTTTTTTTTTCTTTTTTCTTTTTCTTTTTTACACTTTAAAAACAACCAAGTTCATGTGGACCCGCCCTCTTTGGTTTTTTTTTTTTATATCTTAGTTATACATAATACTCTTTCAAGTCCTGTATTTACTATTTACCAGTCTATGACCTTACAAGCCAGCCCTATAGTTATACAAAAAACCTTTTGTTGACCAAAATTTGTCAAGTCTATTCTTAAAAGTATTGACTGAAGGAGCCTGGACCACTTCCTCCGGAAGTGTATTCCATGCTCTGACAGCTCTAAGTGTAAAGAAATTCTTTCTCTTTTCTGAGTGACAATTTAGTGGTAAGAGTTTAAGAGAATTCCCTCTCAACTCATACCTGCTGTCCCAAAAATGGACAACAGGCTCGGCTGTAAAGTCATATATCTGGTGAACAAGTTTATAGACCTCGATCATATCTCCTCTATGCCTCCTGTACACTAACGTTGGTAACTGTAAGTGTCTTAACCTTTCTTCATATGACCTTTCTTTCAACCCTGGTATTAGTTTAGTAGCCCTTCTCTGAACCTTCTCTATTTTCTCTATGTATTTGATTTTGTAGGGGCACCAGACTGAGCTTGCAAATTCAAGATGTGATCTCACCAAGGATTTATATAACGGAATAAATAGTTCTTTTCGTAAATTTAAAAAGGTTCTTCTTATTATCGCCAACATGTCACTATTATTACTTTAACTTTAGCACTGACTTGTCTTTTAAATTCAGTAAGTGCTACTTGTTGGGGTAGTTTTAATTGACTGGTGCACATACACTATTGATGGAAATAAACACTGATTAACTCATTATAGCATAGAAGAGTTAACTCATGCACACAAAAATAGCTCCACCTTGATGGAAGCAACAAACTCAGATGTGGTTGAAAGTTGGTGGGAGCAAGTAAACTCAGATTACCTCAAATGGAGGCAGTGATGATGTTTCAATTCATAAGTGCATCTCTTTGGGGTTGTCTTGGTTCTGTATATTCATCTACCATATTATCCTCTGTCACTAGTATTACTTTGACTTTAGCACTGACTTGTTCTTTAAATACAGTAAGTGCTACTTGTTGGGGTAGTTTTATTTGACTAGTGCACCTAACAAGAACTCAATCATGGCGGTTATAACAAGCATGAAACAAGAAGAACCTGTGTAAACAAATTAAGATTACCTCTAATGGAGACATTGATGATCTTTAAATTCATAAGTGCTTCCCTTTGGGGTTATCTTGGTTCTGTGGTATCATCTCTTACATTTTGTCAATAATATTACTTTGGCATTTTGATGTTAAGAGACACATGTATCTTGTGGTAAAAAAAACAAATGAAAGCACCAGTCAACTAATAACATGCAAATGGCTTGCATGCAATCTGATGGTAAGCAATGTGTGAAGTACCAATGAAACTACGACCCAGGACACCCCCTATATAAGGTGTTCTATGTCTGCCATTCATAGCATTCCTACAAGCTGGAGAAGGACACAAGGCATAGAGCAGTAGGTAAGAGCCCATTATTGGGGAAACAGTGTTTTAACATGTGTCACTATTATTACTTTAACTTTAGCACTGACTTGTCTTTTAAATTCAGTAAGTGCTACTTGGTGGGGTAGTTTTAATTGACTGGTGCACATACACGATTGATGGAAATAAACACTGATTAACTCATTATAGCATAGAATAGTTAACTCAGGCACACAAAAATAGCTCCACCTTGATGGAAGCAACAAACTCAGATGTGGTAAGAGCCCATTATTGGGGAAACAGTGTTTTAACTTGTGTCACTATTATTACTTTAACTTTAGCACTGACTTGTCTTTTAAATTCAGTAAGTGCTACTTGTTGGAGTAGTTTTAATTGACTGGTGCACATACACTATTGATGGAAATAAACACTGATTAACTCATTATAGCATAGAAGAGTTAACTCATGCACACAAAAATAGCTCCACCTTGATGGAAGCAACAAACTCAGATGTGGTTGAAAGTTGTTTGGAGCAAGTAAACTCAGATTACCTCAAATGGAGGCAGTGATGATGTTTCAATTCATAAGTGCATCTCTTTGGGGTTGTCTTGGTTCTGTATTTTCATCTACCATATTATCCTCTGTCACTATTATTACTTTAACTTTAGCACTGACTTGTCTTTTAAATTCAGTAAGTGCTACTTGTTGGGGTAGTTTTATTTGACTAGTGCACCTAACAAGAACTCAATCATGGCAGTTATAACAAGCATGAAACAAGAAGGATCTGTGTAAACAAATTAAGATTACCTCTAATGGAGACATTGACGATCTTTAAATTCATAAGTGCTTCCCTTTGGGGTTATCTTGGTTCTGTGGTATCATCTCTTACATTTTGTCAATATTATTACTGTGGCATTTTGATGTTAAGAGACACATGTATCTTGTGGTAAAAAAAACAAATGAAAGCACCAGTCAACTAATAACATGCAAATGGCTTGCATGCAATCTGGTGGTAAGCATTGTGTGAAGTACCAATGAAACTAAGACCCAGGACACCCCCTATATAAGGTGTTCTATGTCTTCCATTCATAGCATTCCTACAAGCTGGAGAAGGACACAAGGCATAGAGCAGTAGGTAAGAGCACATTATGGGGGAAATAGTGTTTTAACTTGTGTCACTATTATTACTTTAACTTTAGCACTGACTTGTCTTTTAAATTCAGTAAGTGCTACTTGTTGGGGTAGTTTTAATTGACTGGTGCACATACACTATTGATGGAAATAAACACTGATTAACTCATTATAGCATAGAAGATTTAACTCATGCACACAAAAATAGCTCCACCTTGATGGAAGCAACAAACTCAGATGTGGTTGAAAGTTGGTGGGAGCAAGTAAACTCAGATTACCTCAAATGGAGGCAGTGATGATGTTTCAATTCATAAGTGCATCTCTTTGGGGTTGTCTTGGTTCTGTATATTCATCTACCATATTATCCTCTGTCACTAGTATTACTTTGACTTTAGCACTGACTTGTTCTTTAAATACAGTAAGTGCTACTTGTTGGGGTAGTTTTATTTGACCAGTGCACCTAACAAGAACTCAATCATGATGGTTGGAAACTCAATTTAACTATGATTGTTTTATGTCACTATTATTACTTTGACTTTAGCACCGACATGTCCTTTAACTACAGTAAGTGCTACTTGTTGGGGTAGTTTTATTTGACTAGTGCACCTAACAATAACTCAAATCATGGCGGTTATAACAAGCATGAAACAAGAAGGATCTGTGTAAACAAATTAAGATTACCTCTAATGGAGACATTGATGATCTTTAAATTCATAAGTGCTTCCCTTTGGGGTTATCTTGGTTCTGTGGTATCATCTCTTACATTTTGTCAATAATATTACTGTGGCATTTTGATGTTAAGAGACACATGTATCTTGTGGTAAAAAAAACAAATGAAAGCACCAGTCAACTAATAACATGCAAATGGCTTGCATGCAATCTGGTGGTAAGCAATGTGTGAAGTACCAATGAAACTAAGACCCAGGACACCCCCTATATAATGTGTTCTATGTCTTCCATTCATAGCATTCCTACAAGCTGGAGAAGGACACAAGGCATAGAGCAGTAGGTAAGAGCACATTATGGGGGAAACAGTGTTTTAACTTGTGTCACTATTATTACTTTAACTTTAGCACTGACTTGTCTTTTAAATTCAGTAAGTGCTACTTGTTGGGGTAGTTTTATTTGACCAGTGCACCTAACAAGAACTCAATCATGATGGTTGGAAACTCAATTTAACTATGATTGTTTTATGTCACTATTATTACTTTGACTTTAGCACCGACATGTCCTTTAACTACAGTAAGTGCTACTTGTTGGGGTAGTTTTATTTGACTAGTGCACCTAACAAGAACTCAATCATGGCGGTTATAACAAGCATGAAACAAGAAGGATCTGTGTAAACAAATTAAGATTACCTCTAATGGAGACATTGATGATCTTTAAATTCATAAGTGCTTCCCTTTGGGGTTATCTTGGTTCTGTGGTATCATCTCTTACATTTTGTCAATAATATTACTGTGGCATTTTGATGTTAAGAGACACATGTATCTTGTGGTAAAAAAACAAATGAAAGCACCAGTCAACTAATAACATGCAAATGGCTTGCATGCAATCTGGTGGTAAGCAATGTGTGAAGTACCAATGAAACTAAGACCCAGGACACCCCCTATATAAGGTGTTCTATGTCTGCCATTCATAGCATTCCTACAAGCTGGAGAAGGACACAATGCATAGAGCAGTAGGTAAGAGCACATTATGGGGGAAACAGTGTTTTAACTTGTGTCACTATTATTACTTTAACTTTAGCACTGACTTGTCTTTTAAATTCAGTAAGTGCTACTTGTTGGGGTAGTTTTATTTGACTAGTGCACCTAACAAGAACTAAATCATGGCGGTTATAACAAGCATGAAACAAGAAGGATCTGTGTAAACAAATTAAGATTACCTCTAATGGAGACATTGATGATCTTTAAATTCATAAGTGCTTCCCTTTGGGGTTATCTTGGTTCTGTGGTATCATCTCTTACATTTTGTCAATAATATTACTGTGGCATTTTGATGTTAAGAGACACATGTATCTTGTGGTAAAAAAAACAAATGAAAGCACCAGTCAACTAATGACATGCAAATGGCTTGCATGCAATCTGGTGGTAAGCAATGTGTGAAGTACCAATGAAACTAAGACCCAGGACACCCCCTATATAAGGTGTTCTATGTCTTCCATTCATAGCATTCCTACAAGCTGGAGAAGGACACAAGGCATAGAGCAGTAGGTAAGAGCACATTATGGGGGAAACAGTGTTTTAACTTGTGTCACTATTATCACTTTAACTTTAGCACTGACTTGTCTTTTAAATTCAGTAAGTGCTACTTGTTGGGGTAGTTTTAATTGACTGGTGCACATACACTATTGATGGAAATAAACACTGATTAACTCATTATAGCATAGAAGATTTAACTCATGCACACAAAAATAGCTCCACCTTGATGGAAGCAACAAACTCAGATGTGGTTGAAAGTTGGTGGGAGCAAGTAAACTCAGATTACCTCAAATGGAGGCAGTGATGATGTTTCAATTCATAAGTGCATCTCTTTGGGGTTGTCTTGGTTCTGTATATTCATCTACCATATTATCCTCTGTCACTAGTATTACTTTGACTTTAGCACTGACTTGTTCTTTAAATACAGTAAGTGCTACTTGTTGGGGTAGTTTTATTTGACCAGTGCACCTAACAAGAACTCAATCATGATGGTTGGAAACTCAATTTAACTATGATTGTTTTATGTCACTATTATTACTTTGACTTTAGCACCGACTTGTCCTTTAACTACAGTAAGTGCTACTTGTTGGGGTAGTTTTATTTGACTAGTGCACCTAACAAGAACTCAATCATGGCGGTTATAACAAGCATGAAACAAGAAGTATCTGTGTAAACAAATTAAGATTACCTCTAATGGAGACATTGAGGCAGTGATGATGTTTCAATTCATAAGTGCATCTCTTTGGGGTTGTCTTGGTTCTGTATATTCATCTACCATATTATCCTCTGTCACTAGTATTACTTTGACTTTAGCACTGACTTGTTCTTTAAATACAGTAAGTGCTACTTGTTGGGGTAGTTTTATTTGACCAGTGCACCTAACAAGAACTCAATCATGATGGTTGGAAACTCAATTTAACTATGATTGTTTTATGTCACTATTATTACTTTGACTTTAGCACCGACATGTCCTTTAACTACAGTAAGTGCTACTTGTTGGGGTAGTTTTATTTGACTAGTGCACCTAACAATAACTCAAATCATGGCGGTTATAACAAGCATGAAACAAGAAGGATCTGTGTAAACAAATTAAGATTACCTCTAATGGAGACATTGATGATCTTTAAATTCATAAGTGCTTCCCTTTGGGGTTATCTTGGTTCTGTGGTATCATCTCTTACATTTTGTCAATAATATTACTGTGGCATTTTGATGTTAAGAGACACATGTATCTTGTGGTAAAAAAAACAAATGAAAGCACCAGTCAACTAATAACATGCAAATGGCTTGCATGCAATCTGGTGGTAAGCAATGTGTGAAGTACCAATGAAACTAAGACCCAGGACACCCCCTATATAATGTGTTCTATGTCTTCCATTCATAGCATTCCTACAAGCTGGAGAAGGACACAAGGCATAGAGCAGTAGGTAAGAGCACATTATGGGGGAAACAGTGTTTTAACTTGTGTCACTATTATTACTTTAACTTTAGCACTGACTTGTCTTTTAAATTCAGTAAGTGCTACTTGTTGGGGTAGTTTTATTTGACCAGTGCACCTAACAAGAACTCAATCATGATGGTTGGAAACTCAATTTAACTATGATTGTTTTATGTCACTATTATTACTTTGACTTTAGCACCGACTTGTCCTTTAACTACAGTAAGTGCTGGTGGTAAGCAATGTGTGAAGTACCAATGAAACTAAGACCCAGGACACCCCCTATATAAGGTGTTCTATGTCTTCCATTCATAGCATTCCTACAAGCTGGAGAAGGACACAAGGCATAGAGCAGTAGGTAAGAGCACATTATGGGGGAAACAGTGTTTTAACTTGTGTCACTATTATCACTTTAACTTTAGCACTGACTTGTCTTTTAAATTCAGTAAGTGCTACTTGTTGGGGTAGTTTTAATTGACTGGTGCACATACACTATTGATGGAAATAAACACTGATTAACTCATTATAGCATAGAAGAGTTAACTCATGCACACAAAAATAGCTCCACCTTGATGGAAGCAACAAACTCAGATGTGGTTGAAAGTTGGTGGGAGCAAGTAAACTCAGATTACCTCAAATGGAGGCAGTGATGATGTTTCAATTCATAAGTGCATCTCTTTGGGGTTGTCTTGGTTCTGTATATTCATCTACCATATTATCCTCTGTCACTAGTATTACTTTGACTTTAGCACTGACTTGTTCTTTAAATACAGTAAGTGCTACTTGTTGGGGTAGTTTTATTTGACCAGTGCACCTAACAAGAACTCAATCATGATGGTTGGAAACTCAATTTAACTATGATTGTTTTATGTCACTATTATTACTTTGACTTTAGCACCGACTTGTCCTTTAACTACAGTAAGTGCTACTTGTTGGGGTAGTTTTATTTGACTAGTGCACCTAACAAGAACTCAATCATGGCGGTTATAACAAGCATGAAACAAGAAGTATCTGTGTAAACAAATTAAGATTACCTCTAATGGAGACATTGAGGCAGTGATGATGTTTCAATTCATAAGTGCATCTTTTTGGGGTTGTCTTGGTTCTGTATATTCATCTACCATATTATCCTCTGTCACTAGTATTACTTTGACTTTAGCACTGACTTGTTCTTTAAATACAGTAAGTGCTACTTGTTGGGGTAGTTTTATTTGACCAGTGCACCTAACAAGAACTCAATCATGATGGTTGGAAACTCAATTTAACTATGATTGTTTTATGTCACTATTATTACTTTGACTTTAGCACCGACTTGTCCTTTAACTACAGTAAGTGCTACTTGTTGGGGTAGTTTTATTTGACTAGTGCACCTAACAAGAACTCAAATCATGGCGGTTATAACAAGCATGAAACAAGAAGGATCTGTGTAAACAAATTAAGATTACCTCTAATGGAGACATTGATGATCTTTAAATTCATAAGTGCTTCCCTTTGGGGTTATCTTGGTTCTGTGGTATCATCTCTTACATTTTGTCAATATTATTACTGTGGCATTTGTTAAGAGACACATGTATCTTGTGGTAAAAAAAACAAATGAAAGCACCAGTCAACTAATAACATGCAAATGGCTTGCATGCAATCTGGTGGTAAGCAATGTGTGAAGTACCAATGCAACTACGACCCAGGACACCCCCTATATAAGGTGTTCTATGTCTGCCATTCATAGCATTCCTACAAGCTGGAGAAGGACACAATGCATAGAGCAGTAGGTAAGAGCACATTATGTTTTAACTTGTGTCACTATTATTACTTTAACTTTAGCACTGACTTGTCTTTTAAATTCAGTAAGTGCTACTTGTTGGGGTAGTTTTATTTGACTAGTGCACCTAACAAGAACTCAATCATGGCGGTTATAACAAGCATGAAACAAGAAGGATCTGTGTAAACAAATTAAGATTACCTCTAATGGAGACATTGATGATCTTTAAATTCATAAGTGCTTCCCTTTGGGAAATGGCTTGCATGCAATCTGGTGGTAAGCAATGTGTGAAGTACCAATGAAACTAAGACCCAGGACACCCCCTATATAAAGTGTTATATGTCTTCCATTCATAGCATTCCTACAAGCTGGAGAAGGACACAAGGCATAGAGCAGTAGGTAAGAGCACATTATGGGGGAAACAGTGTTTTAACTTGTTTCACTATTATTACTTTAACTTTAACACTGACTTGTCTTTTAAATTCAGTAAGTGCTACTTGTTGGGGTAGTTTTAATTGACTGGTGCACATACACTATTGATGGAAATAAACACTGATTAACTCATTATAGCATAGAAGAGTTAACTCATGCACACAAAAATAGCTCCACCTTGATGGAAGCAACAAACTCAGATGTGGTTGAAAGTTGGTGGGAGCAAGTAAACTCAGATTACCTCAAATGGAGGCAGTGATGATGTTTCAATTCATAAGTGCATCTCTTTGGGGTTGTCTTGGTTCTGTATATTCATCTACCATATTATCCTCTGTCACTAGTATTACTTTGACTTTAGCACTGACTTGTTCTTTAAATACAGTAAGTGCTACTTGTTGGGGTAGTTTTATTTGACCAGTGCACCTAACAAGAACTCAATCATGATGGTTGGAAACTCAATTTAACTATGATTGTTTTATGTCACTATTATTACTTTGACTTTAGCACCGACTTGTCCTTTAACTACAGTAAGTGCTACTTGTTGGGGTAGTTTTATTTGACTAGTGCACCTAACAAGAACTCAATCATGGCGGTTATAACAAGCATGAAACAAGAAGTATCTGTGTAAACAAATTAAGATTACCTCTAATGGAGACATTGAGGCAGTGATGATGTTTCAATTCATAAGTGCATCTTTTTGGGGTTGTCTTGGTTCTGTATATTCATCTACCATATTATCCTCTGTCACTAGTATTACTTTGACTTTAGCACTGACTTGTTCTTTAAATACAGTAAGTGCTACTTGTTGGGGTAGTTTTATTTGACCAGTGCACCTAACAAGAAAGCAAACATGATGGTTGGAAACTCAATTTAACTATGATTGTTTTATGTCACTATTATTACTTTGACTTTAGCACCGACTTGTCCTTTAACTACAGTAAGTGCTACTTGTTGGGGTAGTTTTATTTGACTAGTGCACCTAACAAGAACTCAAATCATGGCCGTTATAACAAGCATGAAACAAGAAGGATCTGTGTAAACAAATTAAGATTACCTCTAATGGAGACATTGATGATCTTTAAATTCATAAGTGCTTCCCTTTGGGGTTATCTTGGTTCTGTGGTATCATCTCTTACATTTTGTCAATATTATTACTGTGGCATTTGTTAAGAGACACATGTATCTTGTGGTAAAAAACCCAAATGAAAGCACCAGTCAACTAATAACATGCAAATGGCTTGCATGCAATCTGGTGGTAAGCAATGTGTGAAGTACCAATGAAACTACGACCCAGGACACCCCCTATATAAGGTGTTCTATGTCTGCCATTCATAGCATTCCTACAAGCTGGAGAAGGACACAATGCATAGAGCAGTAGGTAAGAGCACATTATGGGGGAAACAGTGTTTTAACTTGTGTCACTATTATTACTTTAACTTTAGCACTGACTTGTCTTTTAAATTCAGTAAGTGCTACTTGTTGGGGTAGTTTTATTTGACTAGTGCACCTAACAAGAACTCAATCATGGCGGTTATAACAAGCATGAAACAAGAAGGATCTGTGTAAACAAATTAAGATTACCTCTAATGGAGACATTGATGATCTTTAAATTCATAAGTGCTTCCCTTTGGGAAATGGCTTGCATGCAATCTGGTGGTAAGCAATGTGTGAAGTAACAATGAAACTAAGACCCAGGACACCCCCTATATAAGGTGTTCTATGTCTTCCATTCATAGCATTCCTACAAGCTGGAGAAGGACACAAGGCATAGAGCAGTAGGTAAGAGCACATTATGGGGGAAACAGTGTTTTAACTTGTGTCACTATTATTACTTTAACTTTAGCACTGACTTGTCTTTTAAATTCAGTAAGTGCTACTTGTTGGGGTAGTTTTATTTGACTAGTGCACCTAACAAGAACTCAATCATGGCGGTTATAACAAGCATGAAACAAGAAGGATCTGTGTAAACAAATTAAGATTACCTCTAATGGAGACATTGATGATCTTTAAATTCATAAGTGCTTCCCTTTGGGGTTATCTTGGTTCTGTGGTATCTGACTTGTCTTTTAAATTCAGTAAGTGCTACTTGTTGGGGTAGTTTTAATTGAATGGTGCACATACACTATTGATGGAAATAAACACTGATTAACTCATTATAGCATAGAAGAGTTAACTCATGCACACAAAAATAGCTCCACCTTGATGGAAGCAACAAACTCAGATGTGGTTGAAAGTTGGTGGGAGCAAGTAAACTCAGATTACCTCAAATGGAGGCAGTGATGATGTTTCAATTCATAAGTGCATCTCTTTGGGGTTGTCTTGGTTCTGTATATTCATCTACCATATTATCCTCTGTCACTAGTATTACTTTGACTTTAGCACTGACTTGTTCTTTAAATACAGTAAGTGCTACTTGTTGGGGTAGTTTTATTTGACCAGTGCACCTAACAAGAACTCAATCATGATGGTTGGAAACTCAATTTAACTATGATTGTTTTATGTCACTATTATTACTTTGACTTTAGCACCGACTTGTCCTTTAACTACAGTAAGTGCTACTTGTTGGGGTAGTTTTATTTGACTAGTGCACCTAACAAGAACTCAATCATGGCGGTTATAACAAGCATGAAACAAGAAGTATCTGTGTAAACAAATTAAGATTACCTCTAATGGAGACATTGAGGCAGTGATGATGTTTCAATTCATAAGTGCATCTTTTTGGGGTTGTCTTGGTTCTGTATATTCATCTACCATATTATCCTCTGTCACTAGTATTACTTTGACTTTAGCACTGACTTGTTCTTTAAATACAGTAAGTGCTACTTGTTGGGGTAGTTTTATTTGACCAGTGCACCTAACAAGAACTCAATCATGATGGTTGGAAACTCAATTTAACTATGATTGTTTTATGTCACTATTATTACTTTGACTTTAGCACCGACTTGTCCTTTAACTACAGTAAGTGCTACTTGTTGGGGTAGTTTTATTTGACTAGTGCACCTAACAAGAACTCAAATCATGGCGGTTATAACAAGCATGAAACAAGAAGGATCTGTGTAAACAAATTAAGATTACCTCTAATGGAGACATTGATGATCTTTAAATTCATAAGTGCTTCCCTTTGGGGTTATCTTGGTTCTGTGGTATCATCTCTTACATTTTGTCAATATTATTACTGTGGCATTTGTTAAGAGACACATGTATCTTGTGGTAAAAAAAACAAATGAAAGCACCAGTCAACTAATAACATGCAAATGGCTTGCATGCAATCTGGTGGTAAGCAATGTGTGAAGTACCAATGCAACTACGACCCAGGACACCCCCTATATAAGGTGTTCTATGTCTGCCATTCATAGCATTCCTACAAGCTGGAGAAGGACACAATGCATAGAGCAGTAGGTAAGAGCACATTATGTTTTAACTTGTGTCACTATTATTACTTTAACTTTAGCACTGACTTGTCTTTTAAATTCAGTAAGTGCTACTTGTTGGGGTAGTTTTATTTGACTAGTGCACCTAACAAGAACTCAATCATGGCGGTTATAACAAGCATGAAACAAGAAGGATCTGTGTAAACAAATTAAGATTACCTCTAATGGAGACATTGATGATCTTTAAATTCATAAGTGCTTCCCTTTGGGAAATGGCTTGCATGCAATCTGGTGGTAAGCAATGTGTGAAGTACCAATGAAACTAAGACCCAGGACACCCCCTATATAAAGTGTTATATGTCTTCCATTCATAGCATTCCTACAAGCTGGAGAAGGACACAAGGCATAGAGCAGTAGGTAAGAGCACATTATGGGGGAAACAGTGTTTTAACTTGTGTCACTATTATTACTTTAACTTTAACACTGACTTGTCTTTTAAATTCAGTAAGTGCTACTTGTTGGGGTAGTTTTAATTGACTGGTGCACATACACTATTGATGGAAATAAACACTGATTAACTCATTATAGCATAGAAGAGTTAACTCATGCACACAAAAATAGCTCCACCTTGATGGAAGCAACAAACTCAGATGTGGTTGAAAGTTGGTGGGAGCAAGTAAACTCAGATTACCTCAAATGGAGGCAGTGATGATGTTTCAATTCATAAGTGCATCTCTTTGGGGTTGTCTTGGTTCTGTATATTCATCTACCATATTATCCTCTGTCACTAGTATTACTTTGACTTTAGCACTGACTTGTTCTTTAAATACAGTAAGTGCTACTTGTTGGGGTAGTTTTATTTGACT
The DNA here is from genome assembly GCF_963924005.1 of Protomyctophum bolini. Classification (NCBI taxonomy): domain Eukaryota; kingdom Metazoa; phylum Chordata; class Actinopteri; order Myctophiformes; family Myctophidae; genus Protomyctophum; species Protomyctophum bolini. The sequence goes on from NC_137875.1 coordinate 43,584,979, forward strand.
AGTGCACCTAACAAGAACTCAATCATGGCGGTTATAACAAGCATGAAACAAGAAGAACCTGTGTAAACAAATTAAGATTACCTCTAATGGAGACATTGATGATCTTTAAATTCATAAGTGCTTCCCTTTGGGGTTATCTTGGTTCTGTGGTATCATCTCTTACATTTTGTCAATAATATTACTTTGGCATTTTGATGTTAAGAGACACATGTATCTTGTGGTAAAAAAAACAAATGAAAGCACCAGTCAACTAATAACATGCAAATGGCTTGCATGCAATCTGATGGTAAGCAATGTGTGAAGTACCAATGAAACTACGACCCAGGACACCCCCTATATAAGGTGTTCTATGTCTGCCATTCATAGCATTCCTACAAGCTGGAGAAGGACACAAGGCATAGAGCAGTAGGTAAGAGCCCATTATTGGGGAAACAGTGTTTTAACATGTGTCACTATTATTACTTTAACTTTAGCACTGACTTGTCTTTTAAATTCAGTAAGTGCTACTTGGTGGGGTAGTTTTAATTGACTGGTGCACATACACGATTGATGGAAATAAACACTGATTAACTCATTATAGCATAGAATAGTTAACTCAGGCACACAAAAATAGCTCCACCTTGATGGAAGCAACAAACTCAGATGTGGTAAGAGCCCATTATTGGGGAAACAGTGTTTTAACTTGTGTCACTATTATTACTTTAACTTTAGCACTGACTTGTCTTTTAAATTCAGTAAGTGCTACTTGTTGGAGTAGTTTTAATTGACTGGTGCACATACACTATTGATGGAAATAAACACTGATTAACTCATTATAGCATAGAAGAGTTAACTCATGCACACAAAAATAGCTCCACCTTGATGGAAGCAACAAACTCAGATGTGGTTGAAAGTTGTTTGGAGCAAGTAAACTCAGATTACCTCAAATGGAGGCAGTGATGATGTTTCAATTCATAAGTGCATCTCTTTGGGGTTGTCTTGGTTCTGTATTTTCATCTACCATATTATCCTCTGTCACTATTATTACTTTAACTTTAGCACTGACTTGTCTTTTAAATTCAGTAAGTGCTACTTGTTGGGGTAGTTTTATTTGACTAGTGCACCTAACAAGAACTAAATCATGGCGGTTATAACAAGCATGAAACAAGAAGGATCTGTGTAAACAAATTAAGATTACCTCTAATGGAGACATTGATGATCTTTAAATTCATAAGTGCTTCCCTTTGGGGTTATCTTGGTTCTGTGGTATCATCTCTTACATTTTGTCAATAATATTACTGTGGCATTTTGATGTTAAGAGACACATGTATCTTGTGGTAAAAAAAACAAATGAAAGCACCAGTCAACTAATGACATGCAAATGGCTTGCATGCAATCTGGTGGTAAGCAATGTGTGAAGTACCAATGAAACTAAGACCCAGGACACCCCCTATATAAGGTGTTCTATGTCTTCCATTCATAGCATTCCTACAAGCTGGAGAAGGACACAAGGCATAGAGCAGTAGGTAAGAGCACATTATGGGGGAAACAGTGTTTTAACTTGTGTCACTATTATCACTTTAACTTTAGCACTGACTTGTCTTTTAAATTCAGTAAGTGCTACTTGTTGGGGTAGTTTTAATTGACTGGTGCACATACACTATTGATGGAAATAAACACTGATTAACTCATTATAGCATAGAAGATTTAACTCATGCACACAAAAATAGCTCCACCTTGATGGAAGCAACAAACTCAGATGTGGTTGAAAGTTGGTGGGAGCAAGTAAACTCAGATTACCTCAAATGGAGGCAGTGATGATGTTTCAATTCATAAGTGCATCTCTTTGGGGTTGTCTTGGTTCTGTATATTCATCTACCATATTATCCTCTGTCACTAGTATTACTTTGACTTTAGCACTGACTTGTTCTTTAAATACAGTAAGTGCTACTTGTTGGGGTAGTTTTATTTGACCAGTGCACCTAACAAGAACTCAATCATGATGGTTGGAAACTCAATTTAACTATGATTGTTTTATGTCACTATTATTACTTTGACTTTAGCACCGACATGTCCTTTAACTACAGTAAGTGCTACTTGTTGGGGTAGTTTTATTTGACTAGTGCACCTAACAATAACTCAAATCATGGCGGTTATAACAAGCATGAAACAAGAAGGATCTGTGTAAACAAATTAAGATTACCTCTAATGGAGACATTGATGATCTTTAAATTCATAAGTGCTTCCCTTTGGGGTTATCTTGGTTCTGTGGTATCATCTCTTACATTTTGTCAATAATATTACTGTGGCATTTTGATGTTAAGAGACACATGTATCTTGTGGTAAAAAAAACAAATGAAAGCACCAGTCAACTAATAACATGCAAATGGCTTGCATGCAATCTGGTGGTAAGCAATGTGTGAAGTACCAATGAAACTAAGACCCAGGACACCCCCTATATAATGTGTTCTATGTCTTCCATTCATAGCATTCCTACAAGCTGGAGAAGGACACAAGGCATAGAGCAGTAGGTAAGAGCACATTATGGGGGAAACAGTGTTTTAACTTGTGTCACTATTATTACTTTAACTTTAGCACTGACTTGTCTTTTAAATTCAGTAAGTGCTACTTGTTGGGGTAGTTTTATTTGACCAGTGCACCTAACAAGAACTCAATCATGATGGTTGGAAACTCAATTTAACTATGATTGTTTTATGTCACTATTATTACTTTGACTTTAGCACCGACATGTCCTTTAACTACAGTAAGTGCTACTTGTTGGGGTAGTTTTATTTGACTAGTGCACCTAACAAGAACTCAATCATGGCGGTTATAACAAGCATGAAACAAGAAGGATCTGTGTAAACAAATTAAGATTACCTCTAATGGAGACATTGATGATCTTTAAATTCATAAGTGCTTCCCTTTGGGGTTATCTTGGTTCTGTATATTCATCTACCATATTATCCTCTGTCACTAGTATTACTTTGACTTTAGCACTGACTTGTTCTTTAAATACAGTAAGTGCTACTTGTTGGGGTAGTTTTATTTGACCAGTGCACCTAACAAGAACTCAATCATGATGGTTGGAAACTCAATTTAACTATGATTGTTTTATGTCACTATTATTACTTTGACTTTAGCACCGACTTGTCCTTTAACTACAGTAAGTGCTACTTGTTGGGGTAGTTTTATTTGACTAGTGCACCTAACAAGAACTCAAATCATGGCGGTTATAACAAGCATGAAACAAGAAGGATCTGTGTAAACAAATTAAGATTACCTCTAATGGAGACATTGATGATCTTTAAATTCATAAGTGCTTCCCTTTGGGGTTATCTTGGTTCTGTGGTATCATCTCTTACATTTTGTCAATATTATTACTGTGGCATTTGTTAAGAGACACATGTATCTTGTGGTAAAAAAAACAAATGAAAGCACCAGTCAACTAATAACATGCAAATGGCTTGCATGCAATCTGGTGGTAAGCAATGTGTGAAGTACCAATGCAACTACGACCCAGGACACCCCCTATATAAGGTGTTCTATGTCTGCCATTCATAGCATTCCTACAAGCTGGAGAAGGACACAATGCATAGAGCAGTAGGTAAGAGCACATTATGTTTTAACTTGTGTCACTATTATTACTTTAACTTTAGCACTGACTTGTCTTTTAAATTCAGTAAGTGCTACTTGTTGGGGTAGTTTTATTTGACTAGTGCACCTAACAAGAACTCAATCATGGCGGTTATAACAAGCATGAAACAAGAAGGATCTGTGTAAACAAATTAAGATTACCTCTAATGGAGACATTGATGATCTTTAAATTCATAAGTGCTTCCCTTTGGGAAATGGCTTGCATGCAATCTGGTGGTAAGCAATGTGTGAAGTACCAATGAAACTAAGACCCAGGACACCCCCTATATAAAGTGTTATATGTCTTCCATTCATAGCATTCCTACAAGCTGGAGAAGGACACAAGGCATAGAGCAGTAGGTAAGAGCACATTATGGGGGAAACAGTGTTTTAACTTGTTTCACTATTATTACTTTAACTTTAACACTGACTTGTCTTTTAAATTCAGTAAGTGCTACTTGTTGGGGTAGTTTTAATTGACTGGTGCACATACACTATTGATGGAAATAAACACTGATTAACTCATTATAGCATAGAAGAGTTAACTCATGCACACAAAAATAGCTCCACCTTGATGGAAGCAACAAACTCAGATGTGGTTGAAAGTTGGTGGGAGCAAGTAAACTCAGATTACCTCAAATGGAGGCAGTGATGATGTTTCAATTCATAAGTGCATCTCTTTGGGGTTGTCTTGGTTCTGTATATTCATCTACCATATTATCCTCTGTCACTAGTATTACTTTGACTTTAGCACTGACTTGTTCTTTAAATACAGTAAGTGCTACTTGTTGGGGTAGTTTTATTTGACCAGTGCACCTAACAAGAACTCAATCATGATGGTTGGAAACTCAATTTAACTATGATTGTTTTATGTCACTATTATTACTTTGACTTTAGCACCGACTTGTCCTTTAACTACAGTAAGTGCTACTTGTTGGGGTAGTTTTATTTGACTAGTGCACCTAACAAGAACTCAATCATGGCGGTTATAACAAGCATGAAACAAGAAGTATCTGTGTAAACAAATTAAGATTACCTCTAATGGAGACATTGAGGCAGTGATGATGTTTCAATTCATAAGTGCATCTTTTTGGGGTTGTCTTGGTTCTGTATATTCATCTACCATATTATCCTCTGTCACTAGTATTACTTTGACTTTAGCACTGACTTGTTCTTTAAATACAGTAAGTGCTACTTGTTGGGGTAGTTTTATTTGACCAGTGCACCTAACAAGAAAGCAAACATGATGGTTGGAAACTCAATTTAACTATGATTGTTTTATGTCACTATTATTACTTTGACTTTAGCACCGACTTGTCCTTTAACTACAGTAAGTGCTACTTGTTGGGGTAGTTTTATTTGACTAGTGCACCTAACAAGAACTCAAATCATGGCCGTTATAACAAGCATGAAACAAGAAGGATCTGTGTAAACAAATTAAGATTACCTCTAATGGAGACATTGATGATCTTTAAATTCATAAGTGCTTCCCTTTGGGGTTATCTTGGTTCTGTGGTATCATCTCTTACATTTTGTCAATATTATTACTGTGGCATTTGTTAAGAGACACATGTATCTTGTGGTAAAAAACCCAAATGAAAGCACCAGTCAACTAATAACATGCAAATGGCTTGCATGCAATCTGGTGGTAAGCAATGTGTGAAGTACCAATGAAACTACGACCCAGGACACCCCCTATATAAGGTGTTCTATGTCTGCCATTCATAGCATTCCTACAAGCTGGAGAAGGACACAATGCATAGAGCAGTAGGTAAGAGCACATTATGGGGGAAACAGTGTTTTAACTTGTGTCACTATTATTACTTTAACTTTAGCACTGACTTGTCTTTTAAATTCAGTAAGTGCTACTTGTTGGGGTAGTTTTATTTGACTAGTGCACCTAACAAGAACTCAATCATGGCGGTTATAACAAGCATGAAACAAGAAGGATCTGTGTAAACAAATTAAGATTACCTCTAATGGAGACATTGATGATCTTTAAATTCATAAGTGCTTCCCTTTGGGAAATGGCTTGCATGCAATCTGGTGGTAAGCAATGTGTGAAGTAACAATGAAACTAAGACCCAGGACACCCCCTATATAAGGTGTTCTATGTCTTCCATTCATAGCATTCCTACAAGCTGGAGAAGGACACAAGGCATAGAGCAGTAGGTAAGAGCACATTATGGGGGAAACAGTGTTTTAACTTGTGTCACTATTATTACTTTAACTTTAGCACTGACTTGTCTTTTAAATTCAGTAAGTGCTACTTGTTGGGGTAGTTTTATTTGACTAGTGCACCTAACAAGAACTCAATCATGGCGGTTATAACAAGCATGAAACAAGAAGGATCTGTGTAAACAAATTAAGATTACCTCTAATGGAGACATTGATGATCTTTAAATTCATAAGTGCTTCCCTTTGGGGTTATCTTGGTTCTGTGGTATCTGACTTGTCTTTTAAATTCAGTAAGTGCTACTTGTTGGGGTAGTTTTAATTGAATGGTGCACATACACTATTGATGGAAATAAACACTGATTAACTCATTATAGCATAGAAGAGTTAACTCATGCACACAAAAATAGCTCCACCTTGATGGAAGCAACAAACTCAGATGTGGTTGAAAGTTGGTGGGAGCAAGTAAACTCAGATTACCTCAAATGGAGGCAGTGATGATGTTTCAATTCATAAGTGCATCTCTTTGGGGTTGTCTTGGTTCTGTATATTCATCTACCATATTATCCTCTGTCACTAGTATTACTTTGACTTTAGCACTGACTTGTTCTTTAAATACAGTAAGTGCTACTTGTTGGGGTAGTTTTATTTGACCAGTGCACCTAACAAGAACTCAATCATGATGGTTGGAAACTCAATTTAACTATGATTGTTTTATGTCACTATTATTACTTTGACTTTAGCACCGACTTGTCCTTTAACTACAGTAAGTGCTACTTGTTGGGGTAGTTTTATTTGACTAGTGCACCTAACAAGAACTCAATCATGGCGGTTATAACAAGCATGAAACAAGAAGTATCTGTGTAAACAAATTAAGATTACCTCTAATGGAGACATTGAGGCAGTGATGATGTTTCAATTCATAAGTGCATCTTTTTGGGGTTGTCTTGGTTCTGTATATTCATCTACCATATTATCCTCTGTCACTAGTATTACTTTGACTTTAGCACTGACTTGTTCTTTAAATACAGTAAGTGCTACTTGTTGGGGTAGTTTTATTTGACCAGTGCACCTAACAAGAACTCAATCATGATGGTTGGAAACTCAATTTAACTATGATTGTTTTATGTCACTATTATTACTTTGACTTTAGCACCGACTTGTCCTTTAACTACAGTAAGTGCTACTTGTTGGGGTAGTTTTATTTGACTAGTGCACCTAACAAGAACTCAAATCATGGCGGTTATAACAAGCATGAAACAAGAAGGATCTGTGTAAACAAATTAAGATTACCTCTAATGGAGACATTGATGATCTTTAAATTCATAAGTGCTTCCCTTTGGGGTTATCTTGGTTCTGTGGTATCATCTCTTACATTTTGTCAATATTATTACTGTGGCATTTGTTAAGAGACACATGTATCTTGTGGTAAAAAAAACAAATGAAAGCACCAGTCAACTAATAACATGCAAATGGCTTGCATGCAATCTGGTGGTAAGCAATGTGTGAAGTACCAATGCAACTACGACCCAGGACACCCCCTATATAAGGTGTTCTATGTCTGCCATTCATAGCATTCCTACAAGCTGGAGAAGGACACAATGCATAGAGCAGTAGGTAAGAGCACATTATGTTTTAACTTGTGTCACTATTATTACTTTAACTTTAGCACTGACTTGTCTTTTAAATTCAGTAAGTGCTACTTGTTGGGGTAGTTTTATTTGACTAGTGCACCTAACAAGAACTCAATCATGGCGGTTATAACAAGCATGAAACAAGAAGGATCTGTGTAAACAAATTAAGATTACCTCTAATGGAGACATTGATGATCTTTAAATTCATAAGTGCTTCCCTTTGGGAAATGGCTTGCATGCAATCTGGTGGTAAGCAATGTGTGAAGTACCAATGAAACTAAGACCCAGGACACCCCCTATATAAAGTGTTATATGTCTTCCATTCATAGCATTCCTACAAGCTGGAGAAGGACACAAGGCATAGAGCAGTAGGTAAGAGCACATTATGGGGGAAACAGTGTTTTAACTTGTGTCACTATTATTACTTTAACTTTAACACTGACTTGTCTTTTAAATTCAGTAAGTGCTACTTGTTGGGGTAGTTTTAATTGACTGGTGCACATACACTATTGATGGAAATAAACACTGATTAACTCATTATAGCATAGAAGAGTTAACTCATGCACACAAAAATAGCTCCACCTTGATGGAAGCAACAAACTCAGATGTGGTTGAAAGTTGGTGGGAGCAAGTAAACTCAGATTACCTCAAATGGAGGCAGTGATGATGTTTCAATTCATAAGTGCATCTCTTTGGGGTTGTCTTGGTTCTGTATATTCATCTACCATATTATCCTCTGTCACTAGTATTACTTTGACTTTAGCACTGACTTGTTCTTTAAATACAGTAAGTGCTACTTGTTGGGGTAGTTTTATTTGACCAGTGCACCTAACAAGAACTCAATCATGATGGTTGGAAACTCAATTTAACTATGATTGTTTTATGTCACTATTATTACTTTGACTTTAGCACCGACTTGTCCTTTAACTACAGTAAGTGCTACTTGTTGGGGTAGTTTTATTTGACTAGTGCACCTAACAAGAACTCAATCATGGCGGTTATAACAAGCATGAAACAAGAAGTATCTGTGTAAACAAATTAAGATTACCTCTAATGGAGACATTGAGGCAGTGATGATGTTTCAATTCATAAGTGCATCTTTTTGGGGTTGTCTTGGTTCTGTATATTCATCTACCATATTATCCTCTGTCACTAGTATTACTTTGACTTTAGCACTGACTTGTTCTTTAAATACAGTAAGTGCTACTTGTTGGGGTAGTTTTATTTGACCAGTGCACCTAACAAGAACTCAATCATGATGGTTGGAAACTCAATTTAACTATGATTGTTTTATGTCACTATTATTACTTTGACTTTAGCACTGACTTGTCCTTTAACTACAGTAAGTGCTACTTGTTGGGGTAGTTTTATTTGACTAGTGCACCTAACAAGAACTCAAATCATGGCGGTTATAACAAGCATGAAACAAGAAGGATCTGTGTAAACAAATTAAGATTACCTCTAATGGAGACATTGATGATCTTTAAATTCATAAGTGCTTCCCTTTGGGGTTATCTTGGTTCTGTGGTATCATCTCTTACATTTTGTCAATATTATTACTGTGGCATTTGTTAAGAGACACATGTATCTTGTGGTAAAAAAAACAAATGAAAGCACCAGTCAACTAATAACATGCAAATGGCTTGCATGCAATCTGGTGGTAAGCAATGTGTGAAGTACCAATGCAACTACGACCCAGGACACCCCCTATATAAGGTGTTCTATGTCTGCCATTCATAGCATTCCTACAAGCTGGAGAAGGACACAATGCATAGAGCAGTAGGTAAGAGCACATTATGTTTTAACTTGTGTCACTATTATTACTTTAACTTTAGCACTGACTTGTCTTTTAAATTCAGTAAGTGCTACTTGTTGGGGTAGTTTTATTTGACTAGTGCACCTAACAAGAACTCAATCATGGCGGTTATAACAAGCATGAAACAAGAAGGATCTGTGTAAACAAATTAAGATTACCTCTAATGGAGACATTGATGATCTTTAAATTCATAAGTGCTTCCCTTTGGGAAATGGCTTGCATGCAATCTGGTGGTAAGCAATGTGTGAAGTACCAATGAAACTAAGACCCAGGACACCCCCTATATAAAGTGTTATATGTCTTCCATTCATAGCATTCCTACAAGCTGGAGAAGGACACAAGGCATAGAGCAGTAGGTAAGAGCACATTATGGGGGAAACAGTGTTTTAACTTGTGTCACTATTATTACTTTAACTTTAACACTGACTTGTCTTTTAAATTCAGTAAGTGCTACTTGTTGGGGTAGTTTTAATTGACTGGTGCACATACACTATTGATGGAAATAAACACTGATTAACTCATTATAGCATAGAAGAGTTAACTCATGCACACAAAAATAGCTCCACCTTGATGGAAGCAACAAACTCAGATGTGGTTGAAAGTTGGTGGGAGCAAGTAAACTCAGATTACCTCAAATGGAGGCAGTGATGATGTTTCAATTCATAAGTGCATCTCTTTGGGGTTGTCTTGGTTCTGTATATTCATCTACCATATTATCCTCTGTCACTAGTATTACTTTGACTTTAGCACTGACTTGTTCTTTAAATACAGTAAGTGCTACTTGTTGGGGTAGTTTTATTTGACCAGTGCACCTAACAAGAACTCAATCATGATGGTTGGAAACTCAATTTAACTATGATTGTTTTATGTCACTATTATTACTTTGACTTTAGCACCGACTTGTCCTTTAACTACAGTAAGTGCTACTTGTTGGGGTAGTTTTATTTGACTAGTGCACCTAACAAGAACTCAATCATGGCGGTTATAACAAGCATGAAACAAGAAGTATCTGTGTAAACAAATTAAGATTACCTCTAATGGAGACATTGAGGCAGTGATGATGTTTCAATTCATAAGTGCATCTTTTTGGGGTTGTCTTGGTTCTGTATATTCATCTACCATATTATCCTCTGTCACTAGTATTACTTTGACTTTAGCACTGACTTGTTCTTTAAATACAGTAAGTGCTACTTGTTGGGGTAGTTTTATTTGACCAGTGCACCTAACAAGAACTCAATCATGATGGTTGGAAACTCAATTTAACTATGATTGTTTTATGTCACTATTATTACTTTGACTTTAGCACCGACTTGTCCTTTAACTACAGTAAGTGCTACTTGTTGGGGTAGTTTTATTTGACTAGTGCACCTAACAAGAACTCAAATCATGGCGGTTATAACAAGCATGAAACAAGAAGGATCTGTGTAAACAAATTAAGATTACCTCTAATGGAGACATTGATGATCTTTAAATTCATAAGTGCTTCCCTTTGGGGTTATCTTGGTTCTGTGGTATCATCTCTTACATTTTGTCAATATTATTACTGTGGCATTTGTTAAGAGACACATGTATCTTGTGGTAAAAAAAACAAATGAAAGCACCAGTCAACTAATAACATGCAAATGGCTTGCATGCAATCTGGTGGTAAGCAATGTGTGAAGTACCAATGCAACTACGACCCAGGACACCCCCTATATAAGGTGTTCTATGTCTGCCATTCATAGCATTCCTACAAGCTGGAGAAGGACACAATGCATAGAGCAGTAGGTAAGAGCACATTATGTTTTAACTTGTGTCACTATTATTACTTTAACTTTAGCACTGACTTGTCTTTTAAATTCAGTAAGTGCTACTTGTTGGGGTAGTTTTATTTGACTAGTGCACCTAACAAGAACTCAATCATGGCGGTTATAACAAGCATGAAACAAGAAGGATCTGTGTAAACAAATTAAGATTACCTCTAATGGAGACATTGATGATCTTTAAATTCATAAGTGCTTCCCTTTGGGAAATGGCTTGCATGCAATCTGGTGGTAAGCAATGTGTGAAGTACCAATGAAACTAAGACCCAGGACACCCCCTATATAAAGTGTTATATGTCTTCCATTCATAGCATTCCTACAAGCTGGAGAAGGACACAAGGCATAGAGCAGTAGGTAAGAGCACATTATGGGGGAAACAGTGTTTTAACTTGTGTCACTATTATTACTTTAACTTTAACACTGACTTGTCTTTTAAATTCAGTAAGTGCTACTTGTTGGGGTAGTTTTAATTGACTGGTGCACATACACTATTGATGGAAATAAACACTGATTAACTCATTATAGCATAGAAGAGTTAACTCATGCACACAAAAATAGCTCCACCTTGATGGAAGCAACAAACTCAGATGTGGTTGAAAGTTGGTGGGAGCAAGTAAACTCAGATTACCTCAAATGGAGGCAGTGATGATGTTTCAATTCATAAGTGCATCTCTTTGGGGTTGTCTTGGTTCTGTATATTCATCTACCATATTATCCTCTGTCACTAGTATTACTTTGACTTTAGCACTGACTTGTTCTTTAAATACAGTAAGTGCTACTTGTTGGGGTAGTTTTATTTGACCAGTGCACCTAACAAGAACTCAATCATGATGGTTGGAAACTCAATTTAACTATGATTGTTTTATGTCACTATTATTACTTTGACTTTAGCACCGACTTGTCCTTTAACTACAGTAAGTGCTACTTGTTGGGGTAGTTTTATTTGACTAGTGCACCTAACAAGAACTCAATCATGGCGGTTATAACAAGCATGAAACAAGAAGTATCTGTGTAAACAAATTAAGATTACCTCTAATGGAGACATTGAGGCAGTGATGATGTTTCAATTCATAAGTGCATCTTTTTGGGGTTGTCTTGGTTCTGTATATTCATCTACCATATTATCCTCTGTCACTAGTATTACTTTGACTTTAGCACTGACTTGTTCTTTAAATACAGTAAGTGCTACTTGTTGGGGTAGTTTTATTTGACCAGTGCACCTAACAAGAACTCAATCATGATGGTTGGAAACTCAATTTAACTATGATTGTTTTATGTCACTATTATTACTTTGACTTTAGCACCGACTTGTCCTTTAACTACAGTAAGTGCTACTTGTTGGGGTAGTTTTATTTGACTAGTGCACCTAACAAGAACTCAAATCATGGCGGTTATAACAAGCATGAAACAAGAAGGATCTGTGTAAACAAATTAAGATTACCTCTAATGGAGACATTGATGATCTTTAAATTCATAAGTGCTTCCCTTTGGGGTTATCTTGGTTCTGTGGTATCATCTCTTACATTTTGTCAATATTATTACTGTGGCATTTGTTAAGAGACACATGTATCTTGTGGTAAAAAAAACAAATGAAAGCACCAGTCAACTAATAACATGCAAATGGCTTGCATGCAATCTGGTGGTAAGCAATGTGTGAAGTACCAATGCAACTACGACCCAGGACACCCCCTATATAAGGTGTTCTATGTCTGCCATTCATAGCATTCCTACAAGCTGGAGAAGGACACAATGCATAGAGCAGTAGGTAAGAGCACATTATGTTTTAACTTGTGTCACTATTATTACTTTAACTTTAGCACTGACTTGTCTTTTAAATTCAGTAAGTGCTACTTGTTGGGGTAGTTTTATTTGACTAGTGCACCTAACAAGAACTCAATCATGGCGGTTATAACAAGCATGAAACAAGAAGGATCTGTGTAAACAAATTAAGATTACCTCTAATGGAGACATTGATGATCTTTAAATTCATAAGTGCTTCCCTTTGGGAAATGGCTTGCATGCAATCTGGTGGTAAGCAATGTGTGAAGTACCAATGAAACTAAGACCCAGGACACCCCCTATATAAAGTGTTATATGTCTTCCATTCATAGCATTCCTACAAGCTGGAGAAGGACACAAGGCATAGAGCAGTAGGTAAGAGCACATTATGGGGGAAACAGTGTTTTAACTTGTGTCACTATTATTACTTTAACTTTAACACTGACTTGTCTTTTAAATTCAGTAAGTGCTACTTGTTGGGGTAGTTTTAATTGACTGGTGCACATACACTATTGATGGAAATAAACACTGATTAACTCATTATAGCATAGAAGAGTTAACTCATGCACACAAAAATAGCTCCACCTTGATGGAAGCAACAAACTCAGATGTGGTTGAAAGTTGGTGGGAGCAAGTAAACTCAGATTACCTCAAATGGAGGCAGTGATGATGTTTCAATTCATAAGTGCATCTCTTTGGGGTTGTCTTGGTTCTGTATATTCATCTACCATATTATCCTCTGTCACTAGTATTACTTTGACTTTAGCACTGACTTGTTCTTTAAATACAGTAAGTGCTACTTGTTGGGGTAGTTTTATTTGACCAGTGCACCTAACAAGAACTCAATCATGATGGTTGGAAACTCAATTTAACTATGATTGTTTTATGTCACTATTATTACTTTGACTTTAGCACCGACTTGTCCTTTAACTACAGTAAGTGCTACTTGTTGGGGTAGTTTTATTTGACTAGTGCACCTAACAAGAACTCAATCATGGCGGTTATAACAAGCATGAAACAAGAAGTATCTGTGTAAACAAATTAAGATTACCTCTAATGGAGACATTGAGGCAGTGATGATGTTTCAATTCATAAGTGCATCTTTTTGGGGTTGTCTTGGTTCTGTATATTCATCTACCATATTATCCTCTGTCACTAGTATTACTTTGACTTTAGCACTGACTTGTTCTTTAAATACAGTAAGTGCTACTTGTTGGGGTAGTTTTATTTGACCAGTGCACCTAACAAGAACTCAATCATGATGGTTGGAAACTCAATTTAACTATGATTGTTTTATGTCACTATTATTACTTTGACTTTAGCACTGACTTGTCCTTTAACTACAGTAAGTGCTACTTGTTGGGGTAGTTTTATTTGACTAGTGCACCTAACAAGAACTCAAATCATGGCGGTTATAACAAGCATGAAACAAGAAGGATCTGTGTAAACAAATTAAGATTACCTCTAATGGAGACATTGATGATCTTTAAATTCATAAGTGCTTCCCTTTGGGGTTATCTTGGTTCTGTGGTATCATCTCTTACATTTTGTCAATATTATTACTGTGGCATTTGTTAAGAGACACATGTATCTTGTGGTAAAAAAAACAAATGAAAGCACCAGTCAACTAATAACATGCAAATGGCTTGCATGCAATCTGGTGGTAAGCAATGTGTGAAGTACCAATGCAACTACGACCCAGGACACCCCCTATATAAGGTGTTCTATGTCTGCCATTCATAGCATTCCTACAAGCTGGAGAAGGACACAATGCATAGAGCAGTAGGTAAGAGCACATTATGTTTTAACTTGTGTCACTATTATTACTTTAACTTTAGCACTGACTTGTCTTTTAAATTCAGTAAGTGCTACTTGTTGGGGTAGTTTTATTTGACTAGTGCACCTAACAAGAACTCAATCATGGCGGTTATAACAAGCATGAAACAAGAAGGATCTGTGTAAACAAATTAAGATTACCTCTAATGGAGACATTGATGATCTTTAAATTCATAAGTGCTTCCCTTTGGGAAATGGCTTGCATGCAATCTGGTGGTAAGCAATGTGTGAAGTACCAATGAAACTAAGACCCAGGACACCCCCTATATAAAGTGTTATATGTCTTCCATTCATAGCATTCCTACAAGCTGGAGAAGGACACAAGGCATAGAGCAGTAGGTAAGAGCACATTATGGGGGAAACAGTGTTTTAACTTGTGTCACTATTATTACTTTAACTTTAACACTGACTTGTCTTTTAAATTCAGTAAGTGCTACTTGTTGGGGTAGTTTTAATTGACTGGTGCACATACACTATTGATGGAAATAAACACTGATTAACTCATTATAGCATAGAAGAGTTAACTCATGCACACAAAAATAGCTCCACCTTGATGGAAGCAACAAACTCAGATGTGGTTGAAAGTTGGTGGGAGCAAGTAAACTCAGATTACCTCAAATGGAGGCAGTGATGATGTTTCAATTCATAAGTGCATCTCTTTGGGGTTGTCTTGGTTCTGTATATTCATCTACCATATTATCCTCTGTCACTAGTATTACTTTGACTTTAGCACTGACTTGTTCTTTAAATACAGTAAGTGCTACTTGTTGGGGTAGTTTTATTTGACCAGTGCACCTAACAAGAACTCAATCATGATGGTTGGAAACTCAATTTAACTATGATTGTTTTATGTCACTATTATTACTTTGACTTTAGCACCGACTTGTCCTTTAACTACAGTAAGTGCTACTTGTTGGGGTAGTTTTATTTGACTAGTGCACCTAACAAGAACTCAATCATGGCGGTTATAACAAGCATGAAACAAGAAGTATCTGTGTAAACAAATTAAGATTACCTCTAATGGAGACATTGAGGCAGTGATGATGTTTCAATTCATAAGTGCATCTTTTTGGGGTTGTCTTGGTTCTGTATATTCATCTACCATATTATCCTCTGTCACTAGTATTACTTTGACTTTAGCACTGACTTGTTCTTTAAATACAGTAAGTGCTACTTGTTGGGGTAGTTTTATTTGACCAGTGCACCTAACAAGAACTCAATCATGATGGTTGGAAACTCAATTTAACTATGATTGTTTTATGTCACTATTATTACTTTGACTTTAGCACCGACTTGTCCTTTAACTACAGTAAGTGCTACTTGTTGGGGTAGTTTTATTTGACTAGTGCACCTAACAAGAACTCAAATCATGGCCGTTATAACAAGCATGAAACAAGAAGGATCTGTGTAAACAAATTAAGATTACCTCTAATGGAGACATTGATGATCTTTAAATTCATAAGTGCTTCCCTTTGGGGTTATCTTGGTTCTGTGGTATCATCTCTTACATTTTGTCAATATTATTACTGTGGCATTTGTTAAGAGACACATGTATCTTGTGGTAAAAAACCCAAATGAAAGCACCAGTCAACTAATAACATGCAAATGGCTTGCATGCAATCTGGTGGTAAGCAATGTGTGAAGTACCAATGAAACTACGACCCAGGACACCCCCTATATAAGGTGTTCTATGTCTGCCATTCATAGCATTCCTACAAGCTGGAGAAGGACACAATGCATAGAGCAGTAGGTAAGAGCACATTATGGGGGAAACAGTGTTTTAACTTGTGTCACTATTATTACTTTAACTTTAGCACTGACTTGTCTTTTAAATTCAGTAAGTGCTACTTGTTGGGGTAGTTTTATTTGACTAGTGCACCTAACAAGAACTCAATCATGGCGGTTATAACAAGCATGAAACAAGAAGGATCTGTGTAAACAAATTAAGATTACCTCTAATGGAGACATTGATGATCTTTAAATTCATAAGTGCTTCCCTTTGGGAAATGGCTTGCATGCAATCTGGTGGTAAGCAATGTGTGAAGTAACAATGAAACTAAGACCCAGGACACCCCCTATATAAGGTGTTCTATGTCTTCCATTCATAGCATTCCTACAAGCTGGAGAAGGACACAAGGCATAGAGCAGTAGGTAAGAGCACATTATGGGGGAAACAGTGTTTTAACTTGTGTCACTATTATTACTTTAACTTTAGCACTGACTTGTCTTTTAAATTCAGTAAGTGCTACTTGTTGGGGTAGTTTTATTTGACTAGTGCACCTAACAAGAACTCAATCATGGCGGTTATAACAAGCATGAAACAAGAAGGATCTGTGTAAACAAATTAAGATTACCTCTAATGGAGACATTGATGATCTTTAAATTCATAAGTGCTTCCCTTTGGGGTTATCTTGGTTCTGTGGTATCTGACTTGTCTTTTAAATTCAGTAAGTGCTACTTGTTGGGGTAGTTTTAATTGAATGGTGCACATACACTATTGATGGAAATAAACACTGATTAACTCATTATAGCATAGAAGAGTTAACTCATGCACACAAAAATAGCTCCACCTTGATGGAAGCAACAAACTCAGATGTGGTTGAAAGTTGGTGGGAGCAAGTAAACTCAGATTACCTCAAATGGAGGCAGTGATGATGTTTCAATTCATAAGTGCATCTCTTTGGGGTTGTCTTGGTTCTGTATATTCATCTACCATATTATCCTCTGTCACTAGTATTACTTTGACTTTAGCACTGACTTGTTCTTTAAATACAGTAAGTGCTACTTGTTGGGGTAGTTTTATTTGACCAGTGCACCTAACAAGAACTCAATCATGATGGTTGGAAACTCAATTTAACTATGATTGTTTTATGTCACTATTATTACTTTGACTTTAGCACCGACTTGTCCTTTAACTACAGTAAGTGCTACTTGTTGGGGTAGTTTTATTTGACTAGTGCACCTAACAAGAACTCAATCATGGCGGTTATAACAAGCATGAAACAAGAAGTATCTGTGTAAACAAATTAAGATTACCTCTAATGGAGACATTGAGGCAGTGATGATGTTTCAATTCATAAGTGCATCTTTTTGGGGTTGTCTTGGTTCTGTATATTCATCTACCATATTATCCTCTGTCACTAGTATTACTTTGACTTTAGCACTGACTTGTTCTTTAAATACAGTAAGTGCTACTTGTTGGGGTAGTTTTATTTGACCAGTGCACCTAACAAGAACTCAATCATGATGGTTGGAAACTCAATTTAACTATGATTGTTTTATGTCACTATTATTACTTTGACTTTAGCACCGACTTGTCCTTTAACTACAGTAAGTGCTACTTGTTGGGGTAGTTTTATTTGACTAGTGCACCTAACAAGAACTCAATCATGGCGGTTATAACAAGCATGAAACAAGAAGTATCTGTGTAAACAAATTAAGATTACCTCTAATGGAGACATTGAGGCAGTGATGATGTTTCAATTCATAAGTGCATCTTTTTGGGGTTGTCTTGGTTCTGTATATTCATCTACCATATTATCCTCTGTCACTAGTATTACTTTGACTTTAGCACTGACTTGTTCTTTAAATACAGTAAGTGCTACTTGTTGGGGTAGTTTTATTTGACCAGTGCACCTAACAAGAACTCAATCATGATGGTTGGAAACTCAATTTAACTATGATTGTTTTATGTCACTATTATTACTTTGACTTTAGCACCGACTTGTCCTTTAACTACAGTAAGTGCTACTTGTTGGGGTAGTTTTATTTGACTAGTGCACCTAACAAGAACTCAATCATGGCGGTTATAACAAGCATGAAACAAGAAGTATCTGTGTAAACAAATTAAGATTACCTCTAATGGAGACATTGAGGCAGTGATGATGTTTCAATTCATAAGTGCATCTTTTTGGGGTTGTCTTGGTTCTGTATATTCATCTACCATATTATCCTCTGTCACTAGTATTACTTTGACTTTAGCACTGACTTGTTCTTTAAATACAGTAAGTGCTACTTGTTGGGGTAGTTTTATTTGACCAGTGCACCTAACAAGAACTCAATCATGATGGTTGGAAACTCAATTTAACTATGATTGTTTTATGTCACTATTATTACTTTGACTTTAGCACCGACTTGTCCTTTAACTACAGTAAGTGCTACTTGTTGGGGTAGTTTTATTTGACTAGTGCACCTAACAAGAACTCAAATCATGGCCGTTATAACAAGCATGAAACAAGAAGGATCTGTGTAAACAAATTAAGATTACCTCTAATGGAGACATTGATGATCTTTAAATTCATAAGTGCTTCCCTTTGGGGTTATCTTGGTTCTGTGGTATCATCTCTTACATTTTGTCAATATTATTACTGTGGCATTTGTTAAGAGACACATGTATCTTGTGGTAAAAAACCCAAATGAAAGCACCAGTCAACTAATAACATGCAAATGGCTTGCATGCAATCTGGTGGTAAGCAATGTGTGAAGTACCAATGAAACTACGACCCAGGACACCCCCTATATAAGGTGTTCTATGTCTGCCATTCATAGCATTCCTACAAGCTGGAGAAGGACACAATGCATAGAGCAGTAGGTAAGAGCACATTATGGGGGAAACAGTGTTTTAACTTGTGTCACTATTATTACTTTAACTTTAGCACTGACTTGTCTTTTAAATTCAGTAAGTGCTACTTGTTGGGGTAGTTTTATTTGACTAGTGCACCTAACAAGAACTCAATCATGGCGGTTATAACAAGCATGAAACAAGAAGGATCTGTGTAAACAAATTAAGATTACCTCTAATGGAGACATTGATGATCTTTAAATTCATAAGTGCTTCCCTTTGGGAAATGGCTTGCATGCAATCTGGTGGTAAGCAATGTGTGAAGTAACAATGAAACTAAGACCCAGGACACCCCCTATATAAGGTGTTCTATGTCTTCCATTCATAGCATTCCTACAAGCTGGAGAAGGACACAAGGCATAGAGCAGTAGGTAAGAGCACATTATGGGGGAAACAGTGTTTTAACTTGTGTCACTATTATTACTTTAACTTTAGCACTGACTTGTCCTTTAAATTCAGTAAGTGCTACTTGTTGGGGTAGTTTTATTTGACTAGTGCACCTAACAAGAACTCAATCATGGCGGTTATAACAAGCATGAAACAAGAAGGATCTGTGTAAACAAATTAAGATTACCTCTAATGGAGACATTGATGATCTTTAAATTCATAAGTGCTTCCCTTTGGGGTTATCTTGGTTCTGTGGTATCTGACTTGTCTTTTAAATTCAGTAAGTGCTACTTGTTGGGGTAGTTTTAATTGAATGGTGCACATACACTATTGATGGAAATAAACACTGATTAACTCATTATAGCATAGAAGAGTTAACTCATGCACACAAAAATAGCTCCACCTTGATGGAAGCAACAAACTCAGATGTGGTTGAAAGTTGGTGGGAGCAAGTAAACTCAGATTACCTCAAATGGAGGCAGTGATGATGTTTCAATTCATAAGTGCATCTCTTTGGGGTTGTCTTGGTTCTGTATATTCATCTACCATATTATCCTCTGTCACTAGTATTACTTTGACTTTAGCACTGACTTGTTCTTTAAATACAGTAAGTGCTACTTGTTGGGGTAGTTTTATTTGACCAGTGCACCTAACAAGAACTCAATCATGATGGTTGGAAACTCAATTTAACTATGATTGTTTTATGTCACTATTATTACTTTGACTTTAGCACCGACTTGTCCTTTAACTACAGTAAGTGCTACTTGTTGGGGTAGTTTTATTTGACTAGTGCACCTAACAAGAACTCAATCATGGCGGTTATAACAAGCATGAAACAAGAAGTATCTGTGTAAACAAATTAAGATTACCTCTAATGGAGACATTGAGGCAGTGATGATGTTTCAATTCATAAGTGCATCTTTTTGGGGTTGTCTTGGTTCTGTATATTCATCTACCATATTATCCTCTGTCACTAGTATTACTTTGACTTTAGCACTGACTTGTTCTTTAAATACAGTAAGTGCTACTTGTTGGGGTAGTTTTATTTGACCAGTGCACCTAACAAGAACTCAATCATGATGGTTGGAAACTCAATTTAACTATGATTGTTTTATGTCACTATTATTACTTTGACTTTAGCACCGACTTGTCCTTTAACTACAGTAAGTGCTACTTGTTGGGGTAGTTTTATTTGACTAGTGCACCTAACAAGAACTCAATCATGGCGGTTATAACAAGCATGAAACAAGAAGTATCTGTGTAAACAAATTAAGATTACCTCTAATGGAGACATTGAGGCAGTGATGATGTTTCAATTCATAAGTGCATCTTTTTGGGGTTGTCTTGGTTCTGTATATTCATCTACCATATTATCCTCTGTCACTAGTATTACTTTGACTTTAGCACTGACTTGTTCTTTAAATACAGTAAGTGCTACTTGTTGGGGTAGTTTTATTTGACCAGTGCACCTAACAAGAACTCAATCATGATGGTTGGAAACTCAATTTAACTATGATTGTTTTATGTCACTATTATTACTTTGACTTTAGCACCGACTTGTCCTTTAACTACAGTAAGTGCTACTTGTTGGGGTAGTTTTATTTGACTAGTGCACCTAACAAGAACTCAAATCATGGCGGTTATAACAAGCATGAAACAAGAAGGATCTGTGTAAACAAATTAAGATTACCTCTAATGGAGACATTGATGATCTTTAAATTCATAAGTGCTTCCCTTTGGGGTTATCTTGGTTCTGTGGTATCATCTCTTACATTTTGTCAATATTATTACTGTGGCATTTTGATGTTAAGAGACACATGTATCTTGTGGTAAAAAAAACAAATGAAAGCACCAGTCAACTAATAACATGCAAATGGCTTGCATGCAATCTGGTGGTAAGCAATGTGTGAAGTACCTATGAAACTAAGACCCAGGACACCCCCTATATAAGGTGTTCTATGTCTTCCATTCATAGCATTCCTACAAGCTGGAGAAGGACACAAGGCATAGAGCAGTAGGTAAGAGCACATTATGGGGGAAACAGTGTTTTAACTTGTGTCACTATTATTACTTTAACTTTAGCACTGACTTGTCTTTTAAATTCAGTAAGTGCTACTTGTTGGGGTAGTTTTAATTGACTGGTGCACATACACTATTGATGGAAATAAACACTGATTAACTCATTATAGCATAGAAGAGTTAACTCATGCACACAAAAATAGCTCCACCTTGATGGAAGCAACAAACTCAGATGTGGTTGAAAGTTGGTGGGAGCAAGTAAACTCAGATTACCTCAAATGGAGGCAGTGATGATGTTTCAATTCATAAGTGCATCTCTTTGGGGTTGTCTTGGTTCTGTATATTCATCTACCATATTATCCTCTGTCACTAGTATTACTTTGACTTTAGCACTGACTTGTTCTTTAAATACAGTAAGTGCTACTTGTTGGGGTAGTTTTATTTGACCAGTGCACCTAACAAGAACTAAATCATGATGGTTGGAAACTCAATTTAACTATGATTGTTTTATGTCACTATTATTACTTTGACTTTAGCACCGACTTGTCCTTTAACTACAGTAAGTGCTACTTGTTGGGGTAGTTTTATTTGACTAGTGCACCTAACAAGAACTCAATCATGGCGGTTATAACAAGCATGAAACAAGAAGTATCTGTGTAAACAAATTAAGATTACCTCTAATGGAGACATTGAGGCAGTGATGATGTTTCAATTCATAAGTGCATCTTTTTGGGGTTGTCTTGGTTCTGTATATTCATCTACCATATTATCCTCTGTCACTAGTATTACTTTGACTTTAGCACTGACTTGTTCTTTAAATACAGTAAGTGCTACTTGTTGGGGTAGTTTTATTTGACCAGTGCACCTAACAAGAACTCAATCATGATGGTTGGAAACTCAATTTAACTATGATTGTTTTATGTCACTATTATTACTTTGACTTTAGCACCGACTTGTCCTTTAACTACAGTAAGTGCTACTTGTTGGGGTAGTTTTATTTGACTAGTGCACCTAACAAGAACTCAAATCATGGCGGTTATAACAAGCATGAAACAAGAAGGATCTGTGTAAACAAATTAAGATTACCTCTAATGGAGACATTGATGATCTTTAAATTCATAAGTGCTTCCCTTTGGGGTTATCTTGGTTCTGTGGTATCATCTCTTACATTTTGTCAATATTATTACTGTGGCATTTGTTAAGAGACACATGTATCTTGTGGTAAAAAAAACCAAATGAAAGCACCAGTCAACTAATAACATGCAAATGGCTTGCATGCAATCTGGTGGTAAGCAATGTGTGAAGTACCAATGAAACTACGACCCAGGACACCCCCTATATAAGGTGTTCTATGTCTGCCATTCATAGCATTCCTACAAGCTGGAGAAGGACACAATGCATAGAGCAGTAGGTAAGAGCACATTATGTTTTAACTTGTGTCACTATTATTACTTTAACTTTAGCACTGACTTGTCTTTTAAATTCAGTAAGTGCTACTTGTTGGGGTAGTTTTATTTGACTAGTGCACCTAACAAGAACTCAATCATGGCGGTTATAACAAGCATGAAACAAGAAGGATCTGTGTAAACAAATTAAGATTACCTCTAATGGAGACATTGATGATCTTTAAATTCATAAGTGCTTCCCTTTGGGAAATGGCTTGCATGCAATCTGGTGGTAAGCAATGTGTGAAGTACCAATGAAACTAAGACCCAGGACACCCCCTATATAAAGTGTTATATGTCTTCCATTCATAGCATTCCTACAAGCTGGAGAAGGACACAAGGCATAGAGCAGTAGGTAAGAGCACATTATGGGGAAACAGTGTTTTAACTTGTGTCACTATTATTACTTTAACTTTAACACTGACTTGTCTTTTAAATTCAGTAAGTGCTACTTGTTGGGGTAGTTTTAATTGACTGGTGCACATACACTATTGATGGAAATAAACACTGATTAACTCATTATAGCATAGAAGAGTTAACTCATGCACACAAAAATAGCTCCACCTTGATGGAAGCAACAAACTCAGATGTGGTTGAAAGTTGGTGGGAGCAAGTAAACTCAGATTACCTCAAATGGAGGCAGTGATGATGTTTCAATTCATAAGTGCATCTCTTTGGGGTTGTCTTGGTTCTGTATATTCATCTACCATATTATCCTCTGTCACTAGTATTACTTTGACTTTAGCACTGACTTGTTCTTTAAATACAGTAAGTGCTACTTGTTGGGGTAGTTTTATTTGACCAGTGCACCTAACAAGAACTCAATCATGATGGTTGGAAACTCAATTTAACTATGATTGTTTTATGTCACTATTATTACTTTGACTTTAGCACCGACTTGTCCTTTAACTACAGTAAGTGCTACTTGTTGGGGTAGTTTTATTTGACTAGTGCACCTAACAAGAACTCAATCATGGCGGTTATAACAAGCATGAAACAAGAAGTATCTGTGTAAACAAATTAAGATTACCTCTAATGGAGACATTGAGGCAGTGATGATGT
The DNA here is from genome assembly GCF_963924005.1 of Protomyctophum bolini. NCBI lineage: Eukaryota > Metazoa > Chordata > Actinopteri > Myctophiformes > Myctophidae > Protomyctophum > Protomyctophum bolini. The sequence goes on from NC_137875.1 coordinate 43,609,170, forward strand.
TTCAATTCATAAGTGCATCTTTTTGGGGTTGTCTTGGTTCTGTATATTCATCTACCATATTATCCTCTGTCACTAGTATTACTTTGACTTTAGCACTGACTTGTTCTTTAAATACAGTAAGTGCTACTTGTTGGGGTAGTTTTATTTGACCAGTGCACCTAACAAGAACTCAATCATGATGGTTGGAAACTCAATTTAACTATGATTGTTTTATGTCACTATTATTACTTTGACTTTAGCACCGACTTGTCCTTTAACTACAGTAAGTGCTACTTGTTGGGGTAGTTTTATTTGACTAGTGCACCTAACAAGAACTCAAATCATGGCCGTTATAACAAGCATGAAACAAGAAGGATCTGTGTAAACAAATTAAGATTACCTCTAATGGAGACATTGATGATCTTTAAATTCATAAGTGCTTCCCTTTGGGGTTATCTTGGTTCTGTGGTATCATCTCTTACATTTTGTCAATATTATTACTGTGGCATTTGTTAAGAGACACATGTATCTTGTGGTAAAAAACCCAAATGAAAGCACCAGTCAACTAATAACATGCAAATGGCTTGCATGCAATCTGGTGGTAAGCAATGTGTGAAGTACCAATGAAACTACGACCCAGGACACCCCCTATATAAGGTGTTCTATGTCTGCCATTCATAGCATTCCTACAAGCTGGAGAAGGACACAATGCATAGAGCAGTAGGTAAGAGCACATTATGGGGGAAACAGTGTTTTAACTTGTGTCACTATTATTACTTTAACTTTAGCACTGACTTGTCTTTTAAATTCAGTAAGTGCTACTTGTTGGGGTAGTTTTATTTGACTAGTGCACCTAACAAGAACTCAATCATGGCGGTTATAACAAGCATGAAACAAGAAGGATCTGTGTAAACAAATTAAGATTACCTCTAATGGAGACATTGATGATCTTTAAATTCATAAGTGCTTCCCTTTGGGAAATGGCTTGCATGCAATCTGGTGGTAAGCAATGTGTGAAGTAACAATGAAACTAAGACCCAGGACACCCCCTATATAAGGTGTTCTATGTCTTCCATTCATAGCATTCCTACAAGCTGGAGAAGGACACAAGGCATAGAGCAGTAGGTAAGAGCACATTATGGGGGAAACAGTGTTTTAACTTGTGTCACTATTATTACTTTAACTTTAGCACTGACTTGTCTTTTAAATTCAGTAAGTGCTACTTGTTGGGGTAGTTTTATTTGACTAGTGCACCTAACAAGAACTCAATCATGGCGGTTATAACAAGCATGAAACAAGAAGGATCTGTGTAAACAAATTAAGATTACCTCTAATGGAGACATTGATGATCTTTAAATTCATAAGTGCTTCCCTTTGGGGTTATCTTGGTTCTGTGGTATCTGACTTGTCTTTTAAATTCAGTAAGTGCTACTTGTTGGGGTAGTTTTAATTGAATGGTGCACATACACTATTGATGTAAATAAACACTGATTAACTCATTATAGCATAGAAGAGTTAACTCATGCACACAAAAATAGCTCCACCTTGATGGAAGCAACAAACTCAGATGTGGTTGAAAGTTGGTGGGAGCAAGTAAACTCAGATTACCTCAAATGGAGGCAGTGATGATGTTTCAATTCATAAGTGCATCTCTTTGGGGTTGTCTTGGTTCTGTATATTCATCTACCATATTATCCTCTGTCACTAGTATTACTTTGACTTTAGCACTGACTTGTTCTTTAAATACAGTAAGTGCTACTTGTTGGGGTAGTTTTATTTGACCAGTGCACCTAACAAGAACTCAATCATGATGGTTGGAAACTCAATTTAACTATGATTGTTTTATGTCACTATTATTACTTTGACTTTAGCACCGACTTGTCCTTTAACTACAGTAAGTGCTACTTGTTGGGGTAGTTTTATTTGACTAGTGCACCTAACAAGAACTCAATCATGGCGGTTATAACAAGCATGAAACAAGAAGTATCTGTGTAAACAAATTAAGATTACCTCTAATGGAGACATTGATGCAGTGATGATGTTTCAATTCATAAGTGCATCTTTTTGGGGTTGTCTTGGTTCTGTATATTCATCTACCATATTATCCTCTGTCACTAGTATTACTTTGACTTTAGCACTGACTTGTTCTTTAAATACAGTAAGTGCTACTTGTTGGGGTAGTTTTATTTGACCAGTGCACCTAACAAGAACTCAATCATGATGGTTGGAAACTCAATTTAACTATGATTGTTTTATGTCACTATTATTACTTTGACTTTAGCACCGACTTGTCCTTTAACTACAGTAAGTGCTACTTGTTGGGGTAGTTTTATTTGACTAGTGCACCTAACAAGAACTCAAATCATGGCCGTTATAACAAGCATGAAACAAGAAGGATCTGTGTAAACAAATTAAGATTACCTCTAATGGAGACATTGATGATCTTTAAATTCATAAGTGCTTCCCTTTGGGGTTATCTTGGTTCTGTGGTATCATCTCTTACATTTTGTCAATATTATTACTGTGGCATTTGTTAAGAGACACATGTATCTTGTGGTAAAAAAACCCAAATGAAAGCACCAGTCAACTAATAACATGCAAATGGCTTGCATGCAATCTGGTGGTAAGCAATGTGTGAAGTACCAATGAAACTACGACCCAGGACACCCCCTATATAAGGTGTTCTATGTCTGCCATTCATAGCATTCCTACAAGCTGGAGAAGGACACAATGCATAGAGCAGTAGGTAAGAGCACATTATGGGGGAAACAGTGTTTTAACTTGTGTCACTATTATTACTTTAACTTTAGCACTGACTTGTCTTTTAAATTCAGTAAGTGCTACTTGTTGGGGTAGTTTTATTTGACTAGTGCACCTAACAAGAACTCAATCATGGCGGTTATAACAAGCATGAAACAAGAAGGATCTGTGTAAACAAATTAAGATTACCTCTAATGGAGACATTGATGATCTTTAAATTCATAAGTGCTTCCCTTTGGGGTTATCTTGGTTCTGTGGTATCATCTCTTACATTTTGTCAATAATATTACTGTGGCATTTTGATGTTAAGAGACACATGTATCTTGTGGTAAAAAAAACAAATGAAAGCACCAGTCAACTAATGACATGCAAATGGCTTGCATGCAATCTGGTGGTAAGCAATGTGTGAAGTACCAATGAAACTACGACCCAGGACACCCCCTATATAAGGTGTTCTATGTCTGCCATTCATAGCATTCCTACAAGCTGGAGAAGGACACAATGCATAGAGCAGTAGGTAAGAGCACATTATGGGGGAAACAGTGTTTTAACTTGTGTCACTATTATCACTTTAACTTTAGCACTGACTTGTCTTTTAAATTCAGTAAGTGCTACTTGTTGGGGTAGTTTTATTTGACTAGTGCACCTAACAAGAACTCAATCATGGCGGTTATAACAAGCATGAAACAAGAAGGATCTGTGTAAACAAATTAAGATTACCTCTAATGGAGACATTGATGATCTTTAAATTCATAAGTGCTTCCCTTTGGGGTTATCTTGGTTCTGTGGTATCATCTCTTACATTTTGTCAATAATATTACTGTGGCATTTTGATGTTAAGAGACACATGTATCTTGTGGTAAAAAAAACAAATGAAAGCACCAGTCAACTAATGACATGCAAATGGCTTGCATGCAATCTGGTGGTAAGCAATGTGTGAAGTACCAATGAAACTACGACCCAGGACACCCCCTATATAAGGTGTTCTATGTCTGCCATTCATAGCATTCCTACAAGCTGGAGAAGGACACAAGGCATAGAGCAGTAGGTAAGAGCACATTATGGGGGAAACAGTGTTTTAACTTGTGTCACTATTATCACTTTAACTTTAGCACTGACTTGTCTTTTAAATTCAGTAAGTGCTACTTGTTGGGGTAGTTTTATTTGACTAGTGCACCTAACAAGAACTCAATCATGGCGGTTATAACAAGCATGAAACAAGAAGGATCTGTGTAAACAAATTAAGATTACCTCTAATGGAGACATTGATGATCTTTAAATTCATAAGTGCTTCCCTTTGGGGTTATCTTGGTTCTGTGGTATCATCTCTTACATTTTGTCAATATTATTACTGTGGCATTTTGATGTTAAGAGACACATGTATCTTGTGGTAAAAAAAAACAAATGAAAGCACCAGTCAACTAATAACATGCAAATGGCTTGCATGCAATCTGGTGGTAAGCAATGTGTGAAGTACCAATGAAACTACGACCCAGGACACCCCCTATATAAGGTGTTCTATGTCTGCCATTCATAGCATTCCTACAAGCTGGAGAAGGACACAAGGCATAGAGCAGTAGGTAAGAGCACATTATGGGGGAAACAGTGTTTTAACTTGTGTCACTATTATCACTTTAACTTTAGCACTGACTTGTCTTTTAAATTCAGTAAGTGCTACTTGTTGGGGTAGTTTTATTTGACTAGTGCACCTAACAAGAACTCAATCATGGCGGTTATAACAAGCATGAAACAAGAAGGATCTGTGTAAACAAATTAAGATTACCTCTAATGGAGACATTGATGATCTTTAAATTCATAAGTGCTTCCCTTTGGGAAATGGCTTGCATGCAATCTGGTGGTAAGCAATGTGTGAAGTACCAATGAAACTAAGACCCAGGACACCCCCTATATAAGGTGTTCTATGTCTTCCATTCATAGCATTCCTACAAGCTGGAGAAGGACACAAGGCATAGAGCAGTAGGTAAGAGCACATTATGGGGGAAACAGTGTTTTAACTTGTGTCACTATTATTACTTTAACTTTAGCACTGACTTGTCTTTTAAATTCAGTAAGTGCTACTTGTTGGGGTAGTTTTAATTGACTGGTGCACATACACTATTGATGGAAATAAACACTGATTAACTCATTATAGCATAGAAGAGTTAACTCATGCACACAAAAATAGCTCCACCTTGATGGAAGCAACAAACTCAGATGTGGTTGAAAGTTGGTGGGAGCAAGTAAACTCAGATTACCTCAAATGGAGGCAGTGATGATGTTTCAATTCATAAGTGCATCTCTTTGGGGTTGTCTTGGTTCTGTATATTCATCTACCATATTATCCTCTGTCACTAGTATTACTTTGACTTTAGCACTGACTTGTTCTTTAAATACAGTAAGTGCTACTTGTTGGGGTAGTTTTATTTGACCAGTGCACCTAACAAGAACTCAATCATGATGGTTGGAAACTCAATTTAACTATGATTGTTTTATGTCACTATTATTACTTTGACTTTAGCACCGACTTGTCCTTTAACTACAGTAAGTGCTACTTGTTGGGGTAGTTTTATTTGACTAGTGCACCTAACAAGAACTCAATCATGGCGGTTATAACAAGCATGAAACAAGAAGTATCTGTGTAAACAAATTAAGATTACCTCTAATGGAGACATTGAGGCAGTGATGATGTTTCAATTCATAAGTGCATCTTTTTGGGGTTGTCTTGGTTCTGTATATTCATCTACCATATTATCCTCTGTCACTAGTATTACTTTGACTTTAGCACTGACTTGTTCTTTAAATACAGTAAGTGCTACTTGTTGGGGTAGTTTTATTTGACCAGTGCACCTAACAAGAACTCAATCATGATGGTTGGAAACTCAATTTAACTATGATTGTTTTATGTCACTATTATTACTTTGACTTTAGCACCGACTTGTCCTTTAACTACAGTAAGTGCTACTTGTTGGGGTAGTTTTATTTGACTAGTGCACCTAACAAGAACTCAAATCATGGCCGTTCTAACAAGCATGAAACAAGAAGGATCTGTGTAAACAAATTAAGATTACCTCTAATGGAGACATTGATGATCTTTAAATTCATAAGTGCTTCCATTTGGGGTTATCTTGGTTCTGTGGTATCATCTCTTACATTTTGTCAATATTATTACTGTGGCATTTGTTAAGAGACACATGTATCTTGTGGTAAAAAAAACCAAATGAAAGCACCAGTCAACTAATAACATGCAAATGGCTTGCATGCAATCTGGTGGTAAGCAATGTGTGAAGTACCAATGAAACTACGACCCAGGACACCCCCTATATAAGGTGTTCTATGTCTGCCATTCATAGCATTCCTACAAGCTGGAGAAGGACACAATGCATAGAGCAGTAGGTAAGAGCACATTATGGGGGAAACAGTGTTTTAACTTGTGTCACTATTATTACTTTAACTTTAGCACTGACTTGTCTTTTAAATTCAGTAAGTGCTACTTGTTGGGGTAGTTTTATTTGACTAGTGCACCTAACAAGAACTCAATCATGGCGGTTATAACAAGCATGAAACAAGAAGGATCTGTGTAAACAAATTAAGATTACCTCTAATGGAGACATTGATGATCTTTAAATTCATAAGTGCTTCCCTTTGGGAAATGGCTTGCATGCAATCTGGTGGTAAGCAATGTGTGAAGTAACAATGAAACTAAGACCCAGGACACCCCCTATATAAGGTGTTCTATGTCTTCCATTCATAGCATTCCTACAAGCTGGAGAAGGACACAAGGCATAGAGCAGTAGGTAAGAGCACATTATGGGGGAAACAGTGTTTTAACTTGTGTCACTATTATTACTTTAACTTTAGCACTGACTTGTCTTTTAAATTCAGTAAGTGCTACTTGTTGGGGTAGTTTTATTTGACTAGTGCACCTAACAAGAACTCAATCATGGCGGTTATAACAAGCATGAAACAAGAAGGATCTGTGTAAACAAATTAAGATTACCTCTAATGGAGACATTGATGATCTTTAAATTCATAAGTGCTTCCCTTTGGGGTTATCTTGGTTCTGTGGTATCTGACTTGTCTTTTAAATTCAGTAAGTGCTACTTGTTGGGGTAGTTTTAATTGAATGGTGCACATACACTATTGATGGAAATAAACACTGATTAACTCATTATAGCATAGAAGAGTTAACTCATGCACACAAAAATAGCTCCACCTTGATGGAAGCAACAAACTCAGATGTGGTTGAAAGTTGGTGGGAGCAAGTAAACTCAGATTACCTCAAATGGAGGCAGTGATGATGTTTCAATTCATAAGTGCATCTCTTTGGGGTTGTCTTGGTTCTGTATATTCATCTACCATATTATCCTCTGTCACTAGTATTACTTTGACTTTAGCACTGACTTGTTCTTTAAATACAGTAAGTGCTACTTGTTGGGGTAGTTTTATTTGACCAGTGCACCTAACAAGAACTCAATCATGATGGTTGGAAACTCAATTTAACTATGATTGTTTTATGTCACTATTATTACTTTGACTTTAGCACCGACTTGTCCTTTAACTACAGTAAGTGCTACTTGTTGGGGTAGTTTTATTTGACTAGTGCACCTAACAAGAACTCAATCATGGCGGTTATAACAAGCATGAAACAAGAAGTATCTGTGTAAACAAATTAAGATTACCTCTAATGGAGACATTGATGCAGTGATGATGTTTCAATTCATAAGTGCATCTTTTTGGGGTTGTCTTGGTTCTGTATATTCATCTACCATATTATCCTCTGTCACTAGTATTACTTTGACTTTAGCACTGACTTGTTCTTTAAATACAGTAAGTGCTACTTGTTGGGGTAGTTTTATTTGACCAGTGCACCTAACAAGAACTCAATCATGATGGTTGGAAACTCAATTTAACTATGATTGTTTTATGTCACTATTATTACTTTGACTTTAGCACCGACTTGTCCTTTAACTACAGTAAGTGCTACTTGTTGGGGTAGTTTTATTTGACTAGTGCACCTAACAAGAACTCAAATCATGGCCGTTATAACAAGCATGAAACAAGAAGGATCTGTGTAAACAAATTAAGATTACCTCTAATGGAGACATTGATGATCTTTAAATTCATAAGTGCTTCCCTTTGGGGTTATCTTGGTTCTGTGGTATCATCTCTTACATTTTGTCAATATTATTACTGTGGCATTTGTTAAGAGACACATGTATCTTGTGGTAAAAAAACCCAAATGAAAGCACCAGTCAACTAATAACATGCAAATGGCTTGCATGCAATCTGGTGGTAAGCAATGTGTGAAGTACCAATGAAACTACGACCCAGGACACCCCCTATATAAGGTGTTCTATGTCTGCCATTCATAGCATTCCTACAAGCTGGAGAAGGACACAATGCATAGAGCAGTAGGTAAGAGCACATTATGGGGGAAACAGTGTTTTAACTTGTGTCACTATTATTACTTTAACTTTAGCACTGACTTGTCTTTTAAATTCAGTAAGTGCTACTTGTTGGGGTAGTTTTATTTGACTAGTGCACCTAACAAGAACTCAATCATGGCGGTTATAACAAGCATGAAACAAGAAGGATCTGTGTAAACAAATTAAGATTACCTCTAATGGAGACATTGATGATCTTTAAATTCATAAGTGCTTCCCTTTGGGGTTATCTTGGTTCTGTGGTATCATCTCTTACATTTTGTCAATAATATTACTGTGGCATTTTGATGTTAAGAGACACATGTATCTTGTGGTAAAAAAAACAAATGAAAGCACCAGTCAACTAATGACATGCAAATGGCTTGCATGCAATCTGGTGGTAAGCAATGTGTGAAGTACCAATGAAACTACGACCCAGGACACCCCCTATATAAGGTGTTCTATGTCTGCCATTCATAGCATTCCTACAAGCTGGAGAAGGACACAAGGCATAGAGCAGTAGGTAAGAGCACATTATGGGGGAAACAGTGTTTTAACTTGTGTCACTATTATCACTTTAACTTTAGCACTGACTTGTCTTTTAAATTCAGTAAGTGCTACTTGTTGGGGTAGTTTTATTTGACTAGTGCACCTAACAAGAACTCAATCATGGCGGTTATAACAAGCATGAAACAAGAAGGATCTGTGTAAACAAATTAAGATTACCTCTAATGGAGACATTGATGATCTTTAAATTCATAAGTGCTTCCCTTTGGGGTTATCTTGGTTCTGTGGTATCATCTCTTACATTTTGTCAATATTATTACTGTGGCATTTTGATGTTAAGAGACACATGTATCTTGTGGTAAAAAAAAACAAATGAAAGCACCAGTCAACTAATAACATGCAAATGGCTTGCATGCAATCTGGTGGTAAGCAATGTGTGAAGTACCAATGAAACTACGACCCAGGACACCCCCTATATAAGGTGTTCTATGTCTGCCATTCATAGCATTCCTACAAGCTGGAGAAGGACACAAGGCATAGAGCAGTAGGTAAGAGCACATTATGGGGGAAACAGTGTTTTAACTTGTGTCACTATTATCACTTTAACTTTAGCACTGACTTGTCTTTTAAATTCAGTAAGTGCTACTTGTTGGGGTAGTTTTATTTGACTAGTGCACCTAACAAGAACTCAATCATGGCGGTTATAACAAGCATGAAACAAGAAGGATCTGTGTAAACAAATTAAGATTACCTCTAATGGAGACATTGATGATCTTTAAATTCATAAGTGCTTCCCTTTGGGAAATGGCTTGCATGCAATCTGGTGGTAAGCAATGTGTGAAGTACCAATGAAACTAAGACCCAGGACACCCCCTATATAAGGTGTTCTATGTCTTCCATTCATAGCATTCCTACAAGCTGGAGAAGGACACAAGGCATAGAGCAGTAGGTAAGAGCACATTATGGGGGAAACAGTGTTTTAACTTGTGTCACTATTATTACTTTAACTTTAGCACTGACTTGTCTTTTAAATTCAGTAAGTGCTACTTGTTGGGGTAGTTTTAATTGACTGGTGCACATACACTATTGATGGAAATAAACACTGATTAACTCATTATAGCATAGAAGAGTTAACTCATGCACACAAAAATAGCTCCACCTTGATGGAAGCAACAAACTCAGATGTGGTTGAAAGTTGGTGGGAGCAAGTAAACTCAGATTACCTCAAATGGAGGCAGTGATGATGTTTCAATTCATAAGTGCATCTCTTTGGGGTTGTCTTGGTTCTGTATATTCATCTACCATATTATCCTCTGTCACTAGTATTACTTTGACTTTAGCACTGACTTGTTCTTTAAATACAGTAAGTGCTACTTGTTGGGGTAGTTTTATTTGACCAGTGCACCTAACAAGAACTCAATCATGATGGTTGGAAACTCAATTTAACTATGATTGTTTTATGTCACTATTATTACTTTGACTTTAGCACCGACTTGTCCTTTAACTACAGTAAGTGCTACTTGTTGGGGTAGTTTTATTTGACTAGTGCACCTAACAAGAACTCAATCATGGCGGTTATAACAAGCATGAAACAAGAAGTATCTGTGTAAACAAATTAAGATTACCTCTAATGGAGACATTGAGGCAGTGATGATGTTTCAATTCATAAGTGCATCTTTTTGGGGTTGTCTTGGTTCTGTATATTCATCTACCATATTATCCTCTGTCACTAGTATTACTTTGACTTTAGCACTGACTTGTTCTTTAAATACAGTAAGTGCTACTTGTTGGGGTAGTTTTATTTGACCAGTGCACCTAACAAGAACTCAATCATGATGGTTGGAAACTCAATTTAACTATGATTGTTTTATGTCACTATTATTACTTTGACTTTAGCACCGACTTGTCCTTTAACTACAGTAAGTGCTACTTGTTGGGGTAGTTTTATTTGACTAGTGCACCTAACAAGAACTCAAATCATGGCCGTTCTAACAAGCATGAAACAAGAAGGATCTGTGTAAACAAATTAAGATTACCTCTAATGGAGACATTGATGATCTTTAAATTCATAAGTGCTTCCATTTGGGGTTATCTTGGTTCTGTGGTATCATCTCTTACATTTTGTCAATATTATTACTGTGGCATTTGTTAAGAGACACATGTATCTTGTGGTAAAAAAAACCAAATGAAAGCACCAGTCAACTAATAACATGCAAATGGCTTGCATGCAATCTGGTGGTAAGCAATGTGTGAAGTACCAATGAAACTACGACCCAGGACACCCCCTATATAAGGTGTTCTATGTCTGCCATTCATAGCATTCCTACAAGCTGGAGAAGGACACAATGCATAGAGCAGTAGGTAAGAGCACATTATGGGGGAAACAGTGTTTTAACTTGTGTCACTATTATTACTTTAACTTTAGCACTGACTTGTCTTTTAAATTCAGTAAGTGCTACTTGTTGGGGTAGTTTTATTTGACTAGTGCACCTAACAAGAACTCAATCATGGCGGTTATAACAAGCATGAAACAAGAAGGATCTGTGTAAACAAATTAAGATTACCTCTAATGGAGACATTGATGATCTTTAAATTCATAAGTGCTTCCCTTTGGGAAATGGCTTGCATGCAATCTGGTGGTAAGCAATGTGTGAAGTAACAATGAAACTAAGACCCAGGACACCCCCTATATAAGGTGTTCTATGTCTTCCATTCATAGCATTCCTACAAGCTGGAGAAGGACACAAGGCATAGAGCAGTAGGTAAGAGCACATTATGGGGGAAACAGTGTTTTAACTTGTGTCACTATTATTACTTTAACTTTAGCACTGACTTGTCTTTTAAATTCAGTAAGTGCTACTTGTTGGGGTAGTTTTATTTGACTAGTGCACCTAACAAGAACTCAATCATGGCGGTTATAACAAGCATGAAACAAGAAGGATCTGTGTAAACAAATTAAGATTACCTCTAATGGAGACATTGATGATCTTTAAATTCATAAGTGCTTCCCTTTGGGGTTATCTTGGTTCTGTGGTATCTGACTTGTCTTTTAAATTCAGTAAGTGCTACTTGTTGGGGTAGTTTTAATTGAATGGTGCACATACACTATTGATGGAAATAAACACTGATTAACTCATTATAGCATAGAAGAGTTAACTCATGCACACAAAAATAGCTCCACCTTGATGGAAGCAACAAACTCAGATGTGGTTGAAAGTTGGTGGGAGCAAGTAAACTCAGATTACCTCAAATGGAGGCAGTGATGATGTTTCAATTCATAAGTGCATCTCTTTGGGGTTGTCTTGGTTCTGTATATTCATCTACCATATTATCCTCTGTCACTAGTATTACTTTGACTTTAGCACTGACTTGTTCTTTAAATACAGTAAGTGCTACTTGTTGGGGTAGTTTTATTTGACCAGTGCACCTAACAAGAACTCAATCATGATGGTTGGAAACTCAATTTAACTATGATTGTTTTATGTCACTATTATTACTTTGACTTTAGCACCGACTTGTCCTTTAACTACAGTAAGTGCTACTTGTTGGGGTAGTTTTATTTGACTAGTGCACCTAACAAGAACTCAATCATGGCGGTTATAACAAGCATGAAACAAGAAGTATCTGTGTAAACAAATTAAGATTACCTCTAATGGAGACATTGATGATCTTTAAATTCATAAGTGCTTCCCTTTGGGGTTATCTTGGTTCTGTGGTATCATCTCTTACATTTTGTCAATATTATTACTGTGGCATTTTGATGTTAAGAGACACATGTATCTTGTGGTAAAAAAAACAAATGAAAGCACCAGTCAACTAATAACATGCAAATGGCTTGCATGCAATCTGGTGGTAAGCAATGTGTGAAGTACCTATGAAACTAAGACCTAGGACACCCCCTATATAAGGTGTTCTATGTCTTCCATTCATAGCATTCCTACAAGCTGGAGAAGGACACAAGGCATAGAGCAGTAGGTAAGAGCACATTATGGGGGAAACAGTGTTTTAACTTGTGTCACTATTATTACTTTAACTTTAGCACTGACTTGTCTTTTAAATTCAGTAAGTGCTACTTGTTGGGGTAGTTTTAATTGACTGGTGCACATACACTATTGATGGAAATAAACACTGATTAACTCATTATAGCATAGAAGAGTTAACTCATGCACACAAAAATAGCTCCACCTTGATGGAAGCAACAAACTCAGATGTGGTTGAAAGTTGGTGGGAGCAAGTAAACTCAGATTACCTCAAATGGAGGCAGTGATGATGTTTCAATTCATAAGTGCATCTCTTTGGGGTTGTCTTGGTTCTGTATATTCATCTACCATATTATCCTCTGTCACTAGTATTACTTTGACTTTAGCACTGACTTGTTCTTTAAATGCAGTAAGTGCTACTTGTTGGGGTAGTTTTATTTGACTAGTGCACCTAACAAGAACTCAATCATGGCGGTTATAACAAGCATGAAACAAGAAGGATCTGTGTAAACAAATTAAGATTACCTCTAATGGAGACATTGATGATCTTTAAATTCATAAGTGCTTCCCTTTGGGGTTATCTTGGTTCTGTGGTATCATCTCTTACATTTTGTCAATAATATTACTGTGGCATTTTGATGTTAAGAGACACATGTATCTTGTGGTAAAAAAAACAAATGAAAGCACCAGTCAACTAATGACATGCAAATGGCTTGCATGCAATCTGGTGGTAAGCAATGTGTGAAGTACCAATGAAACTACGACCCAGGACACCCCCTATATAAGGTGTTCTATGTCTGCCATTCATAGCATTCCTACAAGCTGGAGAAGGACACAAGGCATAGAGCAGTAGGTAAGAGCACATTATGGGGGAAACAGTGTTTTAACTTGTGTCACTATTATCACTTTAACTTTAGCACTGACTTGTCTTTTAAATTCAGTAAGTGCTACTTGTTGGGGTAGTTTTATTTGACTAGTGCACCTAACAAGAACTCAATCATGGCGGTTATAACAAGCATGAAACAAGAAGGATCTGTGTAAACAAATTAAGATTACCTCTAATGGAGACATTGATGATCTTTAAATTCATAAGTGCTTCCCTTTGGGGTTATCTTGGTTCTGTGGTATCATCTCTTACATTTTGTCAATATTATTACTGTGGCATTTTGATGTTAAGAGACACATGTATCTTGTGGTAAAAAAAACAAATGAAAGCACCAGTCAACTAATAACATGCAAATGGCTTGCATGCAATCTGGTGGTAAGCAATGTGTGAAGTACCTATGAAACTAAGACCTAGGACACCCCCTATATAAGGTGTTCTATGTCTTCCATTCATAGCATTCCTACAAGCTGGAGAAGGACACAAGGCATAGAGCAGTAGGTAAGAGCACATTATGGGGGAAACAGTGTTTTAACTTGTGTCACTATTATTACTTTAACTTTAGCACTGACTTGTCTTTTAAATTCAGTAAGTGCTACTTGTTGGGGTAGTTTTAATTGACTGGTGCACATACACTATTGATGGAAATAAACACTGATTAACTCATTATAGCATAGAAGAGTTAACTCATGCACACAAAAATAGCTCCACCTTGATGGAAGCAACAAACTCAGATGTGGTTGAAAGTTGGTGGGAGCAAGTAAACTCAGATTACCTCAAATGGAGGCAGTGATGATGTTTCAATTCATAAGTGCATCTCTTTGGGGTTGTCTTGGTTCTGTATATTCATCTACCATATTATCCTCTGTCACTAGTATTACTTTGACTTTAGCACTGACTTGTTCTTTAAATGCAGTAAGTGCTACTTGTTGGGGTAGTTTTATTTGACTAGTGCACCTAACAAGAACTCAATCATGGCGGTTATAACAAGCATGAAACAAGAAGGATCTGTGTAAACAAATTAAGATTACCTCTAATGGAGACATTGATGATCTTTAAATTCATAAGTGCTTCCCTTTGGGGTTATCTTGGTTCTGTGGTATCATCTCTTACATTTTGTCAATAATATTACTGTGGCATTTTGATGTTAAGAGACACATGTATCTTGTGGTAAAAAAAACAAATGAAAGCACCAGTCAACTAATGACATGCAAATGGCTTGCATGCAATCTGGTGGTAAGCAATGTGTGAAGTACCAATGAAACTACGACCCAGGACACCCCCTATATAAGGTGTTCTATGTCTGCCATTCATAGCATTCCTACAAGCTGGAGAAGGACACAAGGCATAGAGCAGTAGGTAAGAGCACATTATGGGGGAAACAGTGTTTTAACTTGTGTCACTATTATCACTTTAACTTTAGCACTGACTTGTCTTTTAAATTCAGTAAGTGCTACTTGTTGGGGTAGTTTTATTTGACTAGTGCACCTAACAAGAACTCAATCATGGCGGTTATAACAAGCATGAAACAAGAAGGATCTGTGTAAACAAATTAAGATTACCTCTAATGGAGACATTGATGATCTTTAAATTCATAAGTGCTTCCCTTTGGGGTTATCTTGGTTCTGTGGTATCATCTCTTACATTTTGTCAATATTATTACTGTGGCATTTTGATGTTAAGAGACACATGTATCTTGTGGTAAAAAAAAACAAATGAAAGCACCAGTCAACTAATAACATGCAAATGGCTTGCATGCAATCTGGTGGTAAGCAATGTGTGAAGTACCAATGAAACTACGACCCAGGACACCCCCTATATAAGGTGTTCTATGTCTGCCATTCATAGCATTCCTACAAGCTGGAGAAGGACACAAGGCATAGAGCAGTAGGTAAGAGCACATTATGGGGGAAACAGTGTTTTAACTTGTGTCACTATTATCACTTTAACTTTAGCACTGACTTGTCTTTTAAATTCAGTAAGTGCTACTTGTTGGGGTAGTTTTATTTGACTAGTGCACCTAACAAGAACTCAATCATGGCGGTTATAACAAGCATGAAACAAGAAGGATCTGTGTAAACAAATTAAGATTACCTCTAATGGAGACATTGATGATCTTTAAATTCATAAGTGCTTCCCTTTGGGAAATGGCTTGCATGCAATCTGGTGGTAAGCAATGTGTGAAGTACCAATGAAACTAAGACCCAGGACACCCCCTATATAAGGTGTTCTATGTCTTCCATTCATAGCATTCCTACAAGCTGGAGAAGGACACAAGGCATAGAGCAGTAGGTAAGAGCACATTATGGGGGAAACAGTGTTTTAACTTGTGTCACTATTATTACTTTAACTTTAGCACTGACTTGTCTTTTAAATTCAGTAAGTGCTACTTGTTGGGGTAGTTTTAATTGACTGGTGCACATACACTATTGATGGAAATAAACACTGATTAACTCATTATAGCATAGAAGAGTTAACTCATGCACACAAAAATAGCTCCACCTTGATGGAAGCAACAAACTCAGATGTGGTTGAAAGTTGGTGGGAGCAAGTAAACTCAGATTACCTCAAATGGAGGCAGTGATGATGTTTCAATTCATAAGTGCATCTCTTTGGGGTTGTCTTGGTTCTGTATATTCATCTACCATATTATCCTCTGTCACTAGTATTACTTTGACTTTAGCACTGACTTGTTCTTTAAATACAGTAAGTGCTACTTGTTGGGGTAGTTTTATTTGACCAGTGCACCTAACAAGAACTCAATCATGATGGTTGGAAACTCAATTTAACTATGATTGTTTTATGTCACTATTATTACTTTGACTTTAGCACCGACTTGTCCTTTAACTACAGTAAGTGCTACTTGTTGGGGTAGTTTTATTTGACTAGTGCACCTAACAAGAACTCAATCATGGCGGTTATAACAAGCATGAAACAAGAAGTATCTGTGTAAACAAATTAAGATTACCTCTAATGGAGACATTGAGGCAGTGATGATGTTTCAATTCATAAGTGCATCTTTTTGGGGTTGTCTTGGTTCTGTATATTCATCTACCATATTATCCTCTGTCACTAGTATTACTTTGACTTTAGCACTGACTTGTTCTTTAAATACAGTAAGTGCTACTTGTTGGGGTAGTTTTATTTGACCAGTGCACCTAACAAGAACTCAATCATGATGGTTGGAAACTCAATTTAACTATGATTGTTTTATGTCACTATTATTACTTTGACTTTAGCACCGACTTGTCCTTTAACTACAGTAAGTGCTACTTGTTGGGGTAGTTTTATTTGACTAGTGCACCTAACAAGAACTCAAATCATGGCCGTTCTAACAAGCATGAAACAAGAAGGATCTGTGTAAACAAATTAAGATTACCTCTAATGGAGACATTGATGATCTTTAAATTCATAAGTGCTTCCATTTGGGGTTATCTTGGTTCTGTGGTATCATCTCTTACATTTTGTCAATATTATTACTGTGGCATTTGTTAAGAGACACATGTATCTTGTGGTAAAAAAAACCAAATGAAAGCACCAGTCAACTAATAACATGCAAATGGCTTGCATGCAATCTGGTGGTAAGCAATGTGTGAAGTACCAATGAAACTACGACCCAGGACACCCCCTATATAAGGTGTTCTATGTCTGCCATTCATAGCATTCCTACAAGCTGGAGAAGGACACAATGCATAGAGCAGTAGGTAAGAGCACATTATGGGGGAAACAGTGTTTTAACTTGTGTCACTATTATTACTTTAACTTTAGCACTGACTTGTCTTTTAAATTCAGTAAGTGCTACTTGTTGGGGTAGTTTTATTTGACTAGTGCACCTAACAAGAACTCAATCATGGCGGTTATAACAAGCATGAAACAAGAAGGATCTGTGTAAACAAATTAAGATTACCTCTAATGGAGACATTGATGATCTTTAATTTCATAAGTGCTTCCCTTTGGGAAATGGCTTGCATGCAATCTGGTGGTAAGCAATGTGTGAAGTAACAATGAAACTAAGACCCAGGACACCCCCTATATAAGGTGTTCTATGTCTTCCATTCATAGCATTCCTACAAGCTGGAGAAGGACACAAGGCATAGAGCAGTAGGTAAGAGCACATTATGGGGGAAACAGTGTTTTAACTTGTGTCACTATTATTACTTTAACTTTAGCACTGACTTGTCTTTTAAATTCAGTAAGTGCTACTTGTTGGGGTAGTTTTATTTGACTAGTGCACCTAACAAGAACTCAATCATGGCGGTTATAACAAGCATGAAACAAGAAGGATCTGTGTAAACAAATTAAGATTACCTCTAATGGAGACATTGATGATCTTTAAATTCATAAGTGCTTCCCTTTGGGGTTATCTTGGTTCTGTGGTATCTGACTTGTCTTTTAAATTCAGTAAGTGCTACTTGTTGGGGTAGTTTTAATTGAATGGTGCACATACACTATTGATGGAAATAAACACTGATTAACTCATTATAGCATAGAAGAGTTAACTCATGCACACAAAAATAGCTCCACCTTGATGGAAGCAACAAACTCAGATGTGGTTGAAAGTTGGTGGGAGCAAGTAAACTCAGATTACCTCAAATGGAGGCAGTGATGATGTTTCAATTCATAAGTGCATCTCTTTGGGGTTGTCTTGGTTCTGTATATTCATCTACCATATTATCCTCTGTCACTAGTATTACTTTGACTTTAGCACTGACTTGTTCTTTAAATACAGTAAGTGCTACTTGTTGGGGTAGTTTTATTTGACCAGTGCACCTAACAAGAACTCAATCATGATGGTTGGAAACTCAATTTAACTATGATTGTTTTATGTCACTATTATTACTTTGACTTTAGCACCGACTTGTCCTTTAACTACAGTAAGTGCTACTTGTTGGGGTAGTTTTATTTGACTAGTGCACCTAACAAGAACTCAATCATGGCGGTTATAACAAGCATGAAACAAGAAGTATCTGTGTAAACAAATTAAGATTACCTCTAATGGAGACATTGATGATCTTTAAATTCATAAGTGCTTCCTTTTGGGGTTATCTTGGTTCTGTGGTATCATCTCTTACATTTTGTCAATATTATTACTGTGGCATTTTGATGTTAAGAGACACATATATCTTGTGGTAAAAAAAACAAATGAAAGCACCAGTCAACTAATAACATGCAAATGGCTTGCATGCAATCTGGTGGTAAGCAATGTGTGAAGTACCTATGAAACTAAGACCTAGGACACCCCCTATATAAGGTGTTCTATGTCTTCCATTCATAGCATTCCTACAAGCTGGAGAAGGACACAAGGCATAGAGCAGTAGGTAAGAGCACATTATGGGGGAAACAGTGTTTTAACTTGTGTCACTATTATTACTTTAACTTTAGCACTGACTTGTCTTTTAAATTCAGTAAGTGCTACTTGTTGGGGTAGTTTTAATTGACTGGTGCACATACACTATTGATGGAAATAAACACTGATTAACTCATTATAGCATAGAAGAGTTAACTCATGCACACAAAAATAGCTCCACCTTGATGGAAGCAACAAACTCAGATGTGGTTGAAAGTTGGTGGGAGCAAGTAAACTCAGATTACCTCAAATGGAGGCAGTGATGATGTTTCAATTCATAAGTGCATCTCTTTGGGGTTGTCTTGGTTCTGTATATTCATCTACCATATTATCCTCTGTCACTAGTATTACTTTGACTTTAGCACTGACTTGTTCTTTAAATGCAGTAAGTGCTACTTGTTGGGGTAGTTTTATTTGACTAGTGCACCTAACAAGAACTCAATCATGGCGGTTATAACAAGCATGAAACAAGAAGGATCTGTGTAAACAAATTAAGATTACCTCTAATGGAGACATTGATGATCTTTAAATTCATAAGTGCTTCCCTTTGGGGTTATCTTGGTTCTGTGGTATCATCTCTTACATTTTGTCAATAATATTACTGTGGCATTTTGATGTTAAGAGACACATGTATCTTGTGGTAAAAAAAACAAATGAAAGCACCAGTCAACTAATGACATGCAAATGGCTTGCATGCAATCTGGTGGTAAGCAATGTGTGAAGTACCAATGAAACTACGACCCAGGACACCCCCTATATAAGGTGTTCTATGTCTGCCATTCATAGCATTCCTACAAGCTGGAGAAGGACACAAGGCATAGAGCAGTAGGTAAGAGCACATTATGGGGGAAACAGTGTTTTAACTTGTGTCACTATTATCACTTTAACTTTAGCACTGACTTGTCTTTTAAATTCAGTAAGTGCTACTTGTTGGGGTAGTTTTATTTGACTAGTGCACCTAACAAGAACTCAATCATGGCGGTTATAACAAGCATGAAACAAGAAGGATCTGTGTAAACAAATTAAGATTACCTCTAATGGAGACATTGATGATCTTTAAATTCATAAGTGCTTCCCTTTGGGGTTATCTTGGTTCTGTGGTATCATCTCTTACATTTTGTCAATATTATTACTGTGGCATTTTGATGTTAAGAGACACATGTATCTTGTGGTAAAAAAAACAAATGAAAGCACCAGTCAACTAATAACATGCAAATGGCTTGCATGCAATCTGGTGGTAAGCAATGTGTGAAGTACCTATGAAACTAAGACCTAGGACACCCCCTATATAAGGTGTTCTATGTCTTCCATTCATAGCATTCCTACAAGCTGGAGAAGGACACAAGGCATAGAGCAGTAGGTAAGAGCACATTATGGGGGAAACAGTGTTTTAACTTGTGTCACTATTATTACTTTAACTTTAGCACTGACTTGTCTTTTAAATTCAGTAAGTGCTACTTGTTGGGGTAGTTTTAATTGACTGGTGCACATACACTATTGATGGAAATAAACACTGATTAACTCATTATAGCATAGAAGAGTTAACTCATGCACACAAAAATAGCTCCACCTTGATGGAAGCAACAAACTCAGATGTGGTTGAAAGTTGGTGGGAGCAAGTAAACTCAGATTACCTCAAATGGAGGCAGTGATGATGTTTCAATTCATAAGTGCATCTCTTTGGGGTTGTCTTGGTTCTGTATATTCATCTACCATATTATCCTCTGTCACTAGTATTACTTTGACTTTAGCACTGACTTGTTCTTTAAATGCAGTAAGTGCTACTTGTTGGGGTAGTTTTATTTGACTAGTGCACCTAACAAGAACTCAATCATGGCGGTTATAACAAGCATGAAACAAGAAGGATCTGTGTAAACAAATTAAGATTACCTCTAATGGAGACATTGATGATCTTTAAATTCATAAGTGCTTCCCTTTGGGGTTATCTTGGTTCTGTGGTATCATCTCTTACATTTTGTCAATAATATTACTGTGGCATTTTGATGTTAAGAGACACATGTATCTTGTGGTAAAAAAAACAAATGAAAGCACCAGTCAACTAATGACATGCAAATGGCTTGCATGCAATCTGGTGGTAAGCAATGTGTGAAGTACCAATGAAACTACGACCCAGGACACCCCCTATATAAGGTGTTCTATGTCTGCCATTCATAGCATTCCTACAAGCTGGAGAAGGACACAAGGCATAGAGCAGTAGGTAAGAGCACATTATGGGGGAAACAGTGTTTTAACTTGTGTCACTATTATCACTTTAACTTTAGCACTGACTTGTCTTTTAAATTCAGTAAGTGCTACTTGTTGGGGTAGTTTTATTTGACTAGTGCACCTAACAAGAACTCAATCATGGCGGTTATAACAAGCATGAAACAAGAAGGATCTGTGTAAACAAATTAAGATTACCTCTAATGGAGACATTGATGATCTTTAAATTCATAAGTGCTTCCCTTTGGGGTTATCTTGGTTCTGTGGTATCATCTCTTACATTTTGTCAATATTATTACTGTGGCATTTTGATGTTAAGAGACACATGTATCTTGTGGTAAAAAAAACAAATGAAAGCACCAGTCAACTAATAACATGCAAATGGCTTGCATGCAATCTGGTGGTAAGCAATGTGTGAAGTACCTATGAAACTAAGACCTAGGACACCCCCTATATAAGGTGTTCTATGTCTTCCATTCATAGCATTCCTACAAGCTGGAGAAGGACACAAGGCATAGAGCAGTAGGTAAGAGCACATTATGGGGGAAACAGTGTTTTAACTTGTGTCACTATTATTACTTTAACTTTAGCACTGACTTGTCTTTTAAATTCAGTAAGTGCTACTTGTTGGGGTAGTTTTAATTGACTGGTGCACATACACTATTGATGGAAATAAACACTGATTAACTCATTATAGCATAGAAGAGTTAACTCATGCACACAAAAATAGCTCCACCTTGATGGAAGCAACAAACTCAGATGTGGTTGAAAGTTGGTGGGAGCAAGTAAACTCAGATTACCTCAAATGGAGGCAGTGATGATGTTTCAATTCATAAGTGCATCTCTTTGGGGTTGTCTTGGTTCTGTATATTCATCTACCATATTATCCTCTGTCACTAGTATTACTTTGACTTTAGCACTGACTTGTTCTTTAAATGCAGTAAGTGCTACTTGTTGGGGTAGTTTTATTTGACTAGTGCACCTAACAAGAACTCAATCATGGCGGTTATAACAAGCATGAAACAAGAAGGATCTGTGTAAACAAATTAAGATTACCTCTAATGGAGACATTGATGATCTTTAAATTCATAAGTGCTTCCCTTTGGGGTTATCTTGGTTCTGTGGTATCATCTCTTACATTTTGTCAATAATATTACTGTGGCATTTTGATGTTAAGAGACACATGTATCTTGTGGTAAAAAAAACAAATGAAAGCACCAGTCAACTAATGACATGCAAATGGCTTGCATGCAATCTGGTGGTAAGCAATGTGTGAAGTACCAATGAAACTACGACCCAGGACACCCCCTATATAAGGTGTTCTATGTCTGCCATTCATAGCATTCCTACAAGCTGGAGAAGGACACAAGGCATAGAGCAGTAGGTAAGAGCACATTATGGGGGAAACAGTGTTTTAACTTGTGTCACTATTATCACTTTAACTTTAGCACTGACTTGTCTTTTAAATTCAGTAAGTGCTACTTGTTGGGGTAGTTTTATTTGACTAGTGCACCTAACAAGAACTCAATCATGGCGGTTATAACAAGCATGAAACAAGAAGGATCTGTGTAAACAAATTAAGATTACCTCTAATGGAGACATTGATGATCTTTAAATTCATAAGTGCTTCCCTTTGGGAAATGGCTTGCATGCAATCTGGTGTTAAGCAATGTGTGAAGTACCAATGAAACTAAGACCCAGGACACCCCCTATATAAGGTGTTCTATGTCTTCCATTCATAGCATTCCTACAAGCTGGAGAAGGACACAAGGCATAGAGCAGTAGGTAAGAGCACATTATGGGGGAAACAGTGTTTTAACTTGTGTCACTATTATTACTTTAACTTTAGCACTGACTTGTCTTTTAAATTCAGTAAGTGCTACTTGTTGGGGTAGTTTTAATTGACTGGTGCACATACACTATTGATGGAAATAAACACTGATTAACTCATTATAGCATAGAAGAGTTAACTCATGCACACAAAAATAGCTCCACCTTGATGGAAGCAACAAACTCAGATGTGGTTGAAAGTTGGTGGGAGCAAGTAAACTCAGATTACCTCAAATGGAGGCAGTGATGATGTTTCAATTCATAAGTGCATCTCTTTGGGGTTGTCTTGGTTCTGTATATTCATCTACCATATTATCCTCTGTCACTAGTATTACTTTGACTTTAGCACTGACTTGTTCTTTAAATACAGTAAGTGCTACTTGTTGGGGTAGTTTTATTTGACCAGTGCACCTAACAAGAACTCAATCATGATGGTTGGAAACTCAATTTAACTATGATTGTTTTATGTCACTATTATTACTTTGACTTTAGCACCGACTTGTCCTTTAACTACAGTAAGTGCTACTTGTTGGGGTAGTTTTATTTGACTAGTGCACCTAACAAGAACTCAATCATGGCGGTTATAACAAGCATGAAACAAGAAGTATCTGTGTAAACAAATTAAGATTACCTCTAATGGAGACATTGAGGCAGTGATGATGTTTCAATTCATAAGTGCATCTTTTTGGGGTTGTCTTGGTTCTGTATATTCATCTACCATATTATCCTCTGTCACTAGTATTACTTTGACTTTAGCACTGACTTGTTCTTTAAATACAGTAAGTGCTACTTGTTGGGGTAGTTTTATTTGACCAGTGCACCTAACAAGAACTCAATCATGATGGTTGGAAACTCAATTTAACTATGATTGTTTTATGTCACTATTATTACTTTGACTTTAGCACCGACTTGTCCTTTAACTACAGTAAGTGCTACTTGTTGGGGTAGTTTTATTTGACTAGTGCACCTAACAAGAACTCAATCATGGCGGTTATAACAAGCATGAAACAAGAAGTATCTGTGTAAACAAATTAAGATTACCTCTAATGGAGACATTGATGATCTTTAAATTCATAAGTGCTTCCCTTTGGGGTTATCTTGGTTCTGTGGTATCATCTCTTACATTTTGTCAATATTATTACTGTGGCATTTGTTAAGAGACACATGTATCTTGTGGTAAAAAAAACAAATGAAAGCACCAGTCAACTAATAACATGCAAATGGCTTGCATGCAATCTGGTGGTAAGCAATGTGTGAAGTACCAATGAAACTACGACCCAGGACACCCCCTATATAAGGTGTTCTATGTCTGCCATTCATAGCATTCCTACAAGCTGGAGAAGGACACAATGCATAGAGCAGTAGGTAAGAGCACATTATGTTTTAACTTGTGTCACTATTATTACTTTAACTTTAGCACTGACTTGTCTTTTAAATTCAGTAAGTGCTACTTGTTGGGGTAGTTTTATTTGACTAGTGCACCTAACAAGAACTCAATCATGGCGGTTATAACAAGCATGAAACAAGAAGGATCTGTGTAAACAAATTAAGATTACCTCTAATGGAGACATTGATGATCTTTAAATTCATAAGTGCTTCCCTTTGGGAAATGGCTTGCATGCAATCTGGTGGTAAGCAATGTGTGAAGTACCAATGAAACTAAGACCCAGGACACCCCCTATATAAAGTGTTATATGTCTTCCATTCATAGCATTCCTACAAGCTGGAGAAGGACACAAGGCATAGAGCAGTAGGTAAGAGCACATTATGGGGAAACAGTGTTTTAACTTGTGTCACTATTATTACTTTAACTTTAGCACTGACTTGTCTTTTAAATTCAGTAAGTGCTACTTGTTGGGGTAGTTTTAATTGACTGGTGCACATACACTATTGATGGAAATAAACACTGATTAACTCATTATAGCATAGAAGAGTTAACTCATGCACACAAAAATAGCTCCACCTTGATGGAAGCAACAAACTCAGATGTGGTTGAAAGTTGGTGGGAGCAAGTAAACTCAGATTACCTCAAATGGAGGCAGTGATGATGTTTCAATTCATAAGTGCATCTCTTTGGGGTTGTCTTGGTTCTGTATATTCTTCTACCATATTATCCTCTGTCACTAGTATTACTTTGACTTTAGCACTGACTTGTTCTTTAAATGCAGTAAGTGCTACTTGTTGGGGTAGTTTTATTTGACTAGTGCACCTAACAAGAACTCAATCATGATGGTTGGAAACTCAATTTAACTATGATTGTTTTATGTCACTATTATTACTTTGACTTTAGCACCGACTTGTCCTTTAACTACAGTAAGTGCTACTTGTTGGGGTAGTTTTATTTGACTAGTGCACCTAACAAGAACTCAATCATGGCGGTTATAACAAGCATGAAACAAGAAGTATCTGTGTAAACAAATTAAGATTACCTCTAATGGAGACATTGATGCAGTGATGATGTTTCAATTCATAAGTGCATCTTTTTGGGGTTGTCTTGGTTCTGTATATTCATCTACCATATTATCCTCTGTCACTAGTATTACTTTGACTTTAGCACTGACTTGTTCTTTAAATACAGTAAGTGCTACTTGTTGGGGTAGTTTTATTTGACCAGTGCACCTAACAAGAACTCAATCATGATGGTTGGAAACTCAATTTAACTATGATTGTTTTATGTCACTATTATTACTTTGACTTTAGCACCGACTTGTCCTTTAACTACAGTAAGTGCTACTTGTTGGGGTAGTTTTATTTGACTAGTGCACCTAACAAGAACTCAAATCATGGCCGTTATAACAAGCATGAAACAAGAAGGATCTGTGTAAACAAATTAAGATTACCTCTAATGGAGACATTGATGATCTTTAAATTCATAAGTGCTTCCCTTTGGGGTTATCTTGGTTCTGTGGTATCATCTCTTACATTTTGTCAATATTATTACTGTGGCATTTGTTAAGAGACACATGTATCTTGTGGTAAAAAAACCCAAATGAAAGCACCAGTCAACTAATAACATGCAAATGGCTTGCATGCAATCTGGTGGTAAGCAATGTGTGAAGTACCAATGAAACTACGACCCAGGACACCCCCTATATAAGGTGTTCTATGTCTGCCATTCATAGCATTCCTACAAGCTGGAGAAGGACACAATGCATAGAGCAGTAGGTAAGAGCACATTATGGGGGAAACAGTGTTTTAACTTGTGTCACTATTATTACTTTAACTTTAGCACTGACTTGTCTTTTAAATTCAGTAAGTGCTACTTGTTGGGGTAGTTTTATTTGACTAGTGCACCTAACAAGAACTCAATCATGGCGGTTATAACAAGCATGAAACAAGAAGGATCTGTGTAAACAAATTAAGATTACCTCTAATGGAGACATTGATGATCTTTAAATTCATAAGTGCTTCCCTTTGGGAAATGGCTTGCATGCAATCTGGTGGTAAGCAATGTGTGAAGTAACAATGAAACTAAGACCCAGGACACCCCCTATATAAGGTGTTCTATGTCTTCCATTCATAGCATTCCTACAAGCTGGAGAAGGACACAAGGCATAGAGCAGTAGGTAAGAGCACATTATGGGGGAAACAGTGTTTTAACTTGTGTCACTATTATTACTTTAACTTTAGCACTGACTTGTCTTTTAAATTCAGTAAGTGCTACTTGTTGGGGTAGTTTTATTTGACTAGTGCACCTAACAAGAACTCAATCATGGCGGTTATAACAAGCATGAAACAAGAAGGATCTGTGTAAACAAATTAAGATTACCTCTAATGGAGACATTGATGATCTTTAAATTCATAAGTGCTTCCCTTTGGGGTTATCTTGGTTCTGTGGTATCTGACTTGTCTTTTAAATTCAGTAAGTGCTACTTGTTGGGGTAGTTTTAATTGAATGGTGCACATACACTATTGATGGAAATAAACACTGATTAACTCATTATAGCATAGAAGAGTTAACTCATGCACACAAAAATAGCTCCACCTTGATGGAAGCAACAAACTCAGATGTGGTTGAAAGTTGGTGGGAGCAAGTAAACTCAGATTACCTCAAATGGAGGCAGTGATGATGTTTCAATTCATAAGTGCATCTCTTTGGGGTTGTCTTGGTTCTGTATATTCATCTACCATATTATCCTCTGTCACTAGTATTACTTTGACTTTAGCACTGACTTGTTCTTTAAATACAGTAAGTGCTACTTGTTGGGGTAGTTTTATTTGACCAGTGCACCTAACAAGAACTCAATCATGATGGTTGGAAACTCAATTTAACTATGATTGTTTTATGTCACTATTATTACTTTGACTTTAGCACCGACTTGTCCTTTAACTACAGTAAGTGCTACTTGTTGGGGTAGTTTTATTTGACTAGTGCACCTAACAAGAACTCAATCATGGCGGTTATAACAAGCATGAAACAAGAAGTATCTGTGTAAACAAATTAAGATTACCTCTAATGGAGACATTGATGATCTTTAAATTCATAAGTGCTTCCCTTTGGGGTTATCTTGGTTCTGTGGTATCATCTCTTACATTTTGTCAATATTATTACTGTGGCATTTTGATGTTAAGAGACACATGTATCTTGTGGTAAAAAAAACAAATGAAAGCACCAGTCAACTAATAACATGCAAATGGCTTGCATGCAATCTGGTGGTAAGCAATGTGTGAAGTACCTATGAAACTAAGACCTAGGACACCCCCTATATAAGGTGTTCTATGTCTTCCATTCATAGCATTCCTACAAGCTGGAGAAGGACACAAGGCATAGAGCAGTAGGTAAGAGCACATTATGGGGGAAACAGTGTTTTAACTTGTGTCACTATTATTACTTTAACTTTAGCACTGACTTGTCTTTTAAATTCAGTAAGTGCTACTTGTTGGGGTAGTTTTAATTGACTGGTGCACATACACTATTGATGGAAATAAACACTGATTAACTCATTATAGCATAGAAGAGTTAACTCATGCACACAAAAATAGCTCCACCTTGATGGAAGCAACAAACTCAGATGTGGTTGAAAGTTGGTGGGAGCAAGTAAACTCAGATTACCTCAAATGGAGGCAGTGATGATGTTTCAATTCATAAGTGCATCTCTTTGGGGTTGTCTTGGTTCTGTATATTCATCTACCATATTATCCTCTGTCACTAGTATTACTTTGACTTTAGCACTGACTTGTTCTTTAAATGCAGTAAGTGCTACTTGTTGGGGTAGTTTTATTTGACTAGTGCACCTAACAAGAACTCAATCATGGCGGTTATAACAAGCATGAAACAAGAAGGATCTGTGTAAACAAATTAAGATTACCTCTAATGGAGACATTGATGATCTTTAAATTCATAAGTGCTTCCCTTTGGGGTTATCTTGGTTCTGTGGTATCATCTCTTACATTTTGTCAATAATATTACTGTGGCATTTTGATGTTAAGAGACACATGTATCTTGTGGTAAAAAAAACAAATGAAAGCACCAGTCAACTAATGACATGCAAATGGCTTGCATGCAATCTGGTGGTAAGCAATGTGTGAAGTACCAATGAAACTACGACCCAGGACACCCCCTATATAAGGTGTTCTATGTCTGCCATTCATAGCATTCCTACAAGCTGGAGAAGGACACAAGGCATAGAGCAGTAGGTAAGAGCACATTATGGGGGAAACAGTGTTTTAACTTGTGTCACTATTATCACTTTAACTTTAGCACTGACTTGTCTTTTAAATTCAGTAAGTGCTACTTGTTGGGGTAGTTTTATTTGACTAGTGCACCTAACAAGAACTCAATCATGGCGGTTATAACAAGCATGAAACAAGAAGGATCTGTGTAAACAAATTAAGATTACCTCTAATGGAGACATTGATGATCTTTAAATTCATAAGTGCTTCCCTTTGGGGTTATCTTGGTTCTGTGGTATCATCTCTTACATTTTGTCAATATTATTACTGTGGCATTTTGATGTTAAGAGACACATGTATCTTGTGGTAAAAAAAACAAATGAAAGCACCAGTCAACTAATAACATGCAAATGGCTTGCATGCAATCTGGTGGTAAGCAATGTGTGAAGTACCTATGAAACTAAGACCTAGGACACCCCCTATATAAGGTGTTCTATGTCTTCCATTCATAGCATTCCTACAAGCTGGAGAAGGACACAAGGCATAGAGCAGTAGGTAAGAGCACATTATGGGGGAAACAGTGTTTTAACTTGTGTCACTATTATTACTTTAACTTTAGCACTGACTTGTCTTTTAAATTCAGTAAGTGCTACTTGTTGGGGTAGTTTTAATTGACTGGTGCACATACACTATTGATGGAAATAAACACTGATTAACTCATTATAGCATAGAAGAGTTAACTCATGCACACAAAAATAGCTCCACCTTGATGGAAGCAACAAACTCAGATGTGGTTGAAAGTTGGTGGGAGCAAGTAAACTCAGATTACCTCAAATGGAGGCAGTGATGATGTTTCAATTCATAAGTGCATCTCTTTGGGGTTGTCTTGGTTCTGTATATTCATCTACCATATTATCCTCTGTCACTAGTATTACTTTGACTTTAGCACTGACTTGTTCTTTAAATGCAGTAAGTGCTACTTGTTGGGGTAGTTTTATTTGACTAGTGCAC
This sequence comes from Protomyctophum bolini, assembly GCF_963924005.1. Classification (NCBI taxonomy): domain Eukaryota; kingdom Metazoa; phylum Chordata; class Actinopteri; order Myctophiformes; family Myctophidae; genus Protomyctophum; species Protomyctophum bolini. Next base: position 43,638,726 of record NC_137875.1, read on the forward strand.
CTAACAAGAACTCAATCATGGCGGTTATAACAAGCATGAAACAAGAAGGATCTGTGTAAACAAATTAAGATTACCTCTAATGGAGACATTGATGATCTTTAAATTCATAAGTGCTTCCCTTTGGGGTTATCTTGGTTCTGTGGTATCATCTCTTACATTTTGTCAATAATATTACTGTGGCATTTTGATGTTAAGAGACACATGTATCTTGTGGTAAAAAAAACAAATGAAAGCACCAGTCAACTAATGACATGCAAATGGCTTGCATGCAATCTGGTGGTAAGCAATGTGTGAAGTACCAATGAAACTACGACCCAGGACACCCCCTATATAAGGTGTTCTATGTCTGCCATTCATAGCATTCCTACAAGCTGGAGAAGGACACAAGGCATAGAGCAGTAGGTAAGAGCACATTATGGGGGAAACAGTGTTTTAACTTGTGTCACTATTATCACTTTAACTTTAGCACTGACTTGTCTTTTAAATTCAGTAAGTGCTACTTGTTGGGGTAGTTTTATTTGACTAGTGCACCTAACAAGAACTCAATCATGGCGGTTATAACAAGCATGAAACAAGAAGGATCTGTGTAAACAAATTAAGATTACCTCTAATGGAGACATTGATGATCTTTAAATTCATAAGTGCTTCCCTTTGGGAAATGGCTTGCATGCAATCTGGTGGTAAGCAATGTGTGAAGTACCAATGAAACTAAGACCCAGGACACCCCCTATATAAGGTGTTCTATGTCTTCCATTCATAGCATTCCTACAAGCTGGAGAAGGACACAAGGCATAGAGCAGTAGGTAAGAGCACATTATGGGGGAAACAGTGTTTTAACTTGTGTCACTATTATTACTTTAACTTTAGCACTGACTTGTCTTTTAAATTCAGTAAGTGCTACTTGTTGGGGTAGTTTTAATTGACTGGTGCACATACACTATTGATGGAAATAAACACTGATTAACTCATTATAGCATAGAAGAGTTAACTCATGCACACAAAAATAGCTCCACCTTGATGGAAGCAACAAACTCAGATGTGGTTGAAAGTTGGTGGGAGCAAGTAAACTCAGATTACCTCAAATGGAGGCAGTGATGATGTTTCAATTCATAAGTGCATCTCTTTGGGGTTGTCTTGGTTCTGTATATTCATCTACCATATTATCCTCTGTCACTAGTATTACTTTGACTTTAGCACTGACTTGTTCTTTAAATACAGTAAGTGCTACTTGTTGGGGTAGTTTTATTTGACCAGTGCACCTAACAAGAACTCAATCATGATGGTTGGAAACTCAATTTAACTATGATTGTTTTATGTCACTATTATTACTTTGACTTTAGCACCGACTTGTCCTTTAACTACAGTAAGTGCTACTTGTTGGGGTAGTTTTATTTGACTAGTGCACCTAACAAGAACTCAATCATGGCGGTTATAACAAGCATGAAACAAGAAGTATCTGTGTAAACAAATTAAGATTACCTCTAATGGAGACATTGAGGCAGTGATGATGTTTCAATTCATAAGTGCATCTTTTTGGGGTTGTCTTGGTTCTGTATATTCATCTACCATATTATCCTCTGTCACTAGTATTACTTTGACTTTAGCACTGACTTGTTCTTTAAATACAGTAAGTGCTACTTGTTGGGGTAGTTTTATTTGACCAGTGCACCTAACAAGAACTCAATCATGATGGTTGGAAACTCAATTTAACTATGATTGTTTTATGTCACTATTATTACTTTGACTTTAGCACCGACTTGTCCTTTAACTACAGTAAGTGCTACTTGTTGGGGTAGTTTTATTTGACTAGTGCACCTAACAAGAACTCAATCATGGCGGTTATAACAAGCATGAAACAAGAAGTATCTGTGTAAACAAATTAAGATTACCTCTAATGGAGACATTGATGATCTTTAAATTCATAAGTGCTTCCCTTTGGGGTTATCTTGGTTCTGTGGTATCATCTCTTACATTTTGTCAATATTATTACTGTGGCATTTGTTAAGAGACACATGTATCTTGTGGTAAAAAAAACAAATGAAAGCACCAGTCAACTAATAACATGCAAATGGCTTGCATGCAATCTGGTGGTAAGCAATGTGTGAAGTACCAATGAAACTACGACCCAGGACACCCCCTATATAAGGTGTTCTATGTCTGCCATTCATAGCATTCCTACAAGCTGGAGAAGGACACAATGCATAGAGCAGTAGGTAAGAGCACATTATGTTTTAACTTGTGTCACTATTATTACTTTAACTTTAGCACTGACTTGTCTTTTAAATTCAGTAAGTGCTACTTGTTGGGGTAGTTTTATTTGACTAGTGCACCTAACAAGAACTCAATCATGGCGGTTATAACAAGCATGAAACAAGAAGGATCTGTGTAAACAAATTAAGATTACCTCTAATGGAGACATTGATGATCTTTAAATTCATAAGTGCTTCCCTTTGGGAAATGGCTTGCATGCAATCTGGTGGTAAGCAATGTGTGAAGTACCAATGAAACTAAGACCCAGGACACCCCCTATATAAAGTGTTATATGTCTTCCATTCATAGCATTCCTACAAGCTGGAGAAGGACACAAGGCATAGAGCAGTAGGTAAGAGCACATTATGGGGAAACAGTGTTTTAACTTGTGTCACTATTATTACTTTAACTTTAGCACTGACTTGTCTTTTAAATTCAGTAAGTGCTACTTGTTGGGGTAGTTTTAATTGACTGGTGCACATACACTATTGATGGAAATAAACACTGATTAACTCATTATAGCATAGAAGAGTTAACTCATGCACACAAAAATAGCTCCACCTTGATGGAAGCAACAAACTCAGATGTGGTTGAAAGTTGGTGGGAGCAAGTAAACTCAGATTACCTCAAATGGAGGCAGTGATGATGTTTCAATTCATAAGTGCATCTCTTTGGGGTTGTCTTGGTTCTGTATATTCTTCTACCATATTATCCTCTGTCACTAGTATTACTTTGACTTTAGCACTGACTTGTTCTTTAAATGCAGTAAGTGCTACTTGTTGGGGTAGTTTTATTTGACTAGTGCACCTAACAAGAACTCAATCATGGCGGTTATAACAAGCATGAAACAAGAAGGATCTGTGTAAACAAATTAAGATTACCTCTAATGGAGACATTGATGATCTTTAAATTCATAAGTGCTTCCCTTTGGGGTTATCTTGGTTCTGTGGTATCATCTCTTACATTTTGTCAATAATATTACTGTGGCATTTTGATGTTAAGAGACACATGTATCTTGTGGTAAAAAAAACAAATGAAAGCACCAGTCAACTAATGACATGCAAATGGCTTGCATGCAATCTGGTGGTAAGCAATGTGTGAAGTACCAATGAAACTACGACCCAGGACACCCCCTATATAAGGTGTTCTATGTCTGCCATTCATAGCATTCCTACAAGCTGGAGAAGGACACAAGGCATAGAGCAGTAGGTAAGAGCACATTATGGGGGAAACAGTGTTTTAACTTGTGTCACTATTATCACTTTAACTTTAGCACTGACTTGTCTTTTAAATTCAGTAAGTGCTACTTGTTGGGGTAGTTTTATTTGACTAGTGCACCTAACAAGAACTCAATCATGGCGGTTATAACAAGCATGAAACAAGAAGGATCTGTGTAAACAAATTAAGATTACCTCTAATGGAGACATTGATGATCTTTAAATTCATAAGTGCTTCCCTTTGGGAAATGGCTTGCATGCAATCTGGTGGTAAGCAATGTGTGAAGTACCAATGAAACTAAGACCCAGGACACCCCCTATATAAGGTGTTCTATGTCTTCCATTCATAGCATTCCTACAAGCTGGAGAAGGACACAAGGCATAGAGCAGTAGGTAAGAGCACATTATGGGGGAAACAGTGTTTTAACTTGTGTCACTATTATTACTTTAACTTTAGCACTGACTTGTCTTTTAAATTCAGTAAGTGCTACTTGTTGGGGTAGTTTTAATTGACTGGTGCACATACACTATTGATGGAAATAAACACTGATTAACTCATTATAGCATAGAAGAGTTAACTCATGCACACAAAAATAGCTCCACCTTGATGGAAGCAACAAACTCAGATGTGGTTGAAAGTTGGTGGGAGCAAGTAAACTCAGATTACCTCAAATGGAGGCAGTGATGATGTTTCAATTCATAAGTGCATCTCTTTGGGGTTGTCTTGGTTCTGTATATTCATCTACCATATTATCCTCTGTCACTAGTATTACTTTGACTTTAGCACTGACTTGTTCTTTAAATACAGTAAGTGCTACTTGTTGGGGTAGTTTTATTTGACCAGTGCACCTAACAAGAACTCAATCATGATGGTTGGAAACTCAATTTAACTATGATTGTTTTATGTCACTATTATTACTTTGACTTTAGCACCGACTTGTCCTTTAACTACAGTAAGTGCTACTTGTTGGGGTAGTTTTATTTGACTAGTGCACCTAACAAGAACTCAATCATGGCGGTTATAACAAGCATGAAACAAGAAGTATCTGTGTAAACAAATTAAGATTACCTCTAATGGAGACATTGAGGCAGTGATGATGTTTCAATTCATAAGTGCATCTTTTTGGGGTTGTCTTGGTTCTGTATATTCATCTACCATATTATCCTCTGTCACTAGTATTACTTTGACTTTAGCACTGACTTGTTCTTTAAATACAGTAAGTGCTACTTGTTGGGGTAGTTTTATTTGACCAGTGCACCTAACAAGAACTCAATCATGATGGTTGGAAACTCAATTTAACTATGATTGTTTTATGTCACTATTATTACTTTGACTTTAGCACCGACTTGTCCTTTAACTACAGTAAGTGCTACTTGTTGGGGTAGTTTTATTTGACTAGTGCACCTAACAAGAACTCAATCATGGCGGTTATAACAAGCATGAAACAAGAAGTATCTGTGTAAACAAATTAAGATTACCTCTAATGGAGACATTGATGATCTTTAAATTCATAAGTGCTTCCCTTTGGGGTTATCTTGGTTCTGTGGTATCATCTCTTACATTTTGTCAATATTATTACTGTGGCATTTGTTAAGAGACACATGTATCTTGTGGTAAAAAAAACAAATGAAAGCACCAGTCAACTAATAACATGCAAATGGCTTGCATGCAATCTGGTGGTAAGCAATGTGTGAAGTACCAATGAAACTACGACCCAGGACACCCCCTATATAAGGTGTTCTATGTCTGCCATTCATAGCATTCCTACAAGCTGGAGAAGGACACAATGCATAGAGCAGTAGGTAAGAGCACATTATGTTTTAACTTGTGTCACTATTATTACTTTAACTTTAGCACTGACTTGTCTTTTAAATTCAGTAAGTGCTACTTGTTGGGGTAGTTTTATTTGACTAGTGCACCTAACAAGAACTCAATCATGGCGGTTATAACAAGCATGAAACAAGAAGGATCTGTGTAAACAAATTAAGATTACCTCTAATGGAGACATTGATGATCTTTAAATTCATAAGTGCTTCCCTTTGGGAAATGGCTTGCATGCAATCTGGTGGTAAGCAATGTGTGAAGTACCAATGAAACTAAGACCCAGGACACCCCCTATATAAAGTGTTATATGTCTTCCATTCATAGCATTCCTACAAGCTGGAGAAGGACACAAGGCATAGAGCAGTAGGTAAGAGCACATTATGGGGAAACAGTGTTTTAACTTGTGTCACTATTATTACTTTAACTTTAACACTGACTTGTCTTTTAAATTCAGTAAGTGCTACTTGTTGGGGTAGTTTTAATTGACTGGTGCACATACACTATTGATGGAAATAAACACTGATTAACTCATTATAGCATAGAAGAGTTAACTCATGCACACAAAAATAGCTCCACCTTGATGGAAGCAACAAACTCAGATGTGGTTGAAAGTTGGTGGGAGCAAGTAAACTCAGATTACCTCAAATGGAGGCAGTGATGATGTTTCAATTCATAAGTGCATCTCTTTGGGGTTGTCTTGGTTCTGTATATTCATCTACCATATTATCCTCTGTCACTAGTATTACTTTGACTTTAGCACTGACTTGTTCTTTAAATACAGTAAGTGCTACTTGTTGGGGTAGTTTTATTTGACCAGTGCACCTAACAAGAACTCAATCATGATGGTTGGAAACTCAATTTAACTATGATTGTTTTATGTCACTATTATTACTTTGACTTTAGCACCGACTTGTCCTTTAACTACAGTAAGTGCTACTTGTTGGGGTAGTTTTATTTGACTAGTGCACCTAACAAGAACTCAATCATGGCGGTTATAACAAGCATGAAACAAGAAGGATCTGTGTAAACAAATTAAGATTACCTCTAATGGAGACATTGAGGCAGTGATGATGTTTCAATTCATAAGTGCATCTTTTTGGGGTTGTCTTGGTTCTGTATATTCATCTACCATATTATCCTCTGTCACTAGTATTACTTTAACTTTAGCACTGACTTGTTCTTTAAATACAGTAAGTGCTACTTGTTGGGGTAGTTTTATTTGACCAGTGCACCTAACAAGAACTCAATCATGATGGTTGGAAACTCAATTTAACTATGATTGTTTTATGTCACTATTATTACTTTGACTTTAGCACCGACTTGTCCTTTAACTACAGTAAGTGCTACTTGTTGGGGTAGTTTTATTTGACTAGTGCACCTAACAAGAACTCAAATCATGGCCGTTATAACAAGCATGAAACAAGAAGGATCTGTGTAAACAAATTAAGATTACCTCTAATGGAGACATTGATGATCTTTAAATTCATAAGTGCTTCCCTTTGGGGTTATCTTGGTTCTGTGGTATCATCTCTTACATTTTGTCAATATTATTACTGTGGCATTTGTTAAGAGACACATGTATCTTGTGGTAAAAAACCCAAATGAAAGCACCAGTCAACTAATAACATGCAAATGGCTTGCATGCAATCTGGTGGTAAGCAATGTGTGAAGTACCAATGAAACTACGACCCAGGACACTCCCTATATAACACAATGCATAGAGCAGTAGGTAAGAGCACATTATGGGGGAAACAGTGTTTTAACTTGTGTCACTATTATTACTTTAACTTTAGCACTGACTTGTCTTTTAAATTCAGTAAGTGCTACTTGTTGGGGTAGTTTTATTTGACTAGTGCACCTAACAAGAACTCAATCATGGCGGTTATAACAAGCATGAAACAAGAAGGATCTGTGTAAACAAATTAAGATTACCTCTAATGGAGACATTGATGATCTTTAAATTCATAAGTGCTTCCCTTTGGGAAATGGCTTGCATGCAATCTGGTGGTAAGCAATGTGTGAAGTAACAATTAAACTAAGACCCAGGACACCCCCTATATAAGGTGTTCTATGTCTTCCATTCATAGCATTCCTACAAGCTGGAGAAGGACACAAGGCATAGAGCAGTAGGTAAGAGCACATTATGGGGGAAACAGTGTTTTAACTTGTGTCACTATTATTACTTTAACTTTAGCACTGACTTGTCTTTTAAATTCAGTAAGTGCTACTTGTTGGGGTAGTTTTATTTGACTAGTGCACCTAACAAGAACTCAATCATGGCGGTTATAACAAGCATGAAACAAGAAGGATCTGTGTAAACAAATTAAGATTACCTCTAATGGAGACATTGATGATCTTTAAATTCATAAGTGCTTCCCTTTGGGGTTATCTTGGTTCTGTGGTATCTGACTTGTCTTTTAAATTCAGTAAGTGCTACTTGTTGGGGTAGTTTTAATTGAATGGTGCACATACACTATTGATGGAAATAAACACTGATTAACTCATTATAGCATAGAAGAGTTAACTCATGCACACAAAAATAGCTCCACCTTGATGGAAGCAACAAACTCAGATGTGGTTGAAAGTTGGTGGGAGCAAGTAAACTCAGATTACCTCAAATGGAGGCAGTGATGATGTTTCAATTCATAAGTGCATCTCTTTGGGGTTGTCTTGGTTCTGTATATTCATCTACCATATTATCCTCTGTCACTAGTATTACTTTGACTTTAGCACTGACTTGTTCTTTAAATACAGTAAGTGCTACTTGTTGGGGTAGTTTTATTTGACCAGTGCACCTAACAAGAACTCAATCATGATGGTTGGAAACTCAATTTAACTATGATTGTTTTATGTCACTATTATTACTTTGACTTTAGCACCGACTTGTCCTTTAACTACAGTAAGTGCTACTTGTTGGGGTAGTTTTATTTGACTAGTGCACCTAACAAGAACTCAATCATGGCGGTTATAACAAGCATGAAACAAGAAGTATCTGTGTAAACAAATTAAGATTACCTCTAATGGAGACATTGAGGCAGTGATGATGTTTCAATTCATAAGTGCATCTTTTTGGGGTTGTCTTGGTTCTGTATATTCATCTACCATATTATCCTCTGTCACTAGTATTACTTTGACTTTAGCACTGACTTGTTCTTTAAATACAGTAAGTGCTACTTGTTGGGGTAGTTTTATTTGACCAGTGCACCTAACAAGAACTCAATCATGATGGTTGGAAACTCAATTTAACTATGATTGTTTTATGTCACTATTATTACTTTGACTTTAGCACCGACTTGTCCTTTAACTACAGTAAGTGCTACTTGTTGGGGTAGTTTTATTTGACTAGTGCACCTAACAAGAACTCAAATCATGGCCGTTATAACAAGCATGAAACAAGAAGGATCTGTGTAAACAAATTAAGATTACCTCTAATGGAGACATTGATGATCTTTAAATTCATAAGTGCTTCCATTTGGGGTTATCTTGGTTCTGTGGTATCATCTCTTACATTTTGTCAATATTATTACTGTGGCATTTGTTAAGAGACACATGTATCTTGTGGTAAAAAAACCAAATGAAAGCACCAGTCAACTAATAACATGCAAATGGCTTGCATGCAATCTGGTGGTAAGCAATGTGTGAAGTACCAATGAAACTACGACCCAGGACACCCCCTATATAAGGTGTTCTATGTCTGCCATTCATAGCATTCCTACAAGCTGGAGAAGGACACAATGCATAGAGCAGTAGGTAAGAGCACATTATGGGGGAAACAGTGTTTTAACTTGTGTCACTATTATTACTTTAACTTTAGCACTGACTTGTCTTTTAAATTCAGTAAGTGCTACTTGTTGGGGTAGTTTTAATTGACTGGTGCACATACACTATTGATGGAAATAAACACTGATTAACTCATTATAGCATAGAAGAGTTAACTCATGCACACAAAAATAGCTCCACCTTGATGGAAGCAACAAACTCAGATGTGGTTGAAAGTTGGTGGGAGCAAGTAAACTCAGATTACCTCAAATGGAGGCAGTGATGATGTTTCAATTCATAAGTGCATCTCTTTGGGGTTGTCTTGGTTCTGTATATTCATCTACCATATTATCCTCTGTCACTAGTATTACTTTGACTTTAGCACTGACTTGTTCTTTAAATACAGTAAGTGCTACTTGTTGGGGTAGTTTTATTTGACCAGTGCACCTAACAAGAACTCAATCATGATGGTTGGAAACTCAATTTAACTATGATTGTTTTATGTCACTATTATTACTTTGACTTTAGCACCGACTTGTCCTTTAACTACAGTAAGTGCTACTTGTTGGGGTAGTTTTATTTGACTAGTGCACCTAACAAGAACTCAATCATGGCGGTTATAACAAGCATGAAACAAGAAGTATCTGTGTAAACAAATTAAGATTACCTCTAATGGAGACATTGAGGCAGTGATGATGTTTCAATTCATAAGTGCATCTTTTTGGGGTTGTCTTGGTTCTGTATATTCATCTACCATATTATCCTCTATCACTAGTATTACTTTGACTTTAGCACTGACTTGTTCTTTAAATACAGTAAGTGCTACTTGTTGGGGTAGTTTTATTTGACCAGTGCACCTAACAAGAACTCAATCATGATGGTTGGAAACTCAATTTAACTATGATTGTTTTATGTCACTATTATTACTTTGACTTTAGCACCGACTTGTCCTTTAACTACAGTAAGTGCTACTTGTTGGGGTAGTTTTATTTGACTAGTGCACCTAACAAGAACTCAAATCATGGCGGTTATAACAAGCATGAAACAAGAAGGATCTGTGTAAACAAATTAAGATTACCTCTAATGGAGACATTGATGATCTTTAAATGCATAAGTGCTTCCCTTTGGGGTTATCTTGGTTCTGTGGTATCATCTCTTACATTTTGTCAATATTATTACTGTGGCATTTGTTAAGAGACACATGTATCTTGTGGTAAAAAAAACAAATGAAAGCACCAGTCAACTAATAACATGCAAATGGCTTGCATGCAATCTGGTGGTAAGCAATGTGTGAAGTACCAATGAAACTACGACCCAGGACACCCCCTATATAAGGTGTTCTATGTCTGCCATTCATAGCATTCCTACAAGCTGGAGAAGGACACAATGCATAGAGCAGTAGGTAAGAGCACATTATGTTTTAACTTGTGTCACTATTATTACTTTAACTTTAGCACTGACTTGTCTTTTAAATTCAGTAAGTGCTACTTGTTGGGGTAGTTTTATTTGACTAGTGCACCTAACAAGAACTCAATCATGGCGGTTATAACAAGCATGAAACAAGAAGGATCTGTGTAAACAAATTAAGATTACCTCTAATGGAGACATTGATGATCTTTAAATTCATAAGTGCTTCCCTTTGGGAAATGGCTTGCATGCAATCTGGTGGTAAGCAATGTGTGAAGTACCAATGAAACTACGACCCAGGACACCCCCTATATAAGGTGTTCTATGTCTGCCATTCATAGCATTCCTACAAGCTGGAGAAGGACACAAGGCATAGAGCAGTAGGTAAGAGCACATTATGGGGAAACAGTGTTTTAACTTGTGTCACTATTATTACTTTAACTTTAACACTGACTTGTCTTTTAAATTCAGTAAGTGCTACTTGTTGGGGTAGTTTTAATTGACTGGTGCACATACACTATTGATGGAAATAAACACTGATTAACTCATTATAGCATAGAAGAGTTAACTCATGCACACAAAAATAGCTCCACCTTGATGGAAGCAACAAACTCAGATGTGGTTGAAAGTTGGTGGGAGCAAGTAAACTCAGATTACCTCAAATGGAGGCAGTGATGATGTTTCAATTCATAAGTGCATCTCTTTGGGGTTGTCTTGGTTCTGTATATTCATCTACCATATTATCCTCTGTCACTAGTATTACTTTGACTTTAGCACTGACTTGTTCTTTAAATACAGTAAGTGCTACTTGTTGGGGTAGTTTTATTTGACCAGTGCACCTAACAAGAACTCAATCATGATGGTTGGAAACTCAATTTAACTATGATTGTTTTATGTCACTATTATTACTTTGACTTTAGCACCGACTTGTCCTTTAACTACAGTAAGTGCTACTTGTTGGGGTAGTTTTATTTGACTAGTGCACCTAACAAGAACTCAATCATGGCGGTTATAACAAGCATGAAACAAGAAGGATCTGTGTAAACAAATTAAGATTACCTCTAATGGAGACATTGATGATCTTTAAATTCATAAGTGCTTCCCTTTGGGGTTATCTTGGTTCTGTGGTATCATCTCTTACATTTTGTCAATATTATTACTGTGGCATTTTGATGTTAAGAGACACATGTATCTTGTGGTAAAAAAAACAAATGAAAGCACCAGTCAACTAATAACATGCAAATGGCTTGCATGCAATCTGGTGGTAAGCAATGTGTGAAGTACCTATGAAACTAAGACCCAGGACACCCCCTATATAAGGTGTTCTATGTCTTCCATTCATAGCATTCCTACAAGCTGGAGAAGGACACAAGGCATAGAGCAGTAGGTAAGAGCACATTATGGGGGAAACAGTGTTTTAACTTGTGTCACTATTATTACTTTAACTTTAGCACTGACTTGTCTTTTAAATTCAGTAAGTGCTACTTGTTGGGGTAGTTTTAATTGACTGGTGCACATACACTATTGATGGAAATAAACACTGATTAACTCATTATAGCATAGAAGAGTTAACTCATGCACACAAAAATAGCTCCACCTTGATGGAAGCAACAAACTCAGATGTGGTTGAAAGTTGGTGGGAGCAAGTAAACTCAGATTACCTCAAATGGAGGCAGTGATGATGTTTCAATTCATAAGTGCATCTCTTTGGGGTTGTCTTGGTTCTGTATATTCATCTACCATATTATCCTCTGTCACTAGTATTACTTTGACTTTAGCACTGACTTGTTCTTTAAATGCAGTAAGTGCTACTTGTTGGGGTAGTTTTATTTGACTAGTGCACCTAACAAGAACTCAATCATGGCGGTTATAACAAGCATGAAACAAGAAGGATCTGTGTAAACAAATTAAGATTACCTCTAATGGAGACATTGATGATCTTTAAATTCATAAGTGCTTCCCTTTGGGGTTATCTTGGTTCTGTGGTATCATCTCTTACATTTTGTCAATAATATTACTGTGGCATTTTGATGTTAAGAGACACATGTATCTTGTGGTAAAAAAAACAAATGAAAGCACCAGTCAACTAATGACATGCAAATGGCTTGCATGCAATCTGGTGGTAAGCAATGTGTGAAGTACCAATGAAACTACGACCCAGGACACCCCCTATATAAGGTGTTCTATGTCTGCCATTCATAGCATTCCTACAAGCTGGAGAAGGACACAAGGCATAGAGCAGTAGGTAAGAGCACATTATGGGGGAAACAGTGTTTTAACTTGTGTCACTATTATCACTTTAACTTTAGCACTGACTTGTCTTTTAAATTCAGTAAGTGCTACTTGTTGGGGTAGTTTTATTTGACTAGTGCACCTAACAAGAACTCAATCATGGCGGTTATAACAAGCATGAAACAAGAAGGATCTGTGTAAACAAATTAAGATTACCTCTAATGGAGACATTGATGATCTTTAAATTCATAAGTGCTTCCCTTTGGGAAATGGCTTGCATGCAATCTGGTGGTAAGCAATGTGTGAAGTACCAATGAAACTAAGACCCAGGACACCCCCTATATAAGGTGTTCTATGTCTTCCATTCATAGCATTCCTACAAGCTGGAGAAGGACACAAGGCATAGAGCAGTAGGTAAGAGCACATTATGGGGGAAACAGTGTTTTAACTTGTGTCACTATTATTACTTTAACTTTAGCACTGACTTGTCTTTTAAATTCAGTAAGTGCTACTTGTTGGGGTAGTTTTATTTGACTAGTGCACCTAACAAGAACTCAATCATGGCGGTTATAACAAGCATGAAACAAGAAGGATCTGTGTAAACAAATTAAGATTACCTCTAATGGAGACATTGATGATCTTTAAATTCATAAGTGCTTCCCTTTGGGGTTATCTTGGTTCTGTGGTATCTGACTTGTCTTTTAAATTCAGTAAGTGCTACTTGTTGGGGTAGTTTTAATTGACTGGTGCACATACACTATTGATGGAAATAAACACTGATTAACTCATTATAGCATAGAAGAGTTAACTCATGCACACAAAAATAGCTCCACCTTGATGGAAGCAACAAACTCAGATGTGGTTGAAAGTTGGTGGGAGCAAGTAAACTCAGATTACCTCAAATGGAGGCAGTGATGATGTTTCAATTCATAAGTGCATCTCTTTGGGGTTGTCTTGGTTCTGTATATTCATCTACCATATTATCCTCTGTCACTAGTATTACTTTGACTTTAGCACTGACTTGTTCTTTAAATACAGTAAGTGCTACTTGTTGGGGTAGTTTTATTTGACCAGTGCACCTAACAAGAACTCAATCATGATGGTTGGAAACTCAATTTAACTATGATTGTTTTATGTCACTATTATTACTTTGACTTTAGCACCGACTTGTCCTTTAACTACAGTAAGTGCTACTTGTTGGGGTAGTTTTATTTGACTAGTGCACCTAACAAGAACTCAATCATGGCGGTTATAACAAGCATGAAACAAGAAGTATCTGTGTAAACAAATTAAGGTTACCTCTAATGGAGACATTGATGATCTTTAAATTCATAAGTGCTTCCCTTTGGGGTTATCTTGGTTCTGTGGTATCATCTCTTACATTTTGTCAATATTATTACTGTGGCATTTTGATGTTAAGAGACACATGTATCTTGTGGTAAAAAAAACAAATGAAAGCACCAGTCAACTAATAACATGCAAATGGCTTGCATGCAATCTGGTGGTAAGCAATGTGTGAAGTACCTATGAAACTAAGACCCAGGACACCCCCTATATAAGGTGTTCTATGTCTTCCATTCATAGCATTCCTACAAGCTGGAGAAGGACACAAGGCATAGAGCAGTAGGTAAGAGCACATTATGGGGGAAACAGTGTTTTAACTTGTGTCACTATTATTACTTTAACTTTAGCACTGACTTGTCTTTTAAATTCAGTAAGTGCTACTTGTTGGGGTAGTTTTAATTGACTGGTGCACATACACTATTGATGGAAATAAACACTGATTAACTCATTATAGCATAGAAGAGTTAACTCATGCACACAAAAATAGCTCCACCTTGATGGAAGCAACAAACTCAGATGTGGTTGAAAGTTGGTGGGAGCAAGTAAACTCAGATTACCTCAAATGGAGGCAGTGATGATGTTTCAATTCATAAGTGCATCTCTTTGGGGTTGTCTTGGTTCTGTATATTCATCTACCATATTATCCTCTGTCACTAGTATTACTTTGACTTTAGCACTGACTTGTTCTTTAAATGCAGTAAGTGCTACTTGTTGGGGTAGTTTTATTTGACTAGTGCACCTAACAAGAACTCAATCATGATGGTTGGAAACTCAATTTAACTATGATTGTTTTATGTCACTATTATTACTTTGACTTTAGCACCGACTTGTCCTTTAACTACAGTAAGTGCTACTTGTTGGGGTAGTTTTATTTGACTAGTGCACCTAACAAGAACTCAATCATGGCGGTTATAACAAGCATGAAACAAGAAGTATCTGTGTAAACAAATTAAGATTACCTCTAATGGAGACATTGATGATCTTTAAATTCATAAGTGCTTCCCTTTGGGGTTATCTTGGTTCTGTGGTATCATCTCTTACATTTTGTCAATATTATTACTGTGGCATTTTGATGTTAAGAGACACATGTATCTTGTGGTAAAAAAAACAAATGAAAGCACCAGTCAACTAATAACATGCAAATGGCTTGCATGCAATCTGGTGGTAAGCAATGTGTGAAGTACCTATGAAACTAAGACCCAGGACACCCCCTATATAAGGTGTTCTATGTCTTCCATTCATAGCATTCCTACAAGCTGGAGAAGGACACAAGGCATAGAGCAGTAGGTAAGAGCACATTATGGGGGAAACAGTGTTTTAACTTGTGTCACTATTATTACTTTAACTTTAGCACTGACTTGTCTTTTAAATTCAGTAAGTGCTACTTGTTGGGGTAGTTTTAATTGACTGGTGCACATACACTATTGATGGAAATAAACACTGATTAACTCATTATAGCATAGAAGAGTTAACTCATGCACACAAAAATAGCTCCACCTTGATGGAAGCAACAAACTCAGATGTGGTTGAAAGTTGGTGGGAGCAAGTAAACTCAGATTACCTCAAATGGAGGCAGTGATGATGTTTCAATTCATAAGTGCATCTCTTTGGGGTTGTCTTGGTTCTGTATATTCATCTACCATATTATCCTCTGTCACTAGTATTACTTTGACTTTAGCACTGACTTGTTCTTTAAATGCAGTAAGTGCTACTTGTTGGGGTAGTTTTATTTGACTAGTGCACCTAACAAGAACTCAATCATGGCGGTTATAACAAGCATGAAACAAGAAGGATCTGTGTAAACAAATTAAGATTACCTCTAATGGAGACATTGATTATCTTTAAATTCATAAGTGCTTCCCTTTGGGGTTATCTTGGTTCTGTGGTATCATCTCTTACATTTTGTCAATAATATTACTGTGGCATTTTGATGTTAAGAGACACATGTATCTTGTGGTAAAAAAAACAAATGAAAGCACCAGTCAACTAATGACATGCAAATGGCTTGCATGCAATCTGGTGGTAAGCAATGTGTGAAGTACCAATGAAACTACGACCCAGGACACCCCCTATATAAGGTGTTCTATGTCTGCCATTCATAGCATTCCTACAAGCTGGAGAAGGACACAAGGCATAGAGCAGTAGGTAAGAGCACATTATGGGGGAAACAGTGTTTTAACTTGTGTCACTATTATCACTTTAACTTTAGCACTGACTTGTCTTTTAAATTCAGTAAGTGCTACTTGTTGGGGTAGTTTTATTTGACTAGTGCACCTAACAAGAACTCAATCATGGCGGTTATAACAAGCATGAAACAAGAAGGATCTGTGTAAACAAATTAAGATTACCTCTAATGGAGACATTGATGATCTTTAAATTCATAAGTGCTTCCCTTTGGGAAATGGCTTGCATGCAATCTGGTGGTAAGCAATGTGTGAAGTACCAATGAAACTAAGACCCAGGACACCCCCTATATAAGGTGTTCTATGTCTTCCATTCATAGCATTCCTACAAGCTGGAGAAGGACACAAGGCATAGAGCAGTAGGTAAGAGCACATTATGGGGGAAACAGTGTTTTAACTTGTGTCACTATTATTACTTTAACTTTAGCACTGACTTGTCTTTTAAATTCAGTAAGTGCTACTTGTTGGGGTAGTTTTAATTGACTGGTGCACATACACTATTGATGGAAATAAACACTGATTAACTCATTATAGCATAGAAGAGTTAACTCATGCACACAAAAATAGCTCCACCTTGATGGAAGCAACAAACTCAGATGTGGTTGAAAGTTGGTGGGAGCAAGTAAACTCAGATTACCTCAAATGGAGGCAGTGATGATGTTTCAATTCATAAGTGCATCTCTTTGGGGTTGTCTTGGTTCTGTATATTCATCTACCATATTATCCTCTGTCACTAGTATTACTTTGACTTTAGCACTGACTTGTTCTTTAAATACAGTAAGTGCTACTTGTTGGGGTAGTTTTATTTGACCAGTGCACCTAACAAGAACTCAATCATGATGGTTGGAAACTCAATTTAACTATGATTGTTTTATGTCACTATTATTACTTTGACTTTAGCACCGACTTGTCCTTTAACTACAGTAAGTGCTACTTGTTGGGGTAGTTTTATTTGACTAGTGCACCTAACAAGAACTCAATCATGGCGGTTATAACAAGCATGAAACAAGAAGTATCTGTGTAAACAAATTAAGATTACCTCTAATGGAGACATTGATGATCTTTAAATTCATAAGTGCTTCCCTTTGGGGTTATCTTGGTTCTGTGGTATCATCTCTTACATTTTGTCAATATTATTACTGTGGCATTTTGATGTTAAGAGACACATGTATCTTGTGGTAAAAAAAACAAATGAAAGCACCAGTCAACTAATAACATGCAAATGGCTTGCATGCAATCTGGTGGTAAGCAATGTGTGAAGTACCTATGAAACTAAGACCCAGGACACCCCCTATATAAGGTGTTCTATGTCTTCCATTCATAGCATTCCTACAAGCTGGAGAAGGACACAAGGCATAGAGCAGTAGGTAAGAGCACATTATGGGGGAAACAGTGTTTTAACTTGTGTCACTATTATTACTTTAACTTTAGCACTGACTTGTCTTTTAAATTCAGTAAGTGCTACTTGTTGGGGTAGTTTTAATTGACTGGTGCACATACACTATTGATGGAAATAAACACTGATTAACTCATTATAGCATAGAAGAGTTAACTCATGCACACAAATAGCTCCACCTTGATGGAAGCAACAAACTCAGATGTGGTTGAAAGTTGGTGGGAGCAAGTAAACTCAGATTACCTCAAATGGAGGCAGTGATGATGTTTCAATTCATAAGTGCATCTCTTTGGGGTTGTCTTGGTTCTGTATATTCATCTACCATATTATCCTCTGTCACTAGTATTACTTTGACTTTAGCACTGACTTGTTCTTTAAATACAGTAAGTGCTACTTGTTGGGGTAGTTTTATTTGACCAGTGCACCTAACAAGAACTCAATCATGATGGTTGGAAACTCAATTTAACTATGATTGTTTTATGTCACTATTATTACTTTGACTTTAGCACCGACTTGTCCTTTAACTACAGTAAGTGCTACTTGTTGGGGTAGTTTTATTTGACTAGTGCACCTAACAAGAACTCAATCATGGCGGTTATAACAAGCATGAAACAAGAAGTATCTGTGTAAACAAATTAAGATTACCTCTAATGGAGACATTGATGATCTTTAAATTCATAAGTGCTTCCCTTTGGGGTTATCTTGGTTCTGTGGTATCATCTCTTACATTTTGTCAATATTATTACTGTGGCATTTTGATGTTAAGAGACACATGTATCTTGTGGTAAAAAAAACAAATGAAAGCACCAGTCAACTAATAACATGCAAATGGCTTGCATGCAATCTGGTGGTAAGCAATGTGTGAAGTACCTATGAAACTAAGACCCAGGACACCCCCTATATAAGGTGTTCTATGTCTTCCATTCATAGCATTCCTACAAGCTGGAGAAGGACACAAGGCATAGAGCAGTAGGTAAGAGCACATTATGGGGGAAACAGTGTTTTAACTTGTGTCACTATTATTACTTTAACTTTAGCACTGACTTGTCTTTTAAATTCAGTAAGTGCTACTTGTTGGGGTAGTTTTAATTGACTGGTGCACATACACTATTGATGGAAATAAACACTGATTAACTCATTATAGCATAGAAGAGTTAACTCATGCACACAAAAATAGCTCCACCTTGATGGAAGCAACAAACTCAGATGTGGTTGAAAGTTGGTGGGAGCAAGTAAACTCAGATTACCTCAAATGGAGGCAGTGATGATGTTTCAATTCATAAGTGCATCTCTTTGGGGTTGTCTTGGTTCTGTATATTCATCTACCATATTATCCTCTGTCACTAGTATTACTTTGACTTTAGCACTGACTTGTTCTTTAAATGCAGTAAGTGCTACTTGTTGGGGTAGTTTTATTTGACTAGTGCACCTAACAAGAACTCAATCATGGCGGTTATAACAAGCATGAAACAAGAAGGATCTGTGTAAACAAATTAAGATTACCTCTAATGGAGACATTGATGATCTTTAAATTCATAAGTGCTTCCCTTTGGGGTTATCTTGGTTCTGTGGTATCATCTCTTACATTTTGTCAATAATATTACTGTGGCATTTTGATGTTAAGAGACACATGTATCTTGTGGTAAAAAAAACAAATGAAAGCACCAGTCAACTAATGACATGCAAATGGCTTGCATGCAATCTGGTGGTAAGCAATGTGTGAAGTACCAATGAAACTACGACCCAGGACACCCCCTATATAAGGTGTTCTATGTCTGCCATTCATAGCATTCCTACAAGCTGGAGAAGGACACAAGGCATAGAGCAGTAGGTAAGAGCACATTATGGGGGAAACAGTGTTTTAACTTGTGTCACTATTATCACTTTAACTTTAGCACTGACTTGTCTTTTAAATTCAGTAAGTGCTACTTGTTGGGGTAGTTTTATTTGACTAGTGCACCTAACAAGAACTCAATCATGGCGGTTATAACAAGCATGAAACAAGAAGGATCTGTGTAAACAAATTAAGATTACCTCTAATGGAGACATTGATGATCTTTAAATTCATAAGTGCTTCCCTTTGGGAAATGGCTTGCATGCAATCTGGTGGTGAGCAATGTGTGAAGTACCAATGAAACTAAGACCCAGGACACCCCCTATATAAGGTGTTCTATGTCTTCCATTCAACAAATTAAGATTACCTCTAATGGAGACATTGAGGCAGTGATGATGTTTCAATTCATAAGTGCATCTTTTTGGGGTTGTCTTGGTTCTGTATATTCATCTACCATATTATCCTCTGTCACTAGTATTACTTTGACTTTAGCACTGACTTGTTCTTTAAATACAGTAAGTGCTACTTGTTGGGGTAGTTTTATTTGACCAGTGCACCTAACAAGAACTCAATCATGATGGTTGGAAACTCAATTTAACTATGATTGTTTTATGTCACTATTATTACTTTGACTTTAGCACCGACTTGTCCTTTAACTACAGTAAGTGCTACTTGTTGGGGTATGGAGGCAGTGATGATGTTTCAATTCATAAGTGCATCTCTTTGGGGTTGTCTTGGTTCTGTATATTCATCTACCATATTATCCTCTGTCACTAGTATTACTTTGACTTTAGCACTGACTTGTTCTTTAAATACAGTAAGTGCTACTTGTTGGGGTAGTTTTATTTGACCAGTGCACCTAACAAGAACTCAATCATGATGGTTGGAAACTCAATTTAACTATGATTGTTTTATGTCACTATTATTACTTTGACTTTAGCACCGACTTGTCCTTTAACTACAGTAAGTGCTACTTGTTGGGGTAGTTTTATTTGACTAGTGCACCTAACAAGAACTCAATCATGGCGGTTATAACAAGCATGAAACAAGAAGTATCTGTGTAAACAAATTAAGATTACCTCTAATGGAGACATTGATGATCTTTAAATTCATAAGTGCTTCCCTTTGGGGTTATCTTGGTTCTGTGGTATCATCTCTTACATTAACTCATGCACACAAAAATAGCTCCACCTTGATGGAAGCAACAAACTCAGATGTGGTTGAAAGTTGGTGGGAGCAAGTAAACTCAGATTACCTCAAATGGAGGCAGTGATGATGTTTCAATTCATAAGTGCATCTCTTTGGGGTTGTCTTGGTTCTGTATATTCATCTACCATATTATCCTCTGTCACTAGTATTACTTTGACTTTAGCACTGACTTGTTCTTTAAATGCAGTAAGTGCTACTTGTTGGGGTAGTTTTATTTGACTAGTGCACCTAACAAGAACTCAATCATGGCGGTTATAACAAGCATGAAACAAGAAGGATCTGTGTAAACAAATTAAGATTACCTCTAATGGAGACATTGATTATCTTTAAATTCATAAGTGCTTCCCTTTGGGGTTATCTTGGTTCTGTGGTATCATCTCTTACATTTTGTCAATAATATTACTGTGGCATTTTGATGTTAAGAGACACATGTATCTTGTGGTAAAAAAAACAAATGAAAGCACCAGTCAACTAATGACATGCAAATGGCTTGCATGCAATCTGGTGGTAAGCAATGTGTGAAGTACCAATGAAACTACGACCCAGGACACCCCCTATATAAGGTGTTCTATGTCTGCCATTCATAGCATTCCTACAAGCTGGAGAAGGACACAAGGCATAGAGCAGTAGGTAAGAGCACATTATGGGGGAAACAGTGTTTTAACTTGTGTCACTATTATCACTTTAACTTTAGCACTGACTTGTCTTTTAAATTCAGTAAGTGCTACTTGTTGGGGTAGTTTTATTTGACTAGTGCACCTAACAAGAACTCAATCATGGCGGTTATAACAAGCATGAAACAAGAAGGATCTGTGTAAACAAATTAAGATTACCTCTAATGGAGACATTGATGATCTTTAAATTCATAAGTGCTTCCCTTTGGGAAATGGCTTGCATGCAATCTGGTGGTAAGCAATGTGTGAAGTACCAATGAAACTAAGACCCAGGACACCCCCTATATAAGGTGTTCTATGTCTTCCATTCATAGCATTCCTACAAGCTGGAGAAGGACACAAGGCATAGAGCAGTAGGTAAGAGCACATTATGGGGGAAACAGTGTTTTAACTTGTGTCACTATTATTACTTTAACTTTAGCACTGACTTGTCTTTTAAATTCAGTAAGTGCTACTTGTTGGGGTAGTTTTAATTGACTGGTGCACATACACTATTGATGGAAATAAACACTGATTAACTCATTATAGCATAGAAGAGTTAACTCATGCACACAAAAATAGCTCCACCTTGATGGAAGCAACAAACTCAGATGTGGTTGAAAGTTGGTGGGAGCAAGTAAACTCAGATTACCTCAAATGGAGGCAGTGATGATGTTTCAATTCATAAGTGCATCTCTTTGGGGTTGTCTTGGTTCTGTATATTCATCTACCATATTATCCTCTGTCACTAGTATTACTTTGACTTTAGCACTGACTTGTTCTTTAAATACAGTAAGTGCTACTTGTTGGGGTAGTTTTATTTGACCAGTGCACCTAACAAGAACTCAATCATGATGGTTGGAAACTCAATTTAACTATGATTGTTTTATGTCACTATTATTACTTTGACTTTAGCACCGACTTGTCCTTTAACTACAGTAAGTGCTACTTGTTGGGGTAGTTTTATTTGACTAGTGCACCTAACAAGAACTCAATCATGGCGGTTATAACAAGCATGAAACAAGAAGTATCTGTGTAAACAAATTAAGATTACCTCTAATGGAGACATTGATGATCTTTAAATTCATAAGTGCTTCCCTTTGGGGTTATCTTGGTTCTGTGGTATCATCTCTTACATTTTGTCAATATTATTACTGTGGCATTTTGATGTTAAGAGACACATGTATCTTGTGGTAAAAAAAACAAATGAAAGCACCAGTCAACTAATAACATGCAAATGGCTTGCATGCAATCTGGTGGTAAGCAATGTGTGAAGTACCTATGAAACTAAGACCCAGGACACCCCCTATATAAGGTGTTCTATGTCTTCCATTCATAGCATTCCTACAAGCTGGAGAAGGACACAAGGCATAGAGCAGTAGGTAAGAGCACATTATGGGGGAAACAGTGTTTTAACTTGTGTCACTATTATTACTTTAACTTTAGCACTGACTTGTCTTTTAAATTCAGTAAGTGCTACTTGTTGGGGTAGTTTTAATTGACTGGTGCACATACACTATTGATGGAAATAAACACTGATTAACTCATTATAGCATAGAAGAGTTAACTCATGCACACAAATAGCTCCACCTTGATGGAAGCAACAAACTCAGATGTGGTTGAAAGTTGGTGGGAGCAAGTAAACTCAGATTACCTCAAATGGAGGCAGTGATGATGTTTCAATTCATAAGTGCATCTCTTTGGGGTTGTCTTGGTTCTGTATATTCATCTACCATATTATCCTCTGTCACTAGTATTACTTTGACTTTAGCACTGACTTGTTCTTTAAATACAGTAAGTGCTACTTGTTGGGGTAGTTTTATTTGACCAGTGCACCTAACAAGAACTCAATCATGATGGTTGGAAACTCAATTTAACTATGATTGTTTTATGTCACTATTATTAATTTGACTTTAGCACCGACTTGTCCTTTAACTACAGTAAGTGCTACTTGTTGGGGTAGTTTTATTTGACTAGTGCACCTAACAAGAACTCAATCATGGCGGTTATAACAAGCATGAAACAAGAAGTATCTGTGTAAACAAATTAAGATTACCTCTAATGGAGACATTGATGATCTTTAAATTCATAAGTGCTTCCCTTTGGGGTTATCTTGGTTCTGTGGTATCATCTCTTACATTTTGTCAATATTATTACTGTGGCATTTTGATGTTAAGAGACACATGTATCTTGTGGTAAAAAAAACAAATGAAAGCACCAGTCAACTAATAACATGCAAATGGCTTGCATGCAATCTGGTGGTAAGCAATGTGTGAAGTACCTATGAAACTAAGACCCAGGACACCCCCTATATAAGGTGTTCTATGTCTTCCATTCATAGCATTCCTACAAGCTGGAGAAGGACACAAGGCATAGAGCAGTAGGTAAGAGCACATTATGGGGGAAACAGTGTTTTAACTTGTGTCACTATTATTACTTTAACTTTAGCACTGACTTGTCTTTTAAATTCAGTAAGTGCTACTTGTTGGGGTAGTTTTAATTGACTGGTGCACATACACTATTGATGGAAATAAACACTGATTAACTCATTATAGCATAGAAGAGTTAACTCATGCACACAAAAATAGCTCCACCTTGATGGAAGCAACAAACTCAGATGTGGTTGAAAGTTGGTGGGAGCAAGTAAACTCAGATTACCTCAAATGGAGGCAGTGATGATGTTTCAATTCATAAGTGCATCTCTTTGGGGTTGTCTTGGTTCTGTATATTCATCTACCATATTATCCTCTGTCACTAGTATTACTTTGACTTTAGCACTGACTTGTTCTTTAAATGCAGTAAGTGCTACTTGTTGGGGTAGTTTTATTTGACTAGTGCACCTAACAAGAACTCAATCATGGCGGTTATAACAAGCATGAAACAAGAAGGATCTGTGTAAACAAATTAAGATTACCTCTAATGGAGACATTGATGATCTTTAAATTCATAAGTGCTTCCCTTTGGGGTTATCTTGGTTCTGTGGTATCATCTCTTACATTTTGTCAATAATATTACTGTGGCATTTTGATGTTAAGAGACACATGTATCTTGTGGTAAAAAAAACAAATGAAAGCACCAGTCAACTAATGACATGCAAATGGCTTGCATGCAATCTGGTGGTAAGCAATGTGTGAAGTACCAATGAAACTACGACCCAGGACACCCCCTATATAAGGTGTTCTATGTCTGCCATTCATAGCATTCCTACAAGCTGGAGAAGGACACAAGGCATAGAGCAGTAGGTAAGAGCACATTATGGGGGAAACAGTGTTTTAACTTGTGTCACTATTATCACTTTAACTTTAGCACTGACTTGTCTTTTAAATTCAGTAAGTGCTACTTGTTGGGGTAGTTTTATTTGACTAGTGCACCTAACAAGAACTCAATCATGGCGGTTATAACAAGCATGAAACAAGAAGGATCTGTGTAAACAAATTAAGATTACCTCTAATGGAGACATTGATGATCTTTAAATTCATAAGTGCTTCCCTTTGGGAAATGGCTTGCATGCAATCTGGTGGTGAGCAATGTGTGAAGTACCAATGAAACTAAGACCCAGGACACCCCCTATATAAGGTGTTCTATGTCTTCCATTCAACAAATTAAGATTACCTCTAATGGAGACATTGAGGCAGTGATGATGTTTCAATTCATAAGTGCATCTTTTTGGGGTTGTCTTGGTTCTGTATATTCATCTACCATATTATCCTCTGTCACTAGTATTACTTTGACTTTAGCACTGACTTGTTCTTTAAATACAGTAAGTGCTACTTGTTGGGGTAGTTTTATTTGACCAGTGCACCTAACAAGAACTCAATCATGATGGTTGGAAACTCAATTTAACTATGATTGTTTTATGTCACTATTATTACTTTGACTTTAGCACCGACTTGTCCTTTAACTACAGTAAGTGCTACTTGTTGGGGTAGTTTTATTTGACTAGTGCACCTAACAAGAACTCAATCATGGCGGTTATAACAAGCATGAAACAAGAAGGATCTGTGTAAACAAATTAAGATTACCTCTAATGGAGACATTGATGATCTTTAAATTCATAAGTGCTTCCCTTTGGGGTTATCTTGGTTCTGTGGTATCATCTCTTACATTTTGTCAAAAATATTACTGTGGCATTTTGATGTTAAGAGACACATGTATCTTGTGGTAAAAAAAACAAATGAAAGCACCAGTCAACTAATGACATGCAAATGGCTTGCATGCAATCTGGTGGTAAGCAATGTGTGAAGTACCAATGAAACTACGACCCAGGACACCCCCTATATAAGGTGTTCTATGTCTGCCATTCATAGCATTCCTACAAGCTGGAGAAGGACACAAGGCATAGAGCAGTAGGTAAGAGCACATTATGGGGGAAACAGTGTTTTAACTTGTGTCACTATTATCACTTTAACTTTAGCACTGACTTGTCTTTTAAATTCAGTAAGTGCTACTTGTTGGGGTAGTTTTAATTGACTGGTGCACATACACTATTGATGGAAATAAACACTGATTAACTCATTATAGCATAGAAGAGTTAACTCATGCACACAAAAATAGCTCCACCTTGATGGAAGCAACAAACTCAGATGTGGTTGAAAGTTGGTGGGAGCAAGTAAACTCAGATTACCTCAAATGGAGGCAGTGATGATGTTTCAATTCATAAGTGCATCTCTTTGGGGTTGTCTTGGTTCTGTATATTCATCTACCATATTATCCTCTGTCACTAGTATTACTTTGACTTTAGCACTGACTTGTTCTTTAAATACAGTAAGTGCTACTTGTTGGGGTAGTTTTATTTGACCAGTGCACCTAACAAGAACTCAATCATGATGGTTGGAAACTCAATTTAACTATGATTGTTTTATGTCACTATTATTACTTTGACTTTAGCACCGACTTGTCCTTTAACTACAGTAAGTGCTACTTGTTGGGGTAGTTTTATTTGACTAGTGCACCTAACAAGAACTCAATCATGGCGGTTATAACAAGCATGAAACAAGAAGTATCTGTGTAAACAAATTAAGATTACCTCTAATGGAGACATTGATGATCTTTAAATTCATAAGTGCTTCCCTTTGGGGTTATCTTGGTTCTGTGGTATCATCTCTTACATTTTGTCAATATTATTACTGTGGCATTTTGATGTTAAGAGACACATGTATCTTGTGGTAAAAAAAACAAATGAAAGCACCAGTCAACTAATAACATGCAAATGGCTTGCATGCAATCTGGTGGTAAGCAATGTGTGAAGTACCTATGAAACTAAGACCCAGGACACCCCCTATATAAGGTGTTCTATGTCTTCCATTCATAGCATTCCTACAAGCTGGAGAAGGACACAAGGCATAGAGCAGTAGGTAAGAGCACATTATGGGGGAAACAGTGTTTTAACTTGTGTCACTATTATTACTTTAACTTTAGCACTGACTTGTCTTTTAAATTCAGTAAGTGCTACTTGTTGGGGTAGTTTTAATTGACTGGTGCACATACACTATTGATGGAAATAAACACTGATTAACTCATTATAGCATAGAGCATATGAGTTAACTCATGCACACAAAAATAGCTCCACCTTGATGGAAGCAACAAACTCAGATGTGGTTGAAAGTTGGTGGGAGCAAGTAAACTCAGATTACCTCAAATGGAGGCAGTGATGATGTTTCAATTCATAAGTGCATCTCTTTGGGGTTGTCTTGGTTCTGTATATTCATCTACCATATTATCCTCTGTCACTAGTATTACTTTGACTTTAGCACTGACTTGTTCTTTAAATACAGTAAGTGCTACTTGTTGGGGTAGTTTTATTTGACCAGTGCACCTAACAAGAACTCAATCATGATGGTTGGAAACTCAATTTAACTATGATTGTTTTATGTCACTATTATTACTTTGACTTTAGCACCGACTTGTCCTTTAACTACAGTAAGTGCTACTTGTTGGGGTAGTTTTATTTGAATAGTGCACCTAACAAGAACTCAATCATGGCGGTTATAACAAGCATGAAACAAGAAGTATCTGTGTAAACAAATTAAGATTACCTCTAATGGAGACATTGATGATCTTTAAATTCATAAGTGCTTCCCTTTGGGGTTATCTTGGTTCTGTGGTATCATCTCTTACATTTTGTCAATATTATTACTGTGGCATTTTGATGTTAAGAGACACATGTATCTTGTGGTAAAAAAAACAAATGAAAGCACCAGTCAAATAATAACATGCAAATGGCTTGCATGCAATCTGGTGGTAAGCAATGTGTGAAGTACCTATGAAACTAAGACCCAGGACACCCCCTATATAAGGTGTTCTATGTCTTCCATTCATAGCATTCCTACAAGCTGGAGAAGGACACAAGGCATAGAGCAGTAGGTAAGAGCACATTATGGGGGAAACAGTGTTTTAACTTGTGTCACTATTATTACTTTAACTTTAGCACTGACTTGTCTTTTAAATTCAGTAAGTGCTACTTGTTGGGGTAGTTTTAATTGACTGGTGCACATACACTATTGATGGAAATAAACACTGATTAACTCATTATAGCATAGAAGAGTTAACTCATGCACACAAAAATAGCTCCACCTTGATGGAAGCAACAAACTCAGATGTGGTTGAAAGTTGGTGGGAGCAAGTAAACTCAGATTACCTCAAATGGAGGCAGTGATGATGTTTCAATTCATAAGTGCATCTCTTTGGGGTTGTCTTGGTTCTGTATATTCATCTACCATATTATCCTCTGTCACTAGTATTACTTTGACTTTAGCACTGACTTGTTCTTTAAATACAGTAAGTGCTACTTGTTGGGGTAGTTTTATTTGACCAGTGCACCTAACAAGAACTCAATCATGATGGTTGGAAACTCAATTTAACTATGATTGTTTTATGTCACTATTATTACTTTGACTTTAGCACCGACTTGTCCTTTAACTACAGTAAGTGCTACTTGTTGGGGTAGTTTTATTTGACTAGTGCACCTAACAAGAACTCAATCATGGCGGTTATAACAAGCATGAAACAAGAAGTATCTGTGTAAACAAATTAAGATTACCTCTAATGGAGACATTGATGATCTTTAAATTCATAAGTGCTTCCCTTTGAGGTTATCTTGGTTCTGTGGTATCATCTCTTACATTTTGTCAATATTATTACTGTGGCATTTTGATGTTAAGAGACACATGTATCTTGTGGTAAAAAAAGCAAATGAAAGCACCAGTCAACTAATAACATGCAAATGGCTTGCATGCAATCTGGTGGTAAGCAATGTGTGAAGTACCTATGAAACTAAGACCCAGGACACCCCCTATATAAGGTGTTCTATGTCTTCCATTCATAGCATTCCTACAAGCTGGAGAAGGACACAAGGCATAGAGCAGTAGGTAAGAGCACATTATGGGGGAAACAGTGTTTTAACTTGTGTCACTATTATTACTTTAACTTTAGCACTGACTTGTCTTTTAAATTCAGTAAGTGCTACTTGTTGGGGTAGTTTTAATTGACTGGTGCACATACACTATTGATGGAAATAAACACTGATTAACTCATTATAGCATAGAGCATATGAGTTAACTCATGCACACAAAAATAGCTCCACCTTGATGGAAGCAACAAACTCAGATGTGGTTGAAAGTTGGTGGGAGCAAGTAAACTCAGATTACCTCAAATGGAGGCAGTGATGATGTTTCAATTCATAAGTGCATCTCTTTGGGGTTGTCTTGGTTCTGTATATTCATCTACCATATTATCCTCTGTCACTAGTATTACTTTGACTTTAGCACTGACTTGTTCTTTAAATACAGTAAGTGCTACTTGTTGGGGTAGTTTTATTTGACCAGTGCACCTAACAAGAACTCAATCATGATGGTTGGAAACTCAATTTAACTATGATTGTTTTATGTCACTATTATTACTTTGACTTTAGCACCGACAAGCTGGAGAAGGACACAAGGCATAGAGCAGTAGGTAAGAGCACATTATGGGGGAAACAGTGTTTTAACTTGTGTCACTATTATTACTTTAACTTTAGCACTGACTTGTCTTTTAAATTCAGTAAGTGCTACTTGTTGGGGTAGTTTTAATTGACTGGTGCACATACACTATTGATGGAAATAAACACTGATTAACTCATTATAGCATAGAAGAGTTAACTCATGCACACAAAAATAGCTCCACCTTGATGGAAGCAACAAACTCAGATGTGGTTGAAAGTTGGTGGGAGCAAGTAAACTCAGATTACCTCAAATGGAGGCAGTGATGATGTTTCAATTCATAAGTGCATCTCTTTGGGGTTGTCTTGGTTCTGTATATTCATCTACCATATTATCCTCTGTCACTAGTATTACTTTGACTTTAGCACTGACTTGTTCTTTAAATACAGTAAGTGCTACTTGTTGGGGTAGTTTTATTTGACCAGTGCACCTAACAAGAACTCAATCATGATGGTTGGAAACTCAATTTAACTATGATTGTTTTATGTCACTATTATTACTTTGACTTTAGCACAGACTTGTCCTTTAACTACAGTAAGTGCTACTTGTTGGGGTAGTTTTATTTGACTAGTGCACCTAACAAGAACTCAATCATGGCGGTTATAACAAGCATGAAACAAGAAGTATCTGTGTAAACAAATTAAGATTACCTCTAATGGAGACATTGAGGCAGTGATGATGTTTCAATTCATAAGTGCATCTTTTTGGGGTTGTCTTGGTTCTGTATATTCATCTACCATATTATCCTCTGTCACTAGTATTACTTTGA
This sequence comes from Protomyctophum bolini, assembly GCF_963924005.1. Classification (NCBI taxonomy): domain Eukaryota; kingdom Metazoa; phylum Chordata; class Actinopteri; order Myctophiformes; family Myctophidae; genus Protomyctophum; species Protomyctophum bolini. The sequence goes on from NC_137875.1 coordinate 43,668,780, forward strand.
CTTTAGCACTGACTTGTTCTTTAAATACAGTAAGTGCTACTTGTTGGGGTAGTTTTATTTGACCAGTGCACCTAACAAGAACTCAATCATGATGGTTGGAAACTCAATTTAACTATGATTGTTTTATGTCACTATTATTACTTTGACTTTAGCACCGACTTGTCCTTTAACTACAGTAAGTGCTACTTGTTGGGGTAGTTTTATTTGACTAGTGCACCTAACAAGAACTCAATCATGGCGGTTATAACAAGCATGAAACAAGAAGTATCTGTGTAAACAAATTAAGATTACCTCTAATGGAGACATTGATGATCTTTAAATTCATAAGTGCTTCCCTTTGGGGTTATCTTGGTTCTGTGGTATCATCTCTTACATTTTGTCAATATTATTACTGTGGCATTTTGATGTTAAGAGACACATGTATCTTGTGGTAAAAAAACCAAATGAAAGCACCAGTCAACTAATAACATGCAAATGGCTTGCATGCAATCTGGTGGTAAGCAATGTGTGAAGTACCTATGAAACTAAGACCCAGGACACCCCCTATATAAGGTGTTCTATGTCTTCCATTCATAGCATTCCTACAAGCTGGAGAAGGACACAAGGCATAGAGCAGTAGGTAAGAGCACATTATGGGGGAAACAGTGTTTTAACTTGTGTCACTATTATTACTTTAACTTTAGCACTGACTTGTCTTTTAAATTCAGTAAGTGCTACTTGTTGGGGTAGTTTTAATTGACTGGTGCACATACACTATTGATGGAAATAAACACTGATTAACTCATTATAGCATAGAAGAGTTAACTCATGCACACAAAAATAGCTCCACCTTGATGGAAGCAACAAACTCAGATGTGGTTGAAAGTTGGTGGGAGCAAGTAAACTCAGATTACCTCAAATGGAGGCAGTGATGATGTTTCAATTCATAAGTGCATCTCTTTGGGGTTGTCTTGGTTCTGTATATTCATCTACCATATTATCCTCTGTCACTAGTATTACTTTGACTTTAGCACTGACTTGTTCTTTAAATACAGTAAGTGCTACTTGTTGGGGTAGTTTTATTTGACCAGTGCACCTAACAAGAACTCAATCATGATGGTTGGAAACTCAATTTAACTATGATTGTTTTATGTCACTATTATTACTTTGACTTTAGCACCGACTTGTCCTTTAACTACAGTAAGTGCTACTTGTTGGGGTAGTTTTATTTGACTAGTGCACCTAACAAGAACTCAATCATGGCGGTTATAACAAGCATGAAACAAGAAGTATCTGTGTAAACAAATTAAGATTACCTCTAATGGAGACATTGATGATCTTTAAATTCATAAGTGCTTCCCTTTGAGGTTATCTTGGTTCTGTGGTATCATCTCTTACATTTTGTCAATATTATTACTGTGGCATTTTGATGTTAAGAGACACATGTATCTTGTGGTAAAAAAAGCAAATGAAAGCACCAGTCAACTAATAACATGCAAATGGCTTGCATGCAATCTGGTGGTAAGCAATGTGTGAAGTACCTATGAAACTAAGACCCAGGACACCCCCTATATAAGGTGTTCTATGTCTTCCATTCATAGCATTCCTACAAGCTGGAGAAGGACACAAGGCATAGAGCAGTAGGTAAGAGCACATTATGGGGGAAACAGTGTTTTAACTTGTGTCACTATTATTACTTTAACTTTAGCACTGACTTGTCTTTTAAATTCAGTAAGTGCTACTTGTTGGGGTAGTTTTAATTGACTGGTGCACATACACTATTGATGGAAATAAACACTGATTAACTCATTATAGCATAGAGCATATGAGTTAACTCATGCACACAAAAATAGCTCCACCTTGATGGAAGCAACAAACTCAGATGTGGTTGAAAGTTGGTGGGAGCAAGTAAACTCAGATTACCTCAAATGGAGGCAGTGATGATGTTTCAATTCATAAGTGCATCTCTTTGGGGTTGTCTTGGTTCTGTATATTCATCTACCATATTATCCTCTGTCACTAGTATTACTTTGACTTTAGCACTGACTTGTTCTTTAAATACAGTAAGTGCTACTTGTTGGGGTAGTTTTATTTGACCAGTGCACCTAACAAGAACTCAATCATGATGGTTGGAAACTCAATTTAACTATGATTGTTTTATGTCACTATTATTACTTTGACTTTAGCACCGACAAGCTGGAGAAGGACACAAGGCATAGAGCAGTAGGTAAGAGCACATTATGGGGGAAACAGTGTTTTAACTTGTGTCACTATTATTACTTTAACTTTAGCACTGACTTGTCTTTTAAATTCAGTAAGTGCTACTTGTTGGGGTAGTTTTAATTGACTGGTGCACATACACTATTGATGGAAATAAACACTGATTAACTCATTATAGCATAGAAGAGTTAACTCATGCACACAAAAATAGCTCCACCTTGATGGAAGCAACAAACTCAGATGTGGTTGAAAGTTGGTGGGAGCAAGTAAACTCAGATTACCTCAAATGGAGGCAGTGATGATGTTTCAATTCATAAGTGCATCTCTTTGGGGTTGTCTTGGTTCTGTATATTCATCTACCATATTATCCTCTGTCACTAGTATTACTTTGACTTTAGCACTGACTTGTTCTTTAAATACAGTAAGTGCTACTTGTTGGGGTAGTTTTATTTGACCAGTGCACCTAACAAGAACTCAATCATGATGGTTGGAAACTCAATTTAACTATGATTGTTTTATGTCACTATTATTACTTTGACTTTAGCACAGACTTGTCCTTTAACTACAGTAAGTGCTACTTGTTGGGGTAGTTTTATTTGACTAGTGCACCTAACAAGAACTCAATCATGGCGGTTATAACAAGCATGAAACAAGAAGTATCTGTGTAAACAAATTAAGATTACCTCTAATGGAGACATTGAGGCAGTGATGATGTTTCAATTCATAAGTGCATCTTTTTGGGGTTGTCTTGGTTCTGCATATTCATCTACCATATTATCCTCTGTCACTAGTATTACTTTGACTTTAGCACTGACTTGTTCTTTAAATACAGTAAGTGCTACTTGTTGGGGTAGTTTTATTTGACCAGTGCACCTAACAAGAACTCAATCATGATGGTTGGAAACTCAATTTAACTATGATTGTTTTATGTCACTATTATTACTTTGACTTTAGCACCGACTTGTCCTTTAACTACAGTAAGTGCTACTTGTTGGGGTAGTTTTATTTGACTAGTGCACCTAACAAGAACTCAATCATGGCGGTTATAACAAGCATGAAACAAGAAGTATCTGTGTAAACAAATTAAGATTACCTCTAATGGAGACATTGATGATCTTTAAATTCATAAGTGCTTCCCTTTGGGGTTATCTTGGTTCTGTGGTATCATCTCTTACATTTTGTCAATATTATTACTGTGGCATTTTGATGTTAAGAGACACATGTATCTTGTGGTAAAAAAAACAAATGAAAGCACCAGTCAACTAATAACATGCAAATGGATTGCATGCAATCTGGTGGTAAGCAATGTGTGAAGTACCTATGAAACTAAGACCCAGGACACCCCCTATATAAGGTGTTCTATGTCTTCCATTCATAGCATTCCTACAAGCTGGAGAAGGACACAAGGCATAGAGCAGTAGGTAAGAGCACATTATGGGGGAAACAGTGTTTTAACTTGTGTCACTATTATTACTTTAACTTTAGCACTGACTTGTCTTTTAAATTCAGTAAGTGCTACTTGTTGGGGTAGTTTTAATTGACTGGTGCACATACACTATTGATGGAAATAAACACTGATTAACTCATTATAGCATAGAAGAGTTAACTCATGCACACAAAAATAGCTCCACCTTGATGGAAGCAACAAACTCAGATGTGGTTGAAAGTTGGTGGGAGCAAGTAAACTCAGATTACCTCAAATGGAGGCAGTGATGATGTTTCAATTCATAAGTGCATCTCTTTGGGGTTGTCTTGGTTCTGTATATTCATCTACCATATTATCCTCTGTCACTAGTATTACTTTGACTTTAGCACTGACTTGTTCTTTAAATGCAGTAAGTGCTACTTGTTGGGGTAGTTTTATTTGACTAGTGCACCTAACAAGAACTCAATCATGGCGGTTATAACAAGCATGAAACAAGAAGGATCTGTGTAAACAAATTAAGATTACCTCTAATGGAGACATTGATGATCTTTAAATTCATAAGTGCTTCCCTTTGGGGTTATCTTGGTTCTGTGGTATCATCTCTTACATTTTGTCAATAATATTACTGTGGCATTTTGATGTTAAGAGACACATGTATCTTGTGGTAAAAAAAACAAATGAAAGCACCAGTCAACTAATGACATGCAAATGGCTTGCATGCAATCTGGTGGTAAGCAATGTGTGAAGTACCAATGAAACTACGACCCAGGACACCCCCTATATAAGGTGTTCTATGTCTGCCATTCATAGCATTCCTACAAGCTGGAGAAGGACACAAGGCATAGAGCAGTAGGTAAGAGCACATTATGGGGGAAACAGTGTTTTAACTTGTGTCACTATTATCACTTTAACTTTAGCACTGACTTGTCTTTTAAATTCAGTAAGTGCTACTTGTTGGGGTAGTTTTATTTGACTAGTGCACCTAACAAGAACTCAATCATGGCGGTTATAACAAGCATGAAACAAGAAGGATCTGTGTAAACAAATTAAGATTACCTCTAATGGAGACATTGATGATCTTTAAATTCATAAGTGCTTCCCTTTGGGAAATGGCTTGCATGCAATCTGGTGGTAAGCAATGTGTGAAGTACCAATGAAACTAAGACCCAGGACACCCCCTATATAAGGTGTTCTATGTCTTCCATTCATAGCATTCCTACAAGCTGGAGAAGGACACAAGGCATAGAGCAGTAGGTAAGAGCACATTATGGGGGAAACAGTGTTTTAACTTGTGTCACTATTATTACTTTAACTTTAGCACTGACTTGTCTTTTAAATTCAGTAAGTGCTACTTGTTGGGGTAGTTTTAATTGACTGGTGCACATACACTATTGATGGAAATAAACACTGATTAACTCATTATAGCATAGAAGAGTTAACTCATGCACACAAAAATAGCTCCACCTTGATGGAAGCAACAAACTCAGATGTGGTTGAAAGTTGGTGGGAGCAAGTAAACTCAGATTACCTCAAATGGAGGCAGTGATGATGTTTCAATTCATAAGTGCATCTCTTTGGGGTTGTCTTGGTTCTGTATATTCATCTACCATATTATCCTCTGTCACTAGTATTACTTTGACTTTAGCACTGACTTGTTCTTTAAATACAGTAAGTGCTACTTGTTGGGGTAGTTTTATTTGACCAGTGCACCTAACAAGAACTCAATCATGATGGTTGGAAACTCAATTTAACTATGATTGTTTTATGTCACTATTATTACTTTGACTTTAGCACCGACTTGTCCTTTAACTACAGTAAGTGCTACTTGTTGGGGTAGTTTTATTTGACTAGTGCACCTAACAAGAACTCAATCATGGCGGTTATAACAAGCATGAAACAAGAAGTATCTGTGTAAACAAATTAAGATTACCTCTAATGGAGACATTGATGATCTTTAAATTCATAAGTGCTTCCCTTTGGGGTTATCTTGGTTCTGTGGTATCATCTCTTACATTTTGTCAATATTATTACTGTGGCGTTTTGATGTTAAGAGACACATGTATCTTGTGGTAAAAAAAACAAATGAAAGCACCAGTCAACTAATAACATGCAAATGGCTTGCATGCAATCTGGTGGTAAGCAATGTGTGAAGTACCTATGAAACTAAGACCCAGGACACCCCCTATATAAGGTGTTCTATGTCTTCCATTCATAGCATTCCTACAAGCTGGAGAAGGACACAAGGCATAGAGCAGTAGGTAAGAGCACATTATGGGGGAAACAGTGTTTTAACTTGTGTCACTATTATTACTTTAACTTTAGCACTGACTTGTCTTTTAAATTCAGTAAGTGCTACTTGTTGGGGTAGTTTTAATTGACTGGTGCACATACACTATTGATGGAAATAAACACTGATTAACTCATTATAGCATAGAAGAGTTAACTCATGCACACAAAAATAGCTCCACCTTGATGGAAGCAACAAACTCAGATGTGGTTGAAAGTTGGTGGGAGCAAGTAAACTCAGATTACCTCAAATGGAGGCAGTGATGATGTTTCAATTCATAAGTGCATCTCTTTGGGGTTGTCTTGGTTCTGTATATTCATCTACCATATTATCCTCTGTCACTAGTATTACTTTGACTTTAGCACTGACTTGTTCTTTAAATACAGTAAGTGCTACTTGTTGGGGTAGTTTTATTTGACCAGTGCACCTAACAAGAACTCAATCATGATGGTTGGAAACTCAATTTAACTATGATTGTTTTATGTCACTATTATTACTTTGACTTTAGCACCGACTTGTCCTTTAACTACAGTAAGTGCTACTTGTTGGGGTAGTTTTATTTGACTAGTGCACCTAACAAGAACTCAATCATGGCGGTTATAACAAGCATGAAACAAGAAGTATCTGTGTAAACAAATTAAGATTACCTCTAATGGAGACATTGATGATCTTTAAATTCATAAGTGCTTCCCTTTGGGGTTATCTTGGTTCTGTGGTATCATCTCTTACATTTTGTCAATATTATTACTGTGGCATTTTGATGTTAAGAGACACATGTATCTTGTGGTAAAAAAAACAAATGAAAGCACCAGTCAACTAATAACATGCAAATGGCTTGCATGCAATCTGGTGGTAAGCAATGTGTGATGTACCTATGAAACTAAGACCCAGGACACCCCCTATATAAGGTGTTCTATGTCTTCCATTCATAGCATTCCTACAAGCTGGAGAAGGACACAAGGCATAGAGCAGTAGGTAAGAGCACATTATGGGGGAAACAGTGTTTTAACTTGTGTCACTATTATTACTTTAACTTTAGCACTGACTTGTCTTTTAAATTCAGTAAGTGCTACTTGTTGGGGTAGTTTTAATTGACTGGTGCACATACACTATTGATGGAAATAAACACTGATTAACTCATTATAGCATAGAAGAGTTAACTCATGCACACAAAAATAGCTCCACCTTGATGGAAGCAACAAACTCAGATGTGGTTGAAAGTTGGTGGGAGCAAGTAAACTCAGATTACCTCAAATGGAGGCAGTGATGATGTTTCAATTCATAAGTGCATCTCTTTGGGGTTGTCTTGGTTCTGTATATTCATCTACCATATTATCCTCTGTCACTAGTATTACTTTGACTTTAGCACTGACTTGTTCTTTAAATACAGTAAGTGCTACTTGTTGGGGTAGTTTTATTTGACCAGTGCACCTAACAAGAACTCAATCATGATGGTTGGAAACTCAATTTAACTATGATTGTTTTATGTCACTATTATTACTTTGACTTTAGCACCGACTTGTCCTTTAACTACAGTAAGTGCTACTTGTTGGGGTAGTTTTATTTGACTAGTGCACCTAACAAGAACTCAATCATGGCGGTTATAACAAGCATGAAACAAGAAGTATCTGTGTAAACAAATTAAGATTACCTCTAATGGAGACATTGAGGCAGTGATGATGTTTCAATTCATAAGTGCATCTTTTTGGGGTTGTCTTGGTTCTGTATATTCATCTACCATATTATCCTCTGTCACTAGTATTACTTTGACTTTAGCACTGACTTGTTCTTTAAATACAGTAAGTGCTACTTGTTGGGGTAGTTTTATTTGACCAGTGCACCTAACAAGAACTCAATCATGATGGTTGGAAACTCAATTTAACTATGATTGTTTTATGTCACTATTATTACTTTGACTTTAGCACCGACTTGTCCTTTAACTACAGTAAGTGCTACTTGTTGGGGTAGTTTTATTTGACTAGTGCACCTAACAAGAACTCAATCATGGCGGTTATAACAAGCATGAAACAAGAAGGATCTGTGTAAACAAATTAAGATTACCTCTAATGGAGACATTGATGATCTTTAAATTCATAAGTGCTTCCCTTTGGGGTTATCTTGGTTCTGTGGTATCATCTCTTACATTTTGTCAATAATATTACTGTGGCATTTTGATGTTAAGAGACACATGTATCTTGTGGTAAAAAAAACAAATGAAAGCACCAGTCAACTAATGACATGCAAATAGCTTGCATGCAATCTGGTGGTAAGCAATGTGTGAAGTACCAATGAAACTACGACCCAGGACACCCCCTATATAAGGTGTTCTATGTCTGCCATTCATAGCATTCCTACAAGCTGGAGAAGGACACAAGGCATAGAGCAGTAGGTAAGAGCACATTATGGGGGAAACAGTGTTTTAACTTGTGTCACTATTATCACTTTAACTTTAGCACTGACTTGTCTTTTAAATTCAGTAAGTGCTACTTGTTGGGGTAGTTTTAATTGACTGGTGCACATACACTATTGATGGAAATAAACACTGATTAACTCATTATAGCATAGAAGAGTTAACTCATGCACACAAAAATAGCTCCACCTTGATGGAAGCAACAAACTCAGATGTGGTTGAAAGTTGGTGGGAGCAAGTAAACTCAGATTACCTCAAATGGAGGCAGTGATGATGTTTCAATTCATAAGTGCATCTCTTTGGGGTTGTCTTGGTTCTGTATATTCATCTACCATATTATCCTCTGTCACTAGTATTACTTTGACTTTAGCACTGACTTGTTCTTTAAATACAGTAAGTGCTACTTGTTGGGGTAGTTTTATTTGACCAGTGCACCTAACAAGAACTCAATCATGATGGTTGGAAACTCAATTTAACTATGATTGTTTTATGTCACTATTATTACTTTGACTTTAGCACCGACTTGTCCTTTAACTACAGTAAGTGCTACTTGTTGGGGTAGTTTTATTTGACTAGTGCACCTAACAAGAACTCAATCATGGCGGTTATAACAAGCATGAAACAAGAAGTATCTGTGTAAACAAATTAAGATTACCTCTAATGGAGACATTGATGATCTTTAAATTCATAAGTGCTTCCCTTTGGGGTTATCTTGGTTCTGTGGTATCATCTCTTACATTTTGTCAATATTATTACTGTGGCATTTTGATGTTAAGAGACACATGTATCTTGTGGTAAAAAAAACAAATGAAAGCACCAGTCAACTAATAACATGCAAATGGCTTGCATGCAATCTGGTGGTAAGCAATGTGTGAAGTACCTATGAAACTAAGACCCAGGACACCCCCTATATAAGGTGTTCTATGTCTTCCATTCATAGCATTCCTACAAGCTGGAGAAGGACACAAGGCATAGAGCAGTAGGTAAGAGCACATTATGGGGGAAACAGTGTTTTAACTTGTGTCACTATTATTACTTTAACTTTAGCACTGACTTGTCTTTTAAATTCAGTAAGTGCTACTTGTTGGGGTAGTTTTAATTGACTGGTGCACATACACTATTGATGGAAATAAACACTGATTAACTCATTATAGCATAGAAGAGTTAACTCATGCACACAAAAATAGCTCCACCTTGATGGAAGCAACAAACTCAGATGTGGTTGAAAGTTGGTGGGAGCAAGTAAACTCAGATTACCTCAAATGGAGGCAGTGATGATGTTTCAATTCATAAGTGCATCTCTTTGGGGTTGTCTTGGTTCTGTATATTCATCTACCATATTATCCTCTGTCACTAGTATTACTTTGACTTTAGCACTGACTTGTTCTTTAAATACAGTAAGTGCTACTTGTTGGGGTAGTTTTATTTGACCAGTGCACCTAACAAGAACTCAATCATGATGGTTGGAAACTCAATTTAACTATGATTGTTTTATGTCACTATTATTACTTTGACTTTAGCACCGACTTGTCCTTTAACTACAGTAAGTGCTACTTGTTGGGGTAGTTTTATTTGACTAGTGCACCTAACAAGAACTCAATCATGGCGGTTATAACAAGCATGAAACAAGAAGTATCTGTGTAAACAAATTAAGATTACCTCTAATGGAGACATTGATGATCTTTAAATTCATAAGTGCTTCCCTTTGGGGTTATCTTGGTTCTGTGGTATCATCTCTTACATTTTGTCAATATTATTACTGTGGCATTTTGATGTTAAGAGACACATGTATCTTGTGGTAAAAAAAACAAATGAAAGCACCAGTCAACTAATAACATGCAAATGGCTTGCATGCAATCTGGTGGTAAGCAATGTGTGAAGTACCTATGAAACTAAGACCCAGGACACCCCCTATATAAGGTGTTCTATGTCTTCCATTCATAGCATTCCTACAAGCTGGAGAAGGACACAAGGCATAGAGCAGTAGGTAAGAGCACATTATGGGGGAAACAGTGTTTTAACTTGTGTCACTATTATTACTTTAACTTTAGCACTGACTTGTCTTTTAAATTCAGTAAGTGCTACTTGTTGGGGTAGTTTTAATTGACTGGTGCACATACACTATTGATGGAAATAAACACTGATTAACTCATTATAGCATAGAAGAGTTAACTCATGCACACAAAAATAGCTCCACCTTGATGGAAGCAACAAACTCAGATGTGGTTGAAAGTTGGTGGGAGCAAGTAAACTCAGATTACCTCAAATGGAGGCAGTGATGATGTTTCAATTCATAAGTGCATCTCTTTGGGGTTGTCTTGGTTCTGTATATTCATCTACCATATTATCCTCTGTCACTAGTATTACTTTGACTTTAGCACTGACTTGTTCTTTAAATACAGTAAGTGCTACTTGTTGGGGTAGTTTTATTTGACCAGTGCACCTAACAAGAACTCAATCATGATGGTTGGAAACTCAATTTAACTATGATTGTTTTATGTCACTATTATTACTTTGACTTTAGCACCGACTTGTCCTTTAACTACAGTAAGTGCTACTTGTTGGGGTAGTTTTATTTGACTAGTGCACCTAACAAGAACTCAATCATGGCGGTTATAACAAGCATGAAACAAGAAGTATCTGTGTAAACAAATTAAGATTACCTCTAATGGAGACATTGATGATCTTTAAATTCATAAGTGCTTCCCTTTGAGGTTATCTTGGTTCTGTGGTATCATCTCTTACATTTTGTCAATATTATTACTGTGGCATTTTGATGTTAAGAGACACATGTATCTTGTGGTAAAAAAAGCAAATGAAAGCACCAGTCAACTAATAACATGCAAATGGCTTGCATGCAATCTGGTGGTAAGCAATGTGTGAAGTACCTATGAAACTAAGACCCAGGACACCCCCTATATAAGGTGTTCTATGTCTTCCATTCATAGCATTCCTACAAGCTGGAGAAGGACACAAGGCATAGAGCAGTAGGTAAGAGCACATTATGGGGGAAACAGTGTTTTAACTTGTGTCACTATTATTACTTTAACTTTAGCACTGACTTGTCTTTTAAATTCAGTAAGTGCTACTTGTTGGGGTAGTTTTAATTGACTGGTGCACATACACTATTGATGGAAATAAACACTGATTAACTCATTATAGCATAGAGCATATGAGTTAACTCATGCACACAAAAATAGCTCCACCTTGATGGAAGCAACAAACTCAGATGTGGTTGAAAGTTGGTGGGAGCAAGTAAACTCAGATTACCTCAAATGGAGGCAGTGATGATGTTTCAATTCATAAGTGCATCTCTTTGGGGTTGTCTTGGTTCTGTATATTCATCTACCATATTATCCTCTGTCACTAGTATTACTTTGACTTTAGCACTGACTTGTTCTTTAAATACAGTAAGTGCTACTTGTTGGGGTAGTTTTATTTGACCAGTGCACCTAACAAGAACTCAATCATGATGGTTGGAAACTCAATTTAACTATGATTGTTTTATGTCACTATTATTACTTTGACTTTAGCACCGACAAGCTGGAGAAGGACACAAGGCATAGAGCAGTAGGTAAGAGCACATTATGGGGGAAACAGTGTTTTAACTTGTGTCACTATTATTACTTTAACTTTAGCACTGACTTGTCTTTTAAATTCAGTAAGTGCTACTTGTTGGGGTAGTTTTAATTGACTGGTGCACATACACTATTGATGGAAATAAACACTGATTAACTCATTATAGCATAGAAGAGTTAACTCATGCACACAAAAATAGCTCCACCTTGATGGAAGCAACAAACTCAGATGTGGTTGAAAGTTGGTGGGAGCAAGTAAACTCAGATTACCTCAAATGGAGGCAGTGATGATGTTTCAATTCATAAGTGCATCTCTTTGGGGTTGTCTTGGTTCTGTATATTCATCTACCATATTATCCTCTGTCACTAGTATTACTTTGACTTTAGCACTGACTTGTTCTTTAAATACAGTAAGTGCTACTTGTTGGGGTAGTTTTATTTGACCAGTGCACCTAACAAGAACTCAATCATGATGGTTGGAAACTCAATTTAACTATGATTGTTTTATGTCACTATTATTACTTTGACTTTAGCACAGACTTGTCCTTTAACTACAGTAAGTGCTACTTGTTGGGGTAGTTTTATTTGACTAGTGCACCTAACAAGAACTCAATCATGGCGGTTATAACAAGCATGAAACAAGAAGTATCTGTGTAAACAAATTAAGATTACCTCTAATGGAGACATTGAGGCAGTGATGATGTTTCAATTCATAAGTGCATCTTTTTGGGGTTGTCTTGGTTCTGTATATTCATCTACCATATTATCCTCTGTCACTAGTATTACTTTGACTTTAGCACTGACTTGTTCTTTAAATACAGTAAGTGCTACTTGTTGGGGTAGTTTTATTTGACCAGTGCACCTAACAAGAACTCAATCATGATGGTTGGAAACTCAATTTAACTATGATTGTTTTATGTCACTATTATTACTTTGACTTTAGCACCGACTTGTCCTTTAACTACAGTAAGTGCTACTTGTTGGGGTAGTTTTATTTGACTAGTGCACCTAACAAGAACTCAATCATGGCGGTTATAACAAGCATGAAACAAGAAGTATCTGTGTAAACAAATTAAGATTACCTCTAATGGAGACATTGATGATCTTTAAATTCATAAGTGCTTCCCTTTGGGGTTATCTTGGTTCTGTGGTATCATCTCTTACATTTTGTCAATATTATTACTGTGGCATTTTGATGTTAAGAGACACATGTATCTTGTGGTAAAAAAAACAAATGAAAGCACCAGTCAACTAATAACATGCAAATGGCTTGCATGCAATCTGGTGGTAAGCAATGTGTGAAGTACCTATGAAACTAAGACCCAGGACACCCCCTATATAAGGTGTTCTATGTCTTCCATTCATAGCATTCCTACAAGCTGGAGAAGGACACAAGGCATAGAGCAGTAGGTAAGAGCACATTATGGGGGAAACAGTGTTTTAACTTGTGTCACTATTATTACTTTAACTTTAGCACTGACTTGTCTTTTAAATTCAGTAAGTGCTACTTGTTGGGGTAGTTTTAATTGACTGGTGCACATACACTATTGATGGAAATAAACACTGATTAACTCATTATAGCATAGAGCATATGAGTTAACTCATGCACACAAAAATAGCTCCACCTTGATGGAAGCAACAAACTCAGATGTGGTTGAAAGTTGGTGGGAGCAAGTAAACTCAGATTACCTCAAATGGAGGCAGTGATGATGTTTCAATTGATAAGTGCATCTCTTTGGGGTTGTCTTGGTTCTGTATATTCATCTACCATATTATCCTCTGTCACTAGTATTACTTTGACTTTAGCACTGACTTGTTCTTTAAATACAGTAAGTGCTACTTGTTGGGGTAGTTTTATTTGACCAGTGCACCTAACAAGAACTCAATCATGATGGTTGGAAACTCAATTTAACTATGATTGTTTTATGTCACTATTATTACTTTGACTTTAGCACCGACAAGCTGGAGAAGGACACAAGGCATAGAGCAGTAGGTAAGAGCACATTATGGGGGAAACAGTGTTTTAACTTGTGTCACTATTATTACTTTAACTTTAGCACTGACTTGTCTTTTAAATTCAGTAAGTGCTACTTGTTGGGGTAGTTTTAATTGACTGGTGCACATACACTATTGATGGAAATAAACACTGATTAACTCATTATAGCATAGAAGAGTTAACTCATGCACACAAAAATAGCTCCACCTTGATGGAAGCAACAAACTCAGATGTGGTTGAAAGTTGGTGGGAGCAAGTAAACTCAGATTACCTCAAATGGAGGCAGTGATGATGTTTCAATTCATAAGTGCATCTCTTTGGGGTTGTCTTGGTTCTGTATATTCATCTACCATATTATCCTCTGTCACTAGTATTACTTTGACTTTAGCACTGACTTGTTCTTTAAATACAGTAAGTGCTACTTGTTGACTTTAGCACTGACTTGTTCTTTAAATACAGTAAGTGCTACTTGTTGGGGTAGTTTTATTTGACTAGTGCACCTAACAAGAACTCAATCATGGCGGTTATAACAAGCATGAAACAAGAAGGATCTGTGTAAACAAATTAAGATTACCTCTAATGGAGACATTGATGATCTTTAAATTCATAAGTGCTTCCCTTTGGGGTTATCTTGGTTCTGTGGTATCATCTCTTACATTTTGTCAATAATATTACTGTGGCATTTTGATGTTAAGAGACACATGTATCTTGTGGTAAAAAAAACAAATGAAAGCACCAGTCAACTAATGACATGCAAATGGCTTGCATGCAATCTGGTGGTAAGCAATGTGTGAAGTACCAATGAAACTACGACCCAGGACACCCCCTATATAAGGTGTTCTATGTCTGCCATTCATAGCATTCCTACAAGCTGGAGAAGGACACAAGGCATAGAGCAGTAGGTAAGAGCACATTATGGGGGAAACAGTGTTTTAACTTGTGTCACTATTATCACTTTAACTTTAGCACTGACTTGACAACAAACTCAGATGTGGTTGAAAGTTGGTGGGAGCAAGTAAACTCAGATTACCTCAAATGGAGGCAGTGATGATGTTTCAATTCATAAGTGCATCTCTTTGGGGTTGTCTTGGTTCTGTATATTCATCTACCATATTATCCTCTGTCACTAGTATTACTTTGACTTTAGCACTGACTTGTTCTTTAAATACAGTAAGTGCTACTTGTTGGGGTAGTTTTATTTGACCAGTGCACCTAACAAGAACTCAATCATGATGGTTGGAAACTCAATTTAACTATGATTGTTTTATGTCACTATTATTACTTTGACTTTAGCACCGACTTGTCCTTTAACTACAGTAAGTGCTACTTGTTGGGGTAGTTTTATTTGACTAGTGCACCTAACAAGAACTCAATCATGGCGGTTATAACAAGCATGAAACAAGAAGTATCTGTGTAAACAAATTAAGATTACCTCTAATGGAGACATTGAGGCAGTGATGATGTTTCAATTCATAAGTGCATCTTTTTGGGGTTGTCTTGGTTCTGTATATTCATCTACCATATTATCCTCTGTCACTAGTATTACTTTGACTTTAGCACTGACTTGTTCTTTAAATACAGTAAGTGCTACTTGTTGGGGTAGTTTTATTTGACCAGTGCACCTAACAAGAACTCAATCATGATGGTTGGAAACTCAATTTAACTATGATTGTTTTATGTCACTATTATTACTTTGACTTTAGCACCGACTTGTCCTTTAACTACAGTAAGTGCTACTTGTTGGGGTAGTTTTATTTGACTAGTGCACCTAACAAGAACTCAATCATGGCGGTTATAACAAGCATGAAACAAGAAGTATCTGTGTAAACAAATTAAGATTACCTCTAATGGAGACATTGATGATCTTTAAATTCATAAGTGCTTCCCTTTGGGGTTATCTTGGTTCTGTGGTATCATCTCTTACATTTTGTCAATATTATTACTGTGGCATTTTGATGTTAAGAGACACATGTATCTTGTGGTAAAAAAAACAAATGAAAGCACCAGTCAACTAATAACATGCAAATGGCTTGCATGCAATCTGGTGGTAAGCAATGTGTGAAGTACCTATGAAACTAAGACCCAGGACACCCCCTATATAAGGTGTTCTATGTCTTCCATTCATAGCATTCCTACAAGCTGGAGAAGGACACAAGGCATAGAGCAGTAGGTAAGAGCACATTATGGGGGAAACAGTGTTTTAACTTGTGTCACTATTATTACTTTAACTTTAGCACTGACTTGTCTTTTAAATTCAGTAAGTGCTACTTGTTGGGGTAGTTTTAATTGACTGGTGCACATACACTATTGATGGAAATAAACACTGATTAACTCATTATAGCATAGAGCATATGAGTTAACTCATGCACACAAAAATAGCTCCACCTTGATGGAAGCAACAAACTCAGATGTGGTTGAAAGTTGGTGGGAGCAAGTAAACTCAGATTACCTCAAATGGAGGCAGTGATGATGTTTCAATTCATAAGTGCATCTCTTTGGGGTTGTCTTGGTTCTGTATATTCATCTACCATATTATCCTCTGTCACTAGTATTACTTTGACTTTAGCACTGACTTGTTCTTTAAATACAGTAAGTGCTACTTGTTGGGGTAGTTTTATTTGACCAGTGCACCTAACAAGAACTCAATCATGATGGTTGGAAACTCAATTTAACTATGATTGTTTTATGTCACTATTATTACTTTGACTTTAGCACCGACAAGCTGGAGAAGGACACAAGGCATAGAGCAGTAGGTAAGAGCACATTATGGGGGAAACAGTGTTTTAACTTGTGTCACTATTATTACTTTAACTTTAGCACTGACTTTAAATTCTTTTAAATTCAGTAAGTGCTACTTGTTGGGGTAGTTTTAATTGACTGGTGCACATACACTATTGATGGAAATAAACACTGATTAACTCATTATAGCATAGAAGAGTTAACTCATGCACACAAAAATAGCTCCACCTTGATGGAAGCAACAAACTCAGATGTGGTTGAAAGTTGGTGGGAGCAAGTAAACTCAGATTACCTCAAATGGAGGCAGTGATGATGTTTCAATTCATAAGTGCATCTCTTTGGGGTTGTCTTGGTTCTGTATATTCATCTACCATATTATCCTCTGTCACTAGTATTACTTTGACTTTAGCACTGACTTGTTCTTTAAATACAGTAAGTGCTACTTGTTGGGGTAGTTTTATTTGACCAGTGCACCTAACAAGAACTCAATCATGATGGTTGGAAACTCAATTTAACTATGATTGTTTTATGTCACTATTATTACTTTGACTTTAGCACAGACTTGTCCTTTAACTACAGTAAGTGCTACTTGTTGGGGTAGTTTTATTTGACTAGTGCACCTAACAAGAACTCAATCATGGCGGTTATAACAAGCATGAAACAAGAAGTATCTGTGTAAACAAATTAAGATTACCTCTAATGGAGACATTGAGGCAGTGATGATGTTTCAATTCATAAGTGCATCTTTTTGGGGTTGTCTTGGTTCTGTATATTCATCTACCATATTATCCTCTGTCACTAGTATTACTTTGACTTTAGCACTGACTTGTTCTTTAAATACAGTAAGTGCTACTTGTTGGGGTAGTTTTATTTGACCAGTGCACCTAACAAGAACTCAATCATGATGGTTGGAAACTCAATTTAACTATGATTGTTTTATGTCACTATTATTACTTTGACTTTAGCACCGACTTGTCCTTTAACTACAGTAAGTGCTACTTGTTGGGGTAGTTTTATTTGACTAGTGCACCTAACAAGAACTCAATCATGGCGGTTATAACAAGCATGAAACAAGAAGGATCTGTGTAAACAAATTAAGATTACCTCTAATGGAGACATTGATGATCTTTAAATTCATAAGTGCTTCCCTTTGGGGTTATCTTGGTTCTGTGGTATCATCTCTTACATTTTGTCAATAATATTACTGTGGCATTTTGATGTTAAGAGACACATGTATCTTGTGGTAAAAAAAACAAATGAAAGCACCAGTCAACTAATGACATGCAAATGGCTTGCATGCAATCTGGTGGTAAGCAATGTGTGAAGTACCAATGAAACTACGACCCAGGACACCCCCTATATAAGGTGTTCTATGTCTGCCATTCATAGCATTCCTACAAGCTGGAGAAGGACACAAGGCATAGAGCAGTAGGTAAGAGCACATTATGGGGGAAACAGTGTTTTAACTTGTGTCACTATTATCACTTTAACTTTAGCACTGACTTGTCTTTTAAATTCAGTAAGTGCTACTTGTTGGGGTAGTTTTAATTGACTGGTGCACATACACTATTGATGGAAATAAACACTGATTAACTCATTATAGCATAGAAGAGTTAACTCATGCACACAAAAATAGCTCCACCTTGATGGAAGCAACAAACTCAGATGTGGTTGAAAGTTGGTGGGAGCAAGTAAACTCAGATTACCTCAAATGGAGGCAGTGATGATGTTTCAATTCATAAGTGCATCTCTTTGGGGTTGTCTTGGTTCTGTATATTCATCTACCATATTATCCTCTGTCACTAGTATTACTTTGACTTTAGCACTGACTTGTTCTTTAAATACAGTAAGTGCTACTTGTTGACTTTAGCACTGACTTTTAACTTGTGTCACTATTATTACTTTAACTTTAGCACTGACTTGTCTTTTAAATTCAGTAAGTGCTACTTGTTGGGGTAGTTTTAATTGACTGGTGCACATACACTATTGATGGAAATAAACACTGATTAACTCATTATAGCATAGAGCATATGAGTTAACTCATGCACACAAAAATAGCTCCACCTTGATGGAAGCAACAAACTCAGATGTGGTTGAAAGTTGGTGGGAGCAAGTAAACTCAGATTACCTCAAATGGAGGCAGTGATGATGTTTCAATTCATAAGTGCATCTCTTTGGGGTTGTCTTGGTTCTGTATATTCATCTACCATATTATCCTCTGTCACTAGTATTACTTTGACTTTAGCACTGACTTGTTCTTTAAATACAGTAAGTGCTACTTGTTGGGGTAGTTTTATTTGACCAGTGCACCTAACAAGAACTCAATCATGATGGTTGGAAACTCAATTTAACTATGATTGTTTTATGTCACTATTATTACTTTGACTTTAGCACCGACAAGCTGGAGAAGGACACAAGGCATAGAGCAGTAGGTAAGAGCACATTATGGGGGAAACAGTGTTTTAACTTGTGTCACTATTATTACTTTAACTTTAGCACTGACTTTAAATTCTTTTAAATTCAGTAAGTGCTACTTGTTGGGGTAGTTTTAATTGACTGGTGCACATACACTATTGATGGAAATAAACACTGATTAACTCATTATAGCATAGAAGAGTTAACTCATGCACACAAAAATAGCTCCACCTTGATGGAAGCAACAAACTCAGATGTGGTTGAAAGTTGGTGGGAGCAAGTAAACTCAGATTACCTCAAATGGAGGCAGTGATGATGTTTCAATTCATAAGTGCATCTCTTTGGGGTTGTCTTGGTTCTGTATATTCATCTACCATATTATCCTCTGTCACTAGTATTACTTTGACTTTAGCACTGACTTGTTCTTTAAATACAGTAAGTGCTACTTGTTGGGGTAGTTTTATTTGACCAGTGCACCTAACAAGAACTCAATCATGATGGTTGGAAACTCAATTTAACTATGATTGTTTTATGTCACTATTATTACTTTGACTTTAGCACAGACTTGTCCTTTAACTACAGTAAGTGCTACTTGTTGGGGTAGTTTTATTTGACTAGTGCACCTAACAAGAACTCAATCATGGCGGTTATAACAAGCATGAAACAAGAAGTATCTGTGTAAACAAATTAAGATTACCTCTAATGGAGACATTGAGGCAGTGATGATGTTTCAATTCATAAGTGCATCTTTTTGGGGTTGTCTTGGTTCTGTATATTCATCTACCATATTATCCTCTGTCACTAGTATTACTTTGACTTTAGCACTGACTTGTTCTTTAAATACAGTAAGTGCTACTTGTTGGGGTAGTTTTATTTGACCAGTGCACCTAACAAGAACTCAATCATGATGGTTGGAAACTCAATTTAACTATGATTGTTTTATGTCACTATTATTACTTTGACTTTAGCACCGACTTGTCCTTTAACTACAGTAAGTGCTACTTGTTGGGGTAGTTTTATTTGACTAGTGCACCTAACAAGAACTCAATCATGGCGGTTATAACAAGCATGAAACAAGAAGGATCTGTGTAAACAAATTAAGATTACCTCTAATGGAGACATTGATGATCTTTAAATTCATAAGTGCTTCCCTTTGGGGTTATCTTGGTTCTGTGGTATCATCTCTTACATTTTGTCAATAATATTACTGTGGCATTTTGATGTTAAGAGACACATGTATCTTGTGGTAAAAAAAACAAATGAAAGCACCAGTCAACTAATGACATGCAAATGGCTTGCATGCAATCTGGTGGTAAGCAATGTGTGAAGTACCAATGAAACTACGACCCAGGACACCCCCTATATAAGGTGTTCTATGTCTGCCATTCATAGCATTCCTACAAGCTGGAGAAGGACACAAGGCATAGAGCAGTAGGTAAGAGCACATTATGGGGGAAACAGTGTTTTAACTTGTGTCACTATTATCACTTTAACTTTAGCACTGACTTGTCTTTTAAATTCAGTAAGTGCTACTTGTTGGGGTAGTTTTAATTGACTGGTGCACATACACTATTGATGGAAATAAACACTGATTAACTCATTATAGCATAGAAGAGTTAACTCATGCACACAAAAATAGCTCCACCTTGATGGAAGCAACAAACTCAGATGTGGTTGAAAGTTGGTGGGAGCAAGTAAACTCAGATTACCTCAAATGGAGGCAGTGATGATGTTTCAATTCATAAGTGCATCTCTTTGGGGTTGTCTTGGTTCTGTATATTCATCTACCATATTATCCTCTGTCACTAGTATTACTTTGACTTTAGCACTGACTTGTTCTTTAAATACAGTAAGTGCTACTTGTTGGGGTAGTTTTATTTGACCAGTGCACCTAACAAGAACTCAATCATGATGGTTGGAAACTCAATTTAACTATGATTGTTTTATGTCACTATTATTACTTTGACTTTAGCACAGACTTGTCCTTTAACTACAGTAAGTGCTACTTGTTGGGGTAGTTTTATTTGACTAGTGCACCTAACAAGAACTCAATCATGGCGGTTATAACAAGCATGAAACAAGAAGTATCTGTGTAAACAAATTAAGATTACCTCTAATGGAGACATTGAGGCAGTGATGATGTTTCAATTCATAAGTGCATCTTTTTGGGGTTGTCTTGGTTCTGTATATTCATCTACCATATTATCCTCTGTCACTAGTATTACTTTGACTTTAGCACTGACTTGTTCTTTAAATACAGTAAGTGCTACTTGTTGGGGTAGTTTTATTTGACCAGTGCACCTAACAAGAACTCAATCATGATGGTTGGAAACTCAATTTAACTATGATTGTTTTATGTCACTATTATTACTTTGACTTTAGCACCGACTTGTCCTTTAACTACAGTAAGTGCTACTTGTTGGGGTAGTTTTATTTGACTAGTGCACCTAACAAGAACTCAATCATGGCGGTTATAACAAGCATGAAACAAGAAGGATCTGTGTAAACAAATTAAGATTACCTCTAATGGAGACATTGATGATCTTTAAATTCATAAGTGCTTCCCTTTGGGGTTATCTTGGTTCTGTGGTATCATCTCTTACATTTTGTCAATAATATTACTGTGGCATTTTGATGTTAAGAGACACATGTATCTTGTGGTAAAAAAAACAAATGAAAGCACCAGTCAACTAATGACATGCAAATGGCTTGCATGCAATCTGGTGGTAAGCAATGTGTGAAGTACCAATGAAACTACGACCCAGGACACCCCCTATATAAGGTGTTCTATGTCTGCCATTCATAGCATTCCTACAAGCTGGAGAAGGACACAAGGCATAGAGCAGTAGGTAAGAGCACATTATGGGGGAAACAGTGTTTTAACTTGTGTCACTATTATCACTTTAACTTTAGCACTGACTTGTCTTTTAAATTCAGTAAGTGCTACTTGTTGGGGTAGTTTTAATTGACTGGTGCACATACACTATTGATGGAAATAAACACTGATTAACTCATTATAGCATAGAAGAGTTAACTCATGCACACAAAAATAGCTCCACCTTGATGGAAGCAACAAACTCAGATGTGGTTGAAAGTTGGTGGGAGCAAGTAAACTCAGATTACCTCAAATGGAGGCAGTGATGATGTTTCAATTCATAAGTGCATCTCTTTGGGGTTGTCTTGGTTCTGTATATTCATCTACCATATTATCCTCTGTCACTAGTATTACTTTGACTTTAGCACTGACTTGTTCTTTAAATACAGTAAGTGCTACTTGTTGACTTTAGCACTGACTTGTTCTTTAAATACAGTAAGTGCTACTTGTTGGGGTAGTTTTATTTGACTAGTGCACCTAACAAGAACTCAATCATGGCGGTTATAACAAGCATGAAACAAGAAGGATCTGTGTAAACAAATTAAGATTACCTCTAATGGAGACATTGATGATCTTTAAATTCATAAGTGCTTCCCTTTGGGGTTATCTTGGTTCTGTGGTATCATCTCTTACATTTTGTCAATAATATTACTGTGGCATTTTGATGTTAAGAGACACATGTATCTTGTGGTAAAAAAAACAAATGAAAGCACCAGTCAACTAATGACATGCAAATGGCTTGCA
This sequence comes from Protomyctophum bolini, assembly GCF_963924005.1. Taxonomy (NCBI): domain Eukaryota; kingdom Metazoa; phylum Chordata; class Actinopteri; order Myctophiformes; family Myctophidae; genus Protomyctophum; species Protomyctophum bolini. The sequence continues at coordinate 43,691,449 of NC_137875.1, forward strand.
TGCAATCTGGTGGTAAGCAATGTGTGAAGTACCAATGAAACTACGACCCAGGACACCCCCTATATAAGGTGTTCTATGTCTGCCATTCATAGCATTCCTACAAGCTGGAGAAGGACACAAGGCATAGAGCAGTAGGTAAGAGCACATTATGGGGGAAACAGTGTTTTAACTTGTGTCACTATTATCACTTTAACTTTAGCACTGACTTGACAACAAACTCAGATGTGGTTGAAAGTTGGTGGGAGCAAGTAAACTCAGATTACCTCAAATGGAGGCAGTGATGATGTTTCAATTCATAAGTGCATCTCTTTGGGGTTGTCTTGGTTCTGTATATTCATCTACCATATTATCCTCTGTCACTAGTATTACTTTGACTTTAGCACTGACTTGTTCTTTAAATACAGTAAGTGCTACTTGTTGGGGTAGTTTTATTTGACCAGTGCACCTAACAAGAACTCAATCATGATGGTTGGAAACTCAATTTAACTATGATTGTTTTATGTCACTATTATTACTTTGACTTTAGCACCGACTTGTCCTTTAACTACAGTAAGTGCTACTTGTTGGGGTAGTTTTATTTGACTAGTGCACCTAACAAGAACTCAATCATGGCGGTTATAACAAGCATGAAACAAGAAGTATCTGTGTAAACAAATTAAGATTACCTCTAATGGAGACATTGAGGCAGTGATGATGTTTCAATTCATAAGTGCATCTTTTTGGGGTTGTCTTGGTTCTGTATATTCATCTACCATATTATCCTCTGTCACTAGTATTACTTTGACTTTAGCACTGACTTGTTCTTTAAATACAGTAAGTGCTACTTGTTGGGGTAGTTTTATTTGACCAGTGCACCTAACAAGAACTCAATCATGATGGTTGGAAACTCAATTTAACTATGATTGTTTTATGTCACTATTATTACTTTGACTTTAGCACCGACTTGTCCTTTAACTACAGTAAGTGCTACTTGTTGGGGTAGTTTTATTTGACTAGTGCACCTAACAAGAACTCAATCATGGCGGTTATAACAAGCATGAAACAAGAAGTATCTGTGTAAACAAATTAAGATTACCTCTAATGGAGACATTGATGATCTTTAAATTCATAAGTGCTTCCCTTTGGGGTTATCTTGGTTCTGTGGTATCATCTCTTACATTTTGTCAATATTATTACTGTGGCATTTTGATGTTAAGAGACACATGTATCTTGTGGTAAAAAAAACAAATGAAAGCACCAGTCAACTAATAACATGCAAATGGCTTGCATGCAATCTGGTGGTAAGCAATGTGTGAAGTACCTATGAAACTAAGACCCAGGACACCCCCTATATAAGGTGTTCTATGTCTTCCATTCATAGCATTCCTACAAGCTGGAGAAGGACACAAGGCATAGAGCAGTAGGTAAGAGCACATTATGGGGGAAACAGTGTTTTAACTTGTGTCACTATTATTACTTTAACTTTAGCACTGACTTGTCTTTTAAATTCAGTAAGTGCTACTTGTTGGGGTAGTTTTAATTGACTGGTGCACATACACTATTGATGGAAATAAACACTGATTAACTCATTATAGCATAGAGCATATGAGTTAACTCATGCACACAAAAATAGCTCCACCTTGATGGAAGCAACAAACTCAGATGTGGTTGAAAGTTGGTGGGAGCAAGTAAACTCAGATTACCTCAAATGGAGGCAGTGATGATGTTTCAATTCATAAGTGCATCTCTTTGGGGTTGTCTTGGTTCTGTATATTCATCTACCATATTATCCTCTGTCACTAGTATTACTTTGACTTTAGCACTGACTTGTTCTTTAAATACAGTAAGTGCTACTTGTTGGGGTAGTTTTATTTGACCAGTGCACCTAACAAGAACTCAATCATGATGGTTGGAAACTCAATTTAACTATGATTGTTTTATGTCACTATTATTACTTTGACTTTAGCACCGACAAGCTGGAGAAGGACACAAGGCATAGAGCAGTAGGTAAGAGCACATTATGGGGGAAACAGTGTTTTAACTTGTGTCACTATTATTACTTTAACTTTAGCACTGACTTTAAATTCTTTTAAATTCAGTAAGTGCTACTTGTTGGGGTAGTTTTAATTGACTGGTGCACATACACTATTGATGGAAATAAACACTGATTAACTCATTATAGCATAGAAGAGTTAACTCATGCACACAAAAATAGCTCCACCTTGATGGAAGCAACAAACTCAGATGTGGTTGAAAGTTGGTGGGAGCAAGTAAACTCAGATTACCTCAAATGGAGGCAGTGATGATGTTTCAATTCATAAGTGCATCTCTTTGGGGTTGTCTTGGTTCTGTATATTCATCTACCATATTATCCTCTGTCACTAGTATTACTTTGACTTTAGCACTGACTTGTTCTTTAAATACAGTAAGTGCTACTTGTTGGGGTAGTTTTATTTGACCAGTGCACCTAACAAGAACTCAATCATGATGGTTGGAAACTCAATTTAACTATGATTGTTTTATGTCACTATTATTACTTTGACTTTAGCACAGACTTGTCCTTTAACTACAGTAAGTGCTACTTGTTGGGGTAGTTTTATTTGACTAGTGCACCTAACAAGAACTCAATCATGGCGGTTATAACAAGCATGAAACAAGAAGTATCTGTGTAAACAAATTAAGATTACCTCTAATGGAGACATTGAGGCAGTGATGATGTTTCAATTCATAAGTGCATCTTTTTGGGGTTGTCTTGGTTCTGTATATTCATCTACCATATTATCCTCTGTCACTAGTATTACTTTGACTTTAGCACTGACTTGTTCTTTAAATACAGTAAGTGCTACTTGTTGGGGTAGTTTTATTTGACCAGTGCACCTAACAAGAACTCAATCATGATGGTTGGAAACTCAATTTAACTATGATTGTTTTATGTCACTATTATTACTTTGACTTTAGCACCGACTTGTCCTTTAACTACAGTAAGTGCTACTTGTTGGGGTAGTTTTATTTGACTAGTGCACCTAACAAGAACTCAATCATGGCGGTTATAACAAGCATGAAACAAGAAGGATCTGTGTAAACAAATTAAGATTACCTCTAATGGAGACATTGATGATCTTTAAATTCATAAGTGCTTCCCTTTGGGGTTATCTTGGTTCTGTGGTATCATCTCTTACATTTTGTCAATAATATTACTGTGGCATTTTGATGTTAAGAGACACATGTATCTTGTGGTAAAAAAAACAAATGAAAGCACCAGTCAACTAATGACATGCAAATGGCTTGCATGCAATCTGGTGGTAAGCAATGTGTGAAGTACCAATGAAACTACGACCCAGGACACCCCCTATATAAGGTGTTCTATGTCTGCCATTCATAGCATTCCTACAAGCTGGAGAAGGACACAAGGCATAGAGCAGTAGGTAAGAGCACATTATGGGGGAAACAGTGTTTTAACTTGTGTCACTATTATCACTTTAACTTTAGCACTGACTTGTCTTTTAAATTCAGTAAGTGCTACTTGTTGGGGTAGTTTTAATTGACTGGTGCACATACACTATTGATGGAAATAAACACTGATTAACTCATTATAGCATAGAAGAGTTAACTCATGCACACAAAAATAGCTCCACCTTGATGGAAGCAACAAACTCAGATGTGGTTGAAAGTTGGTGGGAGCAAGTAAACTCAGATTACCTCAAATGGAGGCAGTGATGATGTTTCAATTCATAAGTGCATCTCTTTGGGGTTGTCTTGGTTCTGTATATTCATCTACCATATTATCCTCTGTCACTAGTATTACTTTGACTTTAGCACTGACTTGTTCTTTAAATACAGTAAGTGCTACTTGTTGACTTTAGCACTGACTTTTAACTTGTGTCACTATTATTACTTTAACTTTAGCACTGACTTGTCTTTTAAATTCAGTAAGTGCTACTTGTTGGGGTAGTTTTAATTGACTGGTGCACATACACTATTGATGGAAATAAACACTGATTAACTCATTATAGCATAGAGCATATGAGTTAACTCATGCACACAAAAATAGCTCCACCTTGATGGAAGCAACAAACTCAGATGTGGTTGAAAGTTGGTGGGAGCAAGTAAACTCAGATTACCTCAAATGGAGGCAGTGATGATGTTTCAATTCATAAGTGCATCTCTTTGGGGTTGTCTTGGTTCTGTATATTCATCTACCATATTATCCTCTGTCACTAGTATTACTTTGACTTTAGCACTGACTTGTTCTTTAAATACAGTAAGTGCTACTTGTTGGGGTAGTTTTATTTGACCAGTGCACCTAACAAGAACTCAATCATGATGGTTGGAAACTCAATTTAACTATGATTGTTTTATGTCACTATTATTACTTTGACTTTAGCACCGACAAGCTGGAGAAGGACACAAGGCATAGAGCAGTAGGTAAGAGCACATTATGGGGGAAACAGTGTTTTAACTTGTGTCACTATTATTACTTTAACTTTAGCACTGACTTTAAATTCTTTTAAATTCAGTAAGTGCTACTTGTTGGGGTAGTTTTAATTGACTGGTGCACATACACTATTGATGGAAATAAACACTGATTAACTCATTATAGCATAGAAGAGTTAACTCATGCACACAAAAATAGCTCCACCTTGATGGAAGCAACAAACTCAGATGTGGTTGAAAGTTGGTGGGAGCAAGTAAACTCAGATTACCTCAAATGGAGGCAGTGATGATGTTTCAATTCATAAGTGCATCTCTTTGGGGTTGTCTTGGTTCTGTATATTCATCTACCATATTATCCTCTGTCACTAGTATTACTTTGACTTTAGCACTGACTTGTTCTTTAAATACAGTAAGTGCTACTTGTTGGGGTAGTTTTATTTGACCAGTGCACCTAACAAGAACTCAATCATGATGGTTGGAAACTCAATTTAACTATGATTGTTTTATGTCACTATTATTACTTTGACTTTAGCACAGACTTGTCCTTTAACTACAGTAAGTGCTACTTGTTGGGGTAGTTTTATTTGACTAGTGCACCTAACAAGAACTCAATCATGGCGGTTATAACAAGCATGAAACAAGAAGTATCTGTGTAAACAAATTAAGATTACCTCTAATGGAGACATTGAGGCAGTGATGATGTTTCAATTCATAAGTGCATCTTTTTGGGGTTGTCTTGGTTCTGTATATTCATCTACCATATTATCCTCTGTCACTAGTATTACTTTGACTTTAGCACTGACTTGTTCTTTAAATACAGTAAGTGCTACTTGTTGGGGTAGTTTTATTTGACCAGTGCACCTAACAAGAACTCAATCATGATGGTTGGAAACTCAATTTAACTATGATTGTTTTATGTCACTATTATTACTTTGACTTTAGCACCGACTTGTCCTTTAACTACAGTAAGTGCTACTTGTTGGGGTAGTTTTATTTGACTAGTGCACCTAACAAGAACTCAATCATGGCGGTTATAACAAGCATGAAACAAGAAGGATCTGTGTAAACAAATTAAGATTACCTCTAATGGAGACATTGATGATCTTTAAATTCATAAGTGCTTCCCTTTGGGGTTATCTTGGTTCTGTGGTATCATCTCTTACATTTTGTCAATAATATTACTGTGGCATTTTGATGTTAAGAGACACATGTATCTTGTGGTAAAAAAAACAAATGAAAGCACCAGTCAACTAATGACATGCAAATGGCTTGCATGCAATCTGGTGGTAAGCAATGTGTGAAGTACCAATGAAACTACGACCCAGGACACCCCCTATATAAGGTGTTCTATGTCTGCCATTCATAGCATTCCTACAAGCTGGAGAAGGACACAAGGCATAGAGCAGTAGGTAAGAGCACATTATGGGGGAAACAGTGTTTTAACTTGTGTCACTATTATCACTTTAACTTTAGCACTGACTTGTCTTTTAAATTCAGTAAGTGCTACTTGTTGGGGTAGTTTTAATTGACTGGTGCACATACACTATTGATGGAAATAAACACTGATTAACTCATTATAGCATAGAAGAGTTAACTCATGCACACAAAAATAGCTCCACCTTGATGGAAGCAACAAACTCAGATGTGGTTGAAAGTTGGTGGGAGCAAGTAAACTCAGATTACCTCAAATGGAGGCAGTGATGATGTTTCAATTCATAAGTGCATCTCTTTGGGGTTGTCTTGGTTCTGTATATTCATCTACCATATTATCCTCTGTCACTAGTATTACTTTGACTTTAGCACTGACTTGTTCTTTAAATACAGTAAGTGCTACTTGTTGACTTTAGCACTGACTTGTTCTTTAAATACAGTAAGTGCTACTTGTTGGGGTAGTTTTATTTGACTAGTGCACCTAACAAGAACTCAATCATGGCGGTTATAACAAGCATGAAACAAGAAGGATCTGTGTAAACAAATTAAGATTACCTCTAATGGAGACATTGATGATCTTTAAATTCATAAGTGCTTCCCTTTGGGGTTATCTTGGTTCTGTGGTATCATCTCTTACATTTTGTCAATAATATTACTGTGGCATTTTGATGTTAAGAGACACATGTATCTTGTGGTAAAAAAAACAAATGAAAGCACCAGTCAACTAATGACATGCAAATGGCTTGCATGCAATCTGGTGGTAAGCAATGTGTGAAGTACCAATGAAACTACGACCCAGGACACCCCCTATATAAGGTGTTCTATGTCTGCCATTCATAGCATTCCTACAAGCTGGAGAAGGACACAAGGCATAGAGCAGTAGGTAAGAGCACATTATGGGGGAAACAGTGTTTTAACTTGTGTCACTATTATCACTTTAACTTTAGCACTGACTTGTCTTTTAAATTCAGTAAGTGCTACTTGTTGGGGTAGTTTTAATTGACTGGTGCACATACACTATTGATGGAAATAAACACTGATTAACTCATTATAGCATAGAAGAGTTAACTCATGCACACAAAAATAGCTCCACCTTGATGGAAGCAACAAACTCAGATGTGGTTGAAAGTTGGTGGGAGCAAGTAAACTCAGATTACCTCAAATGGAGGCAGTGATGATGTTTCAATTCATAAGTGCATCTCTTTGGGGTTGTCTTGGTTCTGTATATTCATCTACCATATTATCCTCTGTCACTAGTATTACTTTGACTTTAGCACTGACTTGTTCTTTAAATACAGTAAGTGCTACTTGTTGACTTTAGCACTGACTTTTAACTTGTGTCACTATTATTACTTTAACTTTAGCACTGACTTGTCTTTTAAATTCAGTAAGTGCTACTTGTTGGGGTAGTTTTAATTGACTGGTGCACATACACTATTGATGGAAATAAACACTGATTAACTCATTATAGCATAGAGCATATGAGTTAACTCATGCACACAAAAATAGCTCCACCTTGATGGAAGCAACAAACTCAGATGTGGTTGAAAGTTGGTGGGAGCAAGTAAACTCAGATTACCTCAAATGGAGGCAGTGATGATGTTTCAATTCATAAGTGCATCTCTTTGGGGTTGTCTTGGTTCTGTATATTCATCTACCATATTATCCTCTGTCACTAGTATTACTTTGACTTTAGCACTGACTTGTTCTTTAAATACAGTAAGTGCTACTTGTTGGGGTAGTTTTATTTGACCAGTGCACCTAACAAGAACTCAATCATGATGGTTGGAAACTCAATTTAACTATGATTGTTTTATGTCACTATTATTACTTTGACTTTAGCACCGACAAGCTGGAGAAGGACACAAGGCATAGAGCAGTAGGTAAGAGCACATTATGGGGGAAACAGTGTTTTAACTTGTGTCACTATTATTACTTTAACTTTAGCACTGACTTTAAATTCTTTTAAATTCAGTAAGTGCTACTTGTTGGGGTAGTTTTAATTGACTGGTGCACATACACTATTGATGGAAATAAACACTGATTAACTCATTATAGCATAGAAGAGTTAACTCATGCACACAAAAATAGCTCCACCTTGATGGAAGCAACAAACTCAGATGTGGTTGAAAGTTGGTGGGAGCAAGTAAACTCAGATTACCTCAAATGGAGGCAGTGATGATGTTTCAATTCATAAGTGCATCTCTTTGGGGTTGTCTTGGTTCTGTATATTCATCTACCATATTATCCTCTGTCACTAGTATTACTTTGACTTTAGCACTGACTTGTTCTTTAAATACAGTAAGTGCTACTTGTTGGGGTAGTTTTATTTGACCAGTGCACCTAACAAGAACTCAATCATGATGGTTGGAAACTCAATTTAACTATGATTGTTTTATGTCACTATTATTACTTTGACTTTAGCACAGACTTGTCCTTTAACTACAGTAAGTGCTACTTGTTGGGGTAGTTTTATTTGACTAGTGCACCTAACAAGAACTCAATCATGGCGGTTATAACAAGCATGAAACAAGAAGTATCTGTGTAAACAAATTAAGATTACCTCTAATGGAGACATTGAGGCAGTGATGATGTTTCAATTCATAAGTGCATCTTTTTGGGGTTGTCTTGGTTCTGTATATTCATCTACCATATTATCCTCTGTCACTAGTATTACTTTGACTTTAGCACTGACTTGTTCTTTAAATACAGTAAGTGCTACTTGTTGGGGTAGTTTTATTTGACCAGTGCACCTAACAAGAACTCAATCATGATGGTTGGAAACTCAATTTAACTATGATTGTTTTATGTCACTATTATTACTTTGACTTTAGCACCGACTTGTCCTTTAACTACAGTAAGTGCTACTTGTTGGGGTAGTTTTATTTGACTAGTGCACCTAACAAGAACTCAATCATGGCGGTTATAACAAGCATGAAACAAGAAGGATCTGTGTAAACAAATTAAGATTACCTCTAATGGAGACATTGATGATCTTTAAATTCATAAGTGCTTCCCTTTGGGGTTATCTTGGTTCTGTGGTATCATCTCTTACATTTTGTCAATAATATTACTGTGGCATTTTGATGTTAAGAGACACATGTATCTTGTGGTAAAAAAAACAAATGAAAGCACCAGTCAACTAATGACATGCAAATGGCTTGCATGCAATCTGGTGGTAAGCAATGTGTGAAGTACCAATGAAACTACGACCCAGGACACCCCCTATATAAGGTGTTCTATGTCTGCCATTCATAGCATTCCTACAAGCTGGAGAAGGACACAAGGCATAGAGCAGTAGGTAAGAGCACATTATGGGGGAAACAGTGTTTTAACTTGTGTCACTATTATCACTTTAACTTTAGCACTGACTTGTCTTTTAAATTCAGTAAGTGCTACTTGTTGGGGTAGTTTTAATTGACTGGTGCACATACACTATTGATGGAAATAAACACTGATTAACTCATTATAGCATAGAAGAGTTAACTCATGCACACAAAAATAGCTCCACCTTGATGGAAGCAACAAACTCAGATGTGGTTGAAAGTTGGTGGGAGCAAGTAAACTCAGATTACCTCAAATGGAGGCAGTGATGATGTTTCAATTCATAAGTGCATCTCTTTGGGGTTGTCTTGGTTCTGTATATTCATCTACCATATCCTCTGTCACTAGTATTACTTTGACTTTAGCACTGACTTGTTCTTTAAATACAGTAAGTGCTACTTGTTGACTTTAGCACTGACTTGTTCTTTAAATACAGTAAGTGCTACTTGTTGGGGTAGTTTTATTTGACTAGTGCACCTAACAAGAACTCAATCATGGCGGTTATAACAAGCATGAAACAAGAAGGATCTGTGTAAACAAATTAAGATTACCTCTAATGGAGACATTGATGATCTTTAAATTCATAAGTGCTTCCCTTTGGGGTTATCTTGGTTCTGTGGTATCATCTCTTACATTTTGTCAATAATATTACTGTGGCATTTTGATGTTAAGAGACACATGTATCTTGTGGTAAAAAAAACAAATGAAAGCACCAGTCAACTAATGACATGCAAATGGCTTGCATGCAATCTGGTGGTAAGCAATGTGTGAAGTACCAATGAAACTACGACCCAGGACACCCCCTATATAAGGTGTTCTATGTCTGCCATTCATAGCATTCCTACAAGCTGGAGAAGGACACAAGGCATAGAGCAGTAGGTAAGAGCACATTATGGGGGAAACAGTGTTTTAACTTGTGTCACTATTATCACTTTAACTTTAGCACTGACTTGACAACAAACTCAGATGTGGTTGAAAGTTGGTGGGAGCAAGTAAACTCAGATTACCTCAAATGGAGGCAGTGATGATGTTTCAATTCATAAGTGCATCTCTTTGGGGTTGTCTTGGTTCTGTATATTCATCTACCATATTATCCTCTGTCACTAGTATTACTTTGACTTTAGCACTGACTTGTTCTTTAAATACAGTAAGTGCTACTTGTTGGGGTAGTTTTATTTGACCAGTGCACCTAACAAGAACTCAATCATGATGGTTGGAAACTCAATTTAACTATGATTGTTTTATGTCACTATTATTACTTTGACTTTAGCACAGACTTGTCCTTTAACTACAGTAAGTGCTACTTGTTGGGGTAGTTTTATTTGACTAGTGCACCTAACAAGAACTCAATCATGGCGGTTATAACAAGCATGAAACAAGAAGTATCTGTGTAAACAAATTAAGATTACCTCTAATGGAGACATTGAGGCAGTGATGATGTTTCAATTCATAAGTGCATCTTTTTGGGGTTGTCTTGGTTCTGTATATTCATCTACCATATTATCCTCTGTCACTAGTATTACTTTGACTTTAGCACTGACTTGTTCTTTAAATACAGTAAGTGCTACTTGTTGGGGTAGTTTTATTTGACCAGTTCACCTAACAAGAACTCAATCATGATGGTTGGAAACTCAATTTAACTATGATTGTTTTATGTCACTATTATTACTTTGACTTTAGCACCGACTTGTCCTTTAACTACAGTAAGTGCTACTTGTTGGGGTAGTTTTATTTGACTAGTGCACCTAACAAGAACTCAATCATGGCGGTTATAACAAGCATGAAACAAGAAGTATCTGTGTAAACAAATTAAGATTACCTCTAATGGAGACATTGAGGCAGTGATGATGTTTCAATTCATAAGTGCATCTTTTTGGGGTTGTCTTGGTTCTGTATATTCATCTACCATATTATCCTCTGTCACTAGTATTACTTTGACTTTAGCACTGACTTGTTCTTTAAATACAGTAAGTGCTACTTGTTGGGGTAGTTTTATTTGACCAGTGCACCTAACAAGAACTCAATCATGATGGTTGGAAACTCAATTTAACTATGATTGTTTTATGTCACTATTATTACTTTGACTTTAGCACCGACTTGTCCTTTAACTACAGTAAGTGCTACTTGTTGGGGTAGTTTTATTTGACTAGTGCACCTAACAAGAACTCAATCATGGCGGTTATAACAAGCATGAAACAAGAAGGATCTGTGTAAACAAATTAAGATTACCTCTAATGGAGACATTGATGATCTTTAAATTCATAAGTGCTTCCCTTTGGGGTTATCTTGGTTCTGTGGTATCATCTCTTACATTTTGTCAATAATATTACTGTGGCATTTTGATGTTAAGAGACACATGTATCTTGTGGTAAAAAAAACAAATGAAAGCACCAGTCAACTAATGACATGCAAATGGCTTGCATGCAATCTGGTGGTAAGCAATGTGTGAAGTACCAATGAAACTACGACCCAGGACACCCCCTATATAAGGTGTTCTATGTCTGCCATTCATAGCATTCCTACAAGCTGGAGAAGGACACAAGGCATAGAGCAGTAGGTAAGAGCACATTATGGGGGAAACAGTGTTTTAACTTGTGTCACTATTATCACTTTAACTTTAGCACTGACTTGTCTTTTAAATTCAGTAAGTGCTACTTGTTGGGGTAGTTTTAATTGACTGGTGCACATACACTATTGATGGAAATAAACACTGATTAACTCATTATAGCATAGAAGAGTTAACTCATGCACACAAAAATAGCTCCACCTTGATGGAAGCAACAAACTCAGATGTGGTTGAAAGTTGGTGGGAGCAAGTAAACTCAGATTACCTCAAATGGAGGCAGTGATGATGTTTCAATTCATAAGTGCATCTCTTTGGGGTTGTCTTGGTTCTGTATATTCATCTACCATATTATCCTCTGTCACTAGTATTACTTTGACTTTAGCACTGACTTGTTCTTTAAATACAGTAAGTGCTACTTGTTGGGGTAGTTTTATTTGACCAGTGCACCTAACAAGAACTCAATCATGATGGTTGGAAACTCAATTTAACTATGATTGTTTTATGTCACTATTATTACTTTGACTTTAGCACAGACTTGTCCTTTAACTACAGTAAGTGCTACTTGTTGGGGTAGTTTTATTTGACTAGTGCACCTAACAAGAACTCAATCATGGCGGTTATAACAAGCATGAAACAAGAAGTATCTGTGTAAACAAATTAAGATTACCTCTAATGGAGACATTGAGGCAGTGATGATGTTTCAATTCATAAGTGCATCTTTTTGGGGTTGTCTTGGTTCTGTATATTCATCTACCATATTATCCTCTGTCACTATTATTACTTTGACTTTAGCACCGACTTGTCCTTTAACTACAGTAAGTGCTACTTGTTGGGGTAGTTTTATTTGACTAGTGCACCTAACAAGAACTCAATCATGGCGGTTATAACAAGCATGAAACAAGAAGTATCTGTGTAAACAAATTAAGATTACCTCTAATGGAGACATTGATGATCTTTAAATTCATAAGTGCTTCCCTTTGGGGTTATCTTGGTTCTGTGGTATCATCTCTTACATTTTGTCAATATTATTACTGTGGCATTTTGATGTTAAGAGACACATGTATCTTGTGGTAAAAAAAACAAATGAAAGCACCAGTCAACTAATAACATGCAAATGGCTTGCATGCAATCTGGTGGTAAGCAATGTGTGAAGTACCTATGAAACTAAGACCCAGGACACCCCCTATATAAGGTGTTCTATGTCTTCCATTCATAGCATTCCTACAAGCTGGAGAAGGACACAAGGCATAGAGCAGTAGGTAAGAGCACATTATGGGGGAAACAGTGTTTTAACTTGTGTCACTATTATTACTTTAACTTTAGCACTGACTTGTCTTTTAAATTCAGTAAGTGCTACTTGTTGGGGTAGTTTTAATTGACTGGTGCACATACACTATTGATGGAAATAAACACTGATTAACTCATTATAGCATAGAGCATATGAGTTAACTCATGCACACAAAAATAGCTCCACCTTGATGGAAGCAACAAACTCAGATGTGGTTGAAAGTTGGTGGGAGCAAGTAAACTCAGATTACCTCAAATGGAGGCAGTGATGATGTTTCAATTCATAAGTGCATCTCTTTGGGGTTGTCTTGGTTCTGTATATTCATCTACCATATTATCCTCTGTCACTAGTATTACTTTGACTTTAGCACTGACTTGTTCTTTAAATACAGTAAGTGCTACTTGTTGGGGTAGTTTTATTTGACCAGTGCACCTAACAAGAACTCAATCATGATGGTTGGAAACTCAATTTAACTATGATTGTTTTATGTCACTATTATTACTTTGACTTTAGCACCGACAAGCTGGAGAAGGACACAAGGCATAGAGCAGTAGGTAAGAGCACATTATGGGGGAAACAGTGTTTTAACTTGTGTCACTATTATTACTTTAACTTTAGCACTGACTTGTCTTTTAAATTCAGTAAGTGCTACTTGTTGGGGTAGTTTTAATTGACTGGTGCACATACACTATTGATGGAAATAAACACTGATTAACTCATTATAGCATAGAAGAGTTAACTCATGCACACAAAAATAGCTCCACCTTGATGGAAGCAACAAACTCAGATGTGGTTGAAAGTTGGTGGGAGCAAGTAAACTCAGATTACCTCAAATGGAGGCAGTGATGATGTTTCAATTCATAAGTGCATCTCTTTGGGGTTGTCTTGGTTCTGTATATTCATCTACCATATTATCCTCTGTCACTAGTATTACTTTGACTTTAGCACTGACTTGTTCTTTAAATACAGTAAGTGCTACTTGTTGGGGTAGTTTTATTTGACCAGTGCACCTAACAAGAACTCAATCATGATGGTTGGAAACTCAATTTAACTATGATTGTTTTATGTCACTATTATTACTTTGACTTTAGCACAGACTTGTCCTTTAACTACAGTAAGTGCTACTTGTTGGGGTAGTTTTATTTGACTAGTGCACCTAACAAGAACTCAATCATGGCGGTTATAACAAGCATGAAACAAGAAGTATCTGTGTAAACAAATTAAGATTACCTCTAATGGAGACATTGAGGCAGTGATGATGTTTCAATTCATAAGTGCATCTTTTTGGGGTTGTCTTGGTTCTGTATATTCATCTACCATATTATCCTCTGTCACTAGTATTACTTTGACTTTAGCACTGACTTGTTCTTTAAATACAGTAAGTGCTACTTGTTGGGGTAGTTTTATTTGACCAGTGCACCTAACAAGAACTCAATCATGATGGTTGGAAACTCAATTTAACTATGATTGTTTTATGTCACTATTATTACTTTGACTTTAGCACCGACTTGTCCTTTAACTACAGTAAGTGCTACTTGTTGGGGTAGTTTTATTTGACTAGTGCACCTAACAAGAACTCAATCATGGCGGTTATAACAAGCATGAAACAAGAAGGATCTGTGTAAACAAATTAAGATTACCTCTAATGGAGACATTGATGATCTTTAAATTCATAAGTGCTTCCCTTTGGGGTTATCTTGGTTCTGTGGTATCATCTCTTACATTTTGTCAATAATATTACTGTGGCATTTTGATGTTAAGAGACACATGTATCTTGTGGTAAAAAAAACAAATGAAAGCACCAGTCAACTAATGACATGCAAATGGCTTGCATGCAATCTGGTGGTAAGCAATGTGTGAAGTACCAATGAAACTACGACCCAGGACACCCCCTATATAAGGTGTTCTATGTCTGCCATTCATAGCATTCCTACAAGCTGGAGAAGGACACAAGGCATAGAGCAGTAGGTAAGAGCACATTATGGGGGAAACAGTGTTTTAACTTGTGTCACTCAATTTAACTATGATTGTTTTATGTCACTATTATTACTTTGACTTTAGCACCGACTTGTCCTTTAACTACAGTAAGTGCTACTTGTTGGGGTAGTTTTATTTGACTAGTGCACCTAACAAGAACTCAATCATGGCGGTTATAACAAGCATGAAACAAGAAGTATCTGTGTAAACAAATTAAGATTACCTCTAATGGAGACATTGAGGCAGTGATGATGTTTCAATTCATAAGTGCATCTTTTTGGGGTTGTCTTGGTTCTGTATATTCATCTACCATATTATCCTCTGTCACTAGTATTACTTTGACTTTAGCACTGACTTGTTCTTTAAATACAGTAAGTGCTACTTGTTGGGGTAGTTTTATTTGACCAGTGCACCTAACAAGAACTCAATCATGATGGTTGGAAACTCAATTTAACTATGATTGTTTTATGTCACTATTATTACTTTGACTTTAGCACCGACTTGTCCTTTAACTACAGTAAGTGCTACTTGTTGGGGTAGTTTTATTTGACTAGTGCACCTAACAAGAACTCAATCATGGCGGTTATAACAAGCATGAAACAAGAAGGATCTGTGTAAACAAATTAAGATTACCTCTAATGGAGACATTGATGATCTTTAAATTCATAAGTGCTTCCCTTTGGGGTTATCTTGGTTCTGTGGTATCATCTCTTACATTTTGTCAATAATATTACTGTGGCATTTTGATGTTAAGAGACACATGTATCTTGTGGTAAAAAAAACAAATGAAAGCACCAGTCAACTAATGACATGCAAATGGCTTGCATGCAATCTGGTGGTAAGCAATGTGTGAAGTACCAATGAAACTACGACCCAGGACACCCCCTATATAAGGTGTTCTATGTCTGCCATTCATAGCATTCCTACAAGCTGGAGAAGGACACAAGGCATAGAGCAGTAGGTAAGAGCACATTATGGGGGAAACAGTGTTTTAACTTGTGTCACTATTATCACTTTAACTTTAGCACTGACTTGTCTTTTAAATTCAGTAAGTGCTACTTGTTGGGGTAGTTTTAATTGACTGGTGCACATACACTATTGATGGAAATAAACACTGATTAACTCATTATAGCATAGAAGAGTTAACTCATGCACACAAAAATAGCTCCACCTTGATGGAAGCAACAAACTCAGATGTGGTTGAAAGTTGGTGGGAGCAAGTAAACTCAGATTACCTCAAATGGAGGCAGTGATGATGTTTCAATTCATAAGTGCATCTCTTTGGGGTTGTCTTGGTTCTGTATATTCATCTACCATATTATCCTCTGTCACTAGTATTACTTTGACTTTAGCACTGACTTGTTCTTTAAATACAGTAAGTGCTACTTGTTGGGGTAGTTTTATTTGACCAGTGCACCTAACAAGAACTCAATCATGATGGTTGGAAACTCAATTTAACTATGATTGTTTTATGTCACTATTATTACTTTGACTTTAGCACAGACTTGTCCTTTAACTACAGTAAGTGCTACTTGTTGGGGTAGTTTTATTTGACTAGTGCACCTAACAAGAACTCAATCATGGCGGTTATAACAAGCATGAAACAAGAAGTATCTGTGTAAACAAATTAAGATTACCTCTAATGGAGACATTGAGGCAGTGATGATGTTTCAATTCATAAGTGCATCTTTTTGGGGTTGTCTTGGTTCTGTATATTCATCTACCATATTATCCTCTGTCACTATTATTACTTTGACTTTAGCACCGACTTGTCCTTTAACTACAGTAAGTGCTACTTGTTGGGGTAGTTTTATTTGACTAGTGCACCTAACAAGAACTCAATCATGGCGGTTATAACAAGCATGAAACAAGAAGTATCTGTGTAAACAAATTAAGATTACCTCTAATGGAGACATTGATGATCTTTAAATTCATAAGTGCTTCCCTTTGGGGTTATCTTGGTTCTGTGGTATCATCTCTTACATTTTGTCAATATTATTACTGTGGCATTTTGATGTTAAGAGACACATGTATCTTGTGGTAAAAAAAACAAATGAAAGCACCAGTCAACTAATAACATGCAAATGGCTTGCATGCAATCTGGTGGTAAGCAATGTGTGAAGTACCTATGAAACTAAGACCCAGGACACCCCCTATATAAGGTGTTCTATGTCTTCCATTCATAGCATTCCTACAAGCTGGAGAAGGACACAAGGCATAGAGCAGTAGGTAAGAGCACATTATGGGGGAAACAGTGTTTTAACTTGTGTCACTATTATTACTTTAACTTTAGCACTGACTTGTCTTTTAAATTCAGTAAGTGCTACTTGTTGGGGTAGTTTTAATTGACTGGTGCACATACACTATTGATGGAAATAAACACTGATTAACTCATTATAGCATAGAGCATATGAGTTAACTCATGCACACAAAAATAGCTCCACCTTGATGGAAGCAACAAACTCAGATGTGGTTGAAAGTTGGTGGGAGCAAGTAAACTCAGATTACCTCAAATGGAGGCAGTGATGATGTTTCAATTCATAAGTGCATCTCTTTGGGGTTGTCTTGGTTCTGTATATTCATCTACCATATTATCCTCTGTCACTAGTATTACTTTGACTTTAGCACTGACTTGTTCTTTAAATACAGTAAGTGCTACTTGTTGGGGTAGTTTTATTTGACCAGTGCACCTAACAAGAACTCAATCATGATGGTTGGAAACTCAATTTAACTATGATTGTTTTATGTCACTATTATTACTTTGACTTTAGCACCGACAAGCTGGAGAAGGACACAAGGCATAGAGCAGTAGGTAAGAGCACATTATGGGGGAAACAGTGTTTTAACTTGTGTCACTATTATTACTTTAACTTTAGCACTGACTTGTCTTTTAAATTCAGTAAGTGCTACTTGTTGGGGTAGTTTTAATTGACTGGTGCACATACACTATTGATGGAAATAAACACTGATTAACTCATTATAGCATAGAAGAGTTAACTCATGCACACAAAAATAGCTCCACCTTGATGGAAGCAACAAACTCAGATGTGGTTGAAAGTTGGTGGGAGCAAGTAAACTCAGATTACCTCAAATGGAGGCAGTGATGATGTTTCAATTCATAAGTGCATCTCTTTGGGGTTGTCTTGGTTCTGTATATTCATCTACCATATTATCCTCTGTCACTAGTATTACTTTGACTTTAGCACTGACTTGTTCTTTAAATACAGTAAGTGCTACTTGTTGGGGTAGTTTTATTTGACCAGTGCACCTAACAAGAACTCAATCATGATGGTTGGAAACTCAATTTAACTATGATTGTTTTATGTCACTATTATTACTTTGACTTTAGCACAGACTTGTCCTTTAACTACAGTAAGTGCTACTTGTTGGGGTAGTTTTATTTGACTAGTGCACCTAACAAGAACTCAATCATGGCGGTTATAACAAGCATGAAACAAGAAGTATCTGTGTAAACAAATTAAGATTACCTCTAATGGAGACATTGAGGCAGTGATGATGTTTCAATTCATAAGTGCATCTTTTTGGGGTTGTCTTGGTTCTGTATATTCATCTACCATATTATCCTCTGTCACTAGTATTACTTTGACTTTAGCACTGACTTGTTCTTTAAATACAGTAAGTGCTACTTGTTGGGGTAGTTTTATTTGACCAGTGCACCTAACAAGAACTCAATCATGATGGTTGGAAACTCAATTTAACTATGATTGTTTTATGTCACTATTATTACTTTGACTTTAGCACCGACTTGTCCTTTAACTACAGTAAGTGCTACTTGTTGGGGTAGTTTTATTTGACTAGTGCACCTAACAAGAACTCAATCATGGCGGTTATAACAAGCATGAAACAAGAAGGATCTGTGTAAACAAATTAAGATTACCTCTAATGGAGACATTGATGATCTTTAAATTCATAAGTGCTTCCCTTTGGGGTTATCTTGGTTCTGTGGTATCATCTCTTACATTTTGTCAATAATATTACTGTGGCATTTTGATGTTAAGAGACACATGTATCTTGTGGTAAAAAAAACAAATGAAAGCACCAGTCAACTAATGACATGCAAATGGCTTGCATGCAATCTGGTGGTAAGCAATGTGTGAAGTACCAATGAAACTACGACCCAGGACACCCCCTATATAAGGTGTTCTATGTCTGCCATTCATAGCATTCCTACAAGCTGGAGAAGGACACAAGGCATAGAGCAGTAGGTAAGAGCACATTATGGGGGAAACAGTGTTTTAACTTGTGTCACTATTATCACTTTAACTTTAGCACTGACTTGTCTTTTAAATTCAGTAAGTGCTACTTGTTGGGGTAGTTTTAATTGACTGGTGCACATACACTATTGATGGAAATAAACACTGATTAACTCATTATAGCATAGAAGAGTTAACTCATGCACACAAAAATAGCTCCACCTTGATGGAAGCAACAAACTCAGATGTGGTTGAAAGTTGGTGGGAGCAAGTAAACTCAGATTACCTCAAATGGAGGCAGTGATGATGTTTCAATTCATAAGTGCATCTCTTTGGGGTTGTCTTGGTTCTGTATATTCATCTACCATATTATCCTCTGTCACTAGTATTACTTTGACTTTAGCACTGACTTGTTCTTTAAATACAGTAAGTGCTACTTGTTGACTTTAGCACTGACTTGTTCTTTAAATACAGTAAGTGCTACTTGTTGGGGTAGTTTTATTTGACTAGTGCACCTAACAAGAACTCAATCATGGCGGTTATAACAAGCATGAAACAAGAAGGATCTGTGTAAACAAATTAAGATTACCTCTAATGGAGACATTGAGGCAGTGATGATGTTTCAATTCATAAGTGCATCTTTTTGGGGTTGTCTTGGTTCTGTATATTCATCTACCATATTATCCTCTGTCACTATTATTACTTTGACTTTAGCACCGACTTGTCCTTTAACTACAGTAAGTGCTACTTGTTGGGGTAGTTTTATTTGACTAGTGCACCTAACAAGAACTCAATCATGGCGGTTATAACAAGCATGAAACAAGAAGTATCTGTGTAAACAAATTAAGATTACCTCTAATGGAGACATTGATGATCTTTAAATTCATAAGTGCTTCCCTTTGGGGTTATCTTGGTTCTGTGGTATCATCTCTTACATTTTGTCAATATTATTACTGTGGCATTTTGATGTTAAGAGACACATGTATCTTGTGGTAAAAAAAACAAATGAAAGCACCAGTCAACTAATAACATGCAAATGGCTTGCATGCAATCTGGTGGTAAGCAATGTGTGAAGTACCTATGAAACTAAGACCCAGGACACCCCCTATATAAGGTGTTCTATGTCTTCCATTCATAGCATTCCTACAAGCTGGAGAAGGACACAAGGCATAGAGCAGTAGGTAAGAGCACATTATGGGGGAAACAGTGTTTTAACTTGTGTCACTATTATTACTTTAACTTTAGCACTGACTTGTCTTTTAAATTCAGTAAGTGCTACTTGTTGGGGTAGTTTTAATTGACTGGTGCACATACACTATTGATGGAAATAAACACTGATTAACTCATTATAGCATAGAGCATATGAGTTAACTCATGCACACAAAAATAGCTCCACCTTGATGGAAGCAACAAACTCAGATGTGGTTGAAAGTTGGTGGGAGCAAGTAAACTCAGATTACCTCAAATGGAGGCAGTGATGATGTTTCAATTCATAAGTGCATCTCTTTGGGGTTGTCTTGGTTCTGTATATTCATCTACCATATTATCCTCTGTCACTAGTATTACTTTGACTTTAGCACTGACTTGTTCTTTAAATACAGTAAGTGCTACTTGTTGGGGTAGTTTTATTTGACCAGTGCACCTAACAAGAACTCAATCATGATGGTTGGAAACTCAATTTAACTATGATTGTTTTATGTCACTATTATTACTTTGACTTTAGCACCGACAAGCTGGAGAAGGACACAAGGCATAGAGCAGTAGGTAAGAGCACATTATGGGGGAAACAGTGTTTTAACTTGTGTCACTATTATTACTTTAACTTTAGCACTGACTTGTCTTTTAAATTCAGTAAGTGCTACTTGTTGGGGTAGTTTTAATTGACTGGTGCACATACACTATTGATGGAAATAAACACTGATTAACTCATTATAGCATAGAAGAGTTAACTCATGCACACAAAAATAGCTCCACCTTGATGGAAGCAACAAACTCAGATGTGGTTGAAAGTTGGTGGGAGCAAGTAAACTCAGATTACCTCAAATGGAGGCAGTGATGATGTTTCAATTCATAAGTGCATCTCTTTGGGGTTGTCTTGGTTCTGTATATTCATCTACCATATTATCCTCTGTCACTAGTATTACTTTGACTTTAGCACTGACTTGTTCTTTAAATACAGTAAGTGCTACTTGTTGGGGTAGTTTTATTTGACCAGTGCACCTAACAAGAACTCAATCATGATGGTTGGAAACTCAATTTAACTATGATTGTTTTATGTCACTATTATTACTTTGACTTTAGCACCGACTTGTCCTTTAACTACAGTAAGTGCTACTTGTTGGGGTAGTTTTATTTGACTAGTGCACCTAACAAGAACTCAATCATGGCGGTTATAACAAGCATGAAACAAGAAGTATCTGTGTAAACAAATTAAGATTACCTCTAATGGAGACATTGAGGCAGTGATGATGTTTCAATTCATAAGTGCATCTTTTTGGGGTTGTCTTGGTTCTGTATATTCATCTACCATATTATCCTCTGTCACTAGTATTACTTTGACTTTAGCACTGACTTGTTCTTTAAATACAGTAAGTGCTACTTGTTGGGGTAGTTTTATTTGACCAGTGCACCTAACAAGAACTCAATCATGATGGTTGGAAACTCAATTTAACTATGATTGTTTTATGTCACTATTATTACTTTGACTTTAGCACCGACTTGTCCTTTAACTACAGTAAGTGCTACTTGTTGGGGTAGTTTTATTTGACTAGTGCACCTAACAAGAACTCAATCATGGCGGTTATAACAAGCATGAAACAAGAAGGATCTGTGTAAACAAATTAAGATTACCTCTAATGGAGACATTGATGATCTTTAAATTCATAAGTGCTTCCCTTTGGGGTTATCTTGGTTCTGTGGTATCATCTCTTACATTTTGTCAATAATATTACTGTGGCATTTTGATGTTAAGAGACACATGTATCTTGTGGTAAAAAAAACAAATGAAAGCACCAGTCAACTAATGACATGCAAATGGCTTGCATGCAATCTGGTGGTAAGCAATGTGTGAAGTACCAATGAAACTACGACCCAGGACACCCCCTATATAAGGTGTTCTATGTCTGCCATTCATAGCATTCCTACAAGCTGGAGAAGGACACAAGGCATAGAGCAGTAGGTAAGAGCACATTATGGGGGAAACAGTGTTTTAACTTGTGTCACTATTATCACTTTAACTTTAGCACTGACTTGTCTTTTAAATTCAGTAAGTGCTACTTGTTGGGGTAGTTTTAATTGACTGGTGCACATACACTATTGATGGAAATAAACACTGATTAACTCATTATAGCATAGAAGAGTTAACTCATGCACACAAAAATAGCTCCACCTTGATGGAAGCAACAAACTCAGATGTGGTTGAAAGTTGGTGGGAGCAAGTAAACTCAGATTACCTCAAATGGAGGCAGTGATGATGTTTCAATTCATAAGTGCATCTCTTTGGGGTTGTCTTGGTTCTGTATATTCATCTACCATATTATCCTCTGTCACTAGTATTACTTTGACTTTAGCACTGACTTGTTCTTTAAATACAGTAAGTGCTACTTGTTGACTTTAGCACTGACTTGTTCTTTAAATACAGTAAGTGCTACTTGTTGGGGTAGTTTTATTTGACTAGTGCACCTAACAAGAACTCAATCATGGCGGTTATAACAAGCATGAAACAAGAAGGATCTGTGTAAACAAATTAAGATTACCTCTAATGGAGACATTGATGATCTTTAAATTCATAAGTGCTTCCCTTTGGGGTTATCTTGGTTCTGTGGTATCATCTCTTACATTTTGTCAATAATATTACTGTGGCATTTTGATGTTAAGAGACACATGTATCTTGTGGTAAAAAAAACAAATGAAAGCACCAGTCAACTAATGACATGCAAATGGCTTGCATGCAATCTGGTGGTAAGCAATGTGTGAAGTACCAATGAAACTACGACCCAGGACACCCCCTATATAAGGTGTTCTATGTCTGCCATTCATAGCATTCCTACAAGCTGGAGAAGGACACAAGGCATAGAGCAGTAGGTAAGAGCACATTATGGGGGAAACAGTGTTTTAACTTGTGTCACTATTATCACTTTAACTTTAGCACTGACTTGTCTTTTAAATTCAGTAAGTGCTACTTGTTGGGGTAGTTTTAATTGACTGGTGCACATACACTATTGATGGAAATAAACACTGATTAACTCATTATAGCATAGAAGAGTTAACTCATGCACACAAAAATAGCTCCACCTTGATGGAAGCAACAAACTCAGATGTGGTTGAAAGTTGGTGGGAGCAAGTAAACTCAGATTACCTCAAATGGAGGCAGTGATGATGTTTCAATTCATAAGTGCATCTCTTTGGGGTTGTCTTGGTTCTGTATATTCATCTACCATATTATCCTCTGTCACTAGTATTACTTTGACTTTAGCACTGACTTGTTCTTTAAATACAGTAAGTGCTACTTGTTGGGGTAGTTTTATTTGACCAGTGCACCTAACAAGAACTCAATCATGATGGTTGGAAACTCAATTTAACTATGATTGTTTTATGTCACTATTATTACTTTGACTTTAGCACCGACAAGCTGGAGAAGGACACAAGGCATAGAGCAGTAGGTAAGAGCACATTATGGGGGAAACAGTGTTTTAACTTGTGTCACTATTATTACTTTAACTTTAGCACTGACTTGTCTTTTAAATTCAGTAAGTGCTACTTGTTGGGGTAGTTTTAATTGACTGGTGCACATACACTATTGATGGAAATAAACACTGATTAACTCATTATAGCATAGAAGAGTTAACTCATGCACACAAAAATAGCTCCACCTTGATGGAAGCAACAAACTCAGATGTGGTTGAAAGTTGGTGGGAGCAAGTAAACTCAGATTACCTCAAATGGAGGCAGTGATGATGTTTCAATTCATAAGTGCATCTCTTTGGGGTTGTCTTGGTTCTGTATATTCATCTACCATATTATCCTCTGTCACTAGTATTACTTTGACTTTAGCACTGACTTGTTCTTTAAATACAGTAAGTGCTACTTGTTGGGGTAGTTTTATTTGACCAGTGCACCTAACAAGAACTCAATCATGATGGTTGGAAACTCAATTTAACTATGATTGTTTTATGTCACTATTATTACTTTGACTTTAGCACAGACTTGTCCTTTAACTACAGTAAGTGCTACTTGTTGGGGTAGTTTTATTTGACTAGTGCACCTAACAAGAACTCAATCATGGCGGTTATAACAAGCATGAAACAAGAAGTATCTGTGTAAACAAATTAAGATTACCTCTAATGGAGACATTGAGGCAGTGATGATGTTTCAATTCATAAGTGCATCTTTTTGGGGTTGTCTTGGTTCTGTATATTCATCTACCATATTATCCTCTGTCACTAGTATTACTTTGACTTTAGCACTGACTTGTTCTTTAAATACAGTAAGTGCTACTTGTTGGGGTAGTTTTATTTGACCAGTGCACCTAACAAGAACTCAATCATGATGGTTGGAAACTCAATTTAACTATGATTGTTTTATGTCACTATTATTACTTTGACTTTAGCACCGACTTGTCCTTTAACTACAGTAAGTGCTACTTGTTGGGGTAGTTTTATTTGACTAGTGCACCTAACAAGAACTCAATCATGGCGGTTATAACAAGCATGAAACAAGAAGGATCTGTGTAAACAAATTAAGATTACCTCTAATGGAGACATTGATGATCTTTAAATTCATAAGTGCTTCCCTTTGGGGTTATCTTGGTTCTCTGGTATCATCTCTTACATTTTGTCAATAATATTACTGTGGCATTTTGATGTTAAGAGACACATGTATCTTGTGGTAAAAAAAACAAATGAAAGCACCAGTCAACTAATGACATGCAAATGGCTTGCATGCAATCTGGTGGTAAGCAATGTGTGAAGTACCAATGAAACTACGACCCAGGACACCCCCTATATAAGGTGTTCTATGTCTGCCATTCATAGCATTCCTACAAGCTGGAGAAGGACACAAGGCATAGAGCAGTAGGTAAGAGCACATTATGGGGGAAACAGTGTTTTAACTTGTGTCACTATTATCACTTTAACTTTAGCACTGACTTGTCTTTTAAATTCAGTAAGTGCTACTTGTTGGGGTAGTTTTATTTGACCAGTGCACCTAACAAGAACTCAATCATGATGGTTGGAAACTCAATTTAACTATGATTGTTTTATGTCACTATTATTACTTTGACTTTAGCACCGACTTGTCCTTTAACTACAGTAAGTGCTACTTGTTGGGGTAGTTTTATTTGACTAGTGCACCTAACAAGAACTCAATCATGGCGGTTATAACAAGCATGAAACAAGAAGTATCTGTGTAAACAAATTAAGATTACCTCTAATGGAGACATTGAGGCAGTGATGATGTTTCAATTCATAAGTGCATCTTTTTGGGGTTGTCTTGGTTCTGTATATTCATCTACCATATTATCCTCTGTCACTAGTATTACTTTGACTTTAGCACTGACTTGTTCTTTAAATACAGTAAGTGCTACTTGTTGGGGTAGTTTTATTTGACCAGTGCACCTAACAAGAACTCAATCATGATGGTTGGAAACTCAATTTAACGATGATTGTTTTATGTCACTATTATTACTTTGACTTTAGCACCGACTTGTCCTTTAACTACAGTAAGTGCTACTTGTTGGGGTAGTTTTATTTGACTAGTGCACCTAACAAGAACTCAAATCATGGCGGTTATAACAAGCATGAAACAAGAAGGATCTGTGTAAACAAATTAAGATTACCTCTAATGGAGACATTGATGATCTTTAAATTCATAAGTGCTTCCCTTTGGGGTTATCTTGGTTCTGTGGTATCATCTCTTACATTTTGTCAATATTATTACTGTGGCATTTTGATGTTAAGAGACACATGTATCTTGTGGTAAAAAAAACAAATGAAAGCACCAGTCAACTAATAACATGCAAATGGCTTGCATGCAATCTGGTGGTAAGCAATGTGTGAAGTACCTATGAAACTAAGACCCAGGACACCCCCTATATAAGGTGTTCTATGTCTTCCATTCATAGCATTCCTACAAGCTGGAGAAGGACACAAGGCATAGAGCAGTAGGTAAGAGCACATTATGGGGGAAACAGTGTTTTAACTTGTGTCACTATTATCACTTTAACTTTAGCACTGACTTGTCTTTTAAATTCAGTAAGTGCTACTTGTTGGGGTAGTTTTAATTGACTGGTGCACATACACTATTGATGGAAATAAACACTGATTAACTCATTATAGCATAGAAGAGTTAACTCATGCACACAAAAATAGCTCCACCTTGATGGAAGCAACAAACTCAGATGTGGTTGAAAGTTGGTGGGAGCAAGTAAACTCAGATTACCTCAAATGGAGGCAGTGATGATGTTTCAATTCATAAGTGCATCTCTTTGGGGTTGTCTTGGTTCTGTATATTCATCTACCATATTATCCTCTGTCACTAGTATTACTTTGACTTTAGCACTGACTTGTTCTTTAAATACAGTAAGTGCTACTTGTTGACTTTAGCACTGACTTGTTCTTTAAATACAGTAAGTGCTACTTGTTGGGGTAGTTTTATTTGACTAGTGCACCTAACAAGAACTCAATCATGGCGGTTATAACAAGCATGAAACAAGAAGGATCTGTGTAAACAAATTAAGATTACCTCTAATGGAGACATTGATGATCTTTAAATTCATAAGTGCTTCCCTTTGGGGTTATCTTGGTTCTGTGGTATCATCTCTTACATTTTGTCAATAATATTACTGTGGCATTTTGATGTTAAGAGACACATGTATCTTGTGGTAAAAAAAACAAATGAAAGCACCAGTCAACTAATGACATGCAAATGGCTTGCATGCAATCTGGTGGTAAGCAATGTGTGAAGTACCAATGAAACTACGACCCAGGACACCCCCTATATAAGGTGTTCTATGTCTGCCATTCATAGCATTCCTACAAGCTGGAGAAGGACACAAGGCATAGAGCAGTAGGTAAGAGCACATTATGGGGGAAACAGTGTTTTAACTTGTGTCACTATTATCACTTTAACTTTAGCACTGACTTGTCTTTTAAATTCAGTAAGTGCTACTTGTTGGGGTAGTTTTAATTGACTGGTGCACATACACTATTGATGGAAATAAACACTGATTAACTCATTATAGCATAGAAGAGTTAACTCATGCACACAAAAATAGCTCCACCTTGATGGAAGCAACAAACTCAGATGTGGTTGAAAGTTGGTGGGAGCAAGTAAACTCAGATTACCTCAAATGGAGGCAGTGATGATGTTTCAATTCATAAGTGCATCTCTTTGGGGTTGTCTTGGTTCTGTATATTCATCTACCATATTATCCTCTGTCACTAGTATTACTTTGACTTTAGCACTGACTTGTTCTTTAAATACAGTAAGTGCTACTTGTTGGGGTAGTTTTATTTGACCAGTGCACCTAACAAGAACTCAATCATGATGGTTGGAAACTCAATTTAACTATGATTGTTTTATGTCACTATTATTACTTTGACTTTAGCACCGACAAGCTGGAGAAGGACACAAGGCATAGAGCAGTAGGTAAGAGCACATTATGGGGGAAACAGTGTTTTAACTTGTGTCACTATTATTACTTTAACTTTAGCACTGACTTGTCTTTTAAATTCAGTAAGTGCTACTTGTTGGGGTAGTTTTAATTGACTGGTGCACATACACTATTGATGGAAATAAACACTGATTAACTCATTATAGCATAGAAGAGTTAACTCATGCACACAAAAATAGCTCCACCTTGATGGAAGCAACAAACTCAGATGTGGTTGAAAGTTGGTGGGAGCAAGTAAACTCAGATTACCTCAAATGGAGGCAGTGATGATGTTTCAATTCATAAGTGCATCTCTTTGGGGTTGTCTTGGTTCTGTATATTCATCTACCATATTATCCTCTGTCACTAGTATTACTTTGACTTTAGCACTGACTTGTTCTTTAAATACAGTAAGTGCTACTTGTTGGGGTAGTTTTATTTGACCAGTGCACCTAACAAGAACTCAATCATGATGGTTGGAAACTCAATTTAACTATGATTGTTTTATGTCACTATTATTACTTTGACTTTAGCACAGACTTGTCCTTTAACTACAGTAAGTGCTACTTGTTGGGGTAGTTTTATTTGACTAGTGCACCTAACAAGAACTCAATCATGGCGGTTATAACAAGCATGAAACAAGAAGTATCTGTGTAAACAAATTAAGATTACCTCTAATGGAGACATTGAGGCAGTGATGATGTTTCAATTCATAAGTGCATCTTTTTGGGGTTGTCTTGGTTCTGTATATTCATCTACCATATTATCCTCTGTCACTAGTATTACTTTGACTTTAGCACTGACTTGTTCTTTAAATACAGTAAGTGCTACTTGTTGGGGTAGTTTTATTTGACCAGTGCACCTAACAAGAACTCAATCATGATGGTTGGAAACTCAATTTAACTATGATTGTTTTATGTCACTATTATTACTTTGACTTTAGCACCGACTTGTCCTTTAACTACAGTAAGTGCTACTTGTTGGGGTAGTTTTATTTGACTAGTGCACCTAACAAGAACTCAATCATGGCGGTTATAACAAGCATGAAACAAGAAGGATCTGTGTAAACAAATTAAGATTACCTCTAATGGAGACATTGATGATCTTTAAATTCATAAGTGCTTCCCTTTGGGGTTATCTTGGTTCTGTGGTATCATCTCTTACATTTTGTCAATAATATTACTGTGGCATTTTGATGTTAAGAGACACATGTATCTTGTGGTAAAAAAAACAAATGAAAGCACCAGTCAACTAATGACATGCAAATGGCTTGCATGCAATCTGGTGGTAAGCAATGTGTGAAGTACCAATGAAACTACGACCCAGGACACCCCCTATATAAGGTGTTCTATGTCTGCCATTCATAGCATTCCTACAAGCTGGAGAAGGACACAAGGCATAGAGCAGTAGGTAAGAGCACATTATGGGGGAAACAGTGTTTTAACTTGTGTCACTATTATCACTTTAACTTTAGCACTGACTTGTCTTTTATATTCAGTAAGTGCTACTTGTTGGGGTAGTTTTAATTGACTGGTGCACATACACTATTGATGGAAATAAACACTGATTAACTCATTATAGCATAGAAGAGTTAACTCATGCACACAAAAATAGCTCCACCTTGATGGAAGCAACAAACTCAGATGTGGTTGAAAGTTGGTGGGAGCAAGTAAACTCAGATTACCTCAAATGGAGGCAGTGATGATGTTTCAATTCATAAGTGCATCTCTTTGGGGTTGTCTTGGTTCTGTATATTCATCTACCATATTATCCTCTGTCACTAGTATTACTTTGACTTTAGCACTGACTTGTTCTTTAAATACAGTAAGTGCTACTTGTTGACTTTAGCACTGACTTGTTCTTTAAATACAGTAAGTGCTACTTGTTGGGGTAGTTTTATTTGACTAGTGCACCTAACAAGAACTCAATCATGGCGGTTATAACAAGCATGAAACAAGAAGGATCTGTGTAAACAAATTAAGATTACCTCTAATGGAGACATTGATGATCTTTAAATTCATAAGTGCTTCCCTTTGGGGTTATCTTGGTTCTCTGGTATCATCTCTTACATTTTGTCAATAATATTACTGTGGCATTTTGATGTTAAGAGACACATGTATCTTGTGGTAAAAAAAACAAATGAAAGCACCAGTCAACTAATGACATGCAAATGGCTTGCATGCAATCTGGTGGTAAGCAATGTGTGAAGTACCAATGAAACTACGACCCAGGACACCCCCTATATAAGGTGTTCTATGTCTGCCATTCATAGCATTCCTACAAGCTGGAGAAGGACACAAGGCATAGAGCAGTAGGTAAGAGCACATTATGGGGGAAACAGTGTTTTAACTTGTGTCACTATTATCACTTTAACTTTAGCACTGACTTGTCTTTTAAATTCAGTAAGTGCTACTTGTTGGGGTAGTTTTATTTGACCAGTGCACCTAACAAGAACTCAATCATGATGGTTGGAAACTCAATTTAACTATGATTGTTTTATGTCACTATTATTACTTTGACTTTAGCACCGACTTGTCCTTTAACTACAGTAAGTGCTACTTGTTGGGGTAGTTTTATTTGACTAGTGCACCTAACAAGAACTCAATCATGGCGGTTATAACAAGCATGAAACAAGAAGTATCTGTGTAAACAAATTAAGATTACCTCTAATGGAGACATTGAGGCAGTGATGATGTTTCAATTCATAAGTGCATCTTTTTGGGGTTGTCTTGGTTCTGTATATTCATCTACCATATTATCCTCTGTCACTAGTATTACTTTGACTTTAGCACTGACTTGTTCTTTAAATACAGTAAGTGCTACTTGTTGGGGTAGTTTTATTTGACCAGTGCACCTAACAAGAACTCAATCATGATGGTTGGAAACTCAATTTAACGATGATTGTTTTATGTCACTATTATTACTTTGACTTTAGCACCGACTTGTCCTTTAACTACAGTAAGTGCTACTTGTTGGGGTAGTTTTATTTGACTAGTGCACCTAACAAGAACTCAAATCATGGCGGTTATAACAAGCATGAAACAAGAAGGATCTGTGTAAACAAATTAAGATTACCTCTAATGGAGACATTGATGATCTTTAAATTCATAAGTGCTTCCCTTTGGGGTTATCTTGGTTCTGTGGTATCATCTCTTACATTTTGTCAATATTATTACTGTGGCATTTTGATGTTAAGAGACACATGTATCTTGTGGTAAAAAAAACAAATGAAAGCACCAGTCAACTAATAACATGCAAATGGCTTGCATGCAATCTGGTGGTAAGCAATGTGTGAAGTACCTATGAAACTAAGACCCAGGACACCCCCTATATAAGGTGTTCTATGTCTTCCATTCATAGCATTCCTACAAGCTGGAGAAGGACACAAGGCATAGAGCAGTAGGTAAGAGCACATTATGGGGGAAACAGTGTTTTAACTTGTGTCACTATTATTACTTTAACTTTAGCACTGACTTGTCTTTTAAATTCAGTAAGTGCTACTTGTTGGGGTAGTTTTAATTGACTGGTGCACATACACTATTGATGGAAATAAACACTGATTAACTCATTATAGCATAGAAGAGTTAACTCATGCACACAAAAATAGCTCCACCTTGATGGAAGCGACAAACTCAGATGTGGTTGAAAGTTGGTGGGAGCAAGTAAACTCAGATTACCTCAAATGGAGGCAGTGATGATGTTTCAATTCATAAGTGCATCTCTTTGGGGTTGTCTTGGTTCTGTATATTCATCTACCATATTATCCTCTGTCACTAGTATTACTTTGACTTTAGCACTGACTTGTTCTTTAAATACAGTAAGTGCTACTTGTTGGGGTAGTTTTATTTGACCAGTGCACCTAACAAGAACTCAATCATGATGGTTGGAAACTCAATTTAACTATGATTGTTTTATGTCACTATTATTACTTTGACTTTAGCACCGACTTGTCCTTTAACTACAGTAAGTGCTACTTGTTGGGGTAGTTTTATTTGACTAGTGCACCTAACAAGAACTCAATCATGGCGGTTATAACAAGCATGAAACAAGAAGTATCTGTGTAAACAAATTAAGATTACCTCTAATGGAGACATTGAGGCAGTGATGATGTTTCAATTCATAAGTGCATCTTTTTGGGGTTGTCTTGGTTCTGTATATTCATCTACCATATTATCCTCTGTCACTAGTATTACTTTGACTTTAGCACTGACTTGTTCTTTAAATACAGTAAGTGCTACTTGTTGGGGTAGTTTTATTTGACCAGTGCACCTAACAAGAACTCAATCATGATGGTTGGAAACTCAATTTAACTATGATTGTTTTATGTCACTATTATTACTTTGACTTTAGCACCGACTTGTCCTTTAACTACAGTAAGTGCTACTTGTTGGGGTAGTTTTATTTGACTAGTGCACCTAACAAGAACTCAAATCATGGCGGTTATAACAAGCATGAAACAAGAAGGATCTGTGTAAACAAATTAAGATTACCTCTAATGGAGACATTGAGGCAGTGATGATGTTTCAATTCATAAGTGCATCTTTTTGGGGTTGTCTTGGTTCTGTATATTCATCTACCATATTATCCTCTGTCACTAGTATTACTTTGACTTTAGCACTGACTTGTTCTTTAAATACAGTAAGTGCTACTTGTTGGGGTAGTTTTATTTGACCAGTGCACCTAACAAGAACTCAATCATGATGGTTGGAAACTCAATTTAACTATGATTGTTTTATGTCACTATTATTACTTTGACTTTAGCACCGACTTGTCCTTTAACTACAGTAAGTGCTACTTGTTGGGCTAGTTTTATTTGACTAGTGCACCTAACAAGAACTCAAATCATGGCCGTTATAACAAGCATGAAACAAGAAGGATCTGTGTAAACAAATTAAGATTACCTCTAATGGAGACATTGATGATCTTTAAATTCATAAGTGCTTCCCTTTGGGGTTATCTTGGTTCTGTGGTATCATCTCTTACATTTTGTCAATATTATTACTGTGGCATTTGTTAAGAGACACATGTATCTTGTGGTAAAAAAAACAAATGAAAGCACCAGTCAACTAATAACATGCAAATGGCTTGCATGCAATCTGGTGGTAAGCAATGTGTGAAGTACCAATGAAACTACGACCCAGGACACCCCCTATATAAGGTGTTCTATGTCTGCCATTCATAGCATTCCTACAAGCTGGAGAAGGACACAATGCATAGAGCAGTAGGTAAGAGCACATTATGGGGGAAACAGTGTTTTAACTTGTGTCACTATTATTACTTTAACTTTAGCACTGACTTGTCCTTTAACTACAGTAAGTGCTACTTGTTGGGGTAGTTTTATTTGACTAGTGCACCTAACAAGAACTCAATCACGGCGGTTATAACAAGCATGAAACAAGAAGGATCTGTGTAAACAAATTAAGATTACCTCTAATGGAGACATTGATGATCTTTAAATTCATAAGTACTTCCCTTTGGGGTTATCTTGGTTCTGTGGTATCATCTCTTACATTTTGTCAATATTATTACTGTGGCATTTGTTAAGAGACACATGTATCTTGTGGTAAAAAAAACAAATGAAAGCACCAGTCAACTAATAACATGCAAATGGCTTGCATGCAATCTGGTGGTAAGCAATGTGTGAAGTACCAATGAAACTACGACCCAGGACACCCCCTATATAAGGTGTTCTATGTCTGCCATTCATAGCATTCATACAAGCTGGAGAAGGACACAATGCATAGAGCAGTAGGTAAGAGCACATTATGGGGGAAACAGTGTTTTAACTTGTGTCACTATTATTACTTTAACTTTAGCACTGACTTGTCTTTTAAATTCAGTAGGTGCTACTTGTTGGGGTAGTTTTATTTGACTAGTGCACCTAACAAGAACTCAATCATGGCGGTTATAACAAGCATGAAACAAGAAGGATCTGTGTAAACAAATTAAGATTACCTCTAATGGAGACATTGATGATCTTTAAATTCATAAGTGCTTCCCTTTGGGAAATGGCTTGCATGCAATCTGGTGGTAAGCAATGTGTGAAGTACCAATGAAACTACGACCCAGGACACCCCCTATATAAGGTGTTCTATGTCTGCCATTCATAGCATTCCTACAAGCTGGAGAAGGACACAATGCATAGAGCAGTAGGTAAGAGCACATTATGGGGGAAACAGTGTTTTAACTTGTGTCACTATTATTACTTTAACTTTAGCACTGACTTGTCTTTTAAATTCAGTAGGTGCTACTTGTTGGGGTAGTTTTATTTGACTAGTGCACCTAACAAGAACTCAATCATGGCGGTTATAACAAGCATGAAACAAGAAGGATCTGTGTAAACAAATTAAGATTACCTCTAATGGAGACATTGATGATCTTTAAATTCATAAGTGCTTCCCTTTGGGAAATGGCTTGCATGCAATCTGGTGGTAAGCAATGTGTGAAGTACCAATGAAACTAAGACCCAGGACACCCCCTATATAAGGTGTTCTATGTCTTCCATTCATAGCATTCCTACAAGCTGGAGAAGGACACAAGGCATAGAGCAGTAGGTAAGAGCACATTATGGGGGAAACAGTGTTTTAACTTGTGTCACTATTATTACTTTAACTTTAGCACTGACTTGTCTTTTAAATTCAGTAAGTGCTACTTGTTGGGGTAGTTTTAATTGACTGGTGCACATACACTATTGATGGAAATAAACACTGATTAACTCATTATAGCATAGAAGAGTTAACTCATGCACACAAAAATAGCTCCACCTTGATGGAAGCAACAAACTCAGATGTGGTTGAAAGTTGGTGGGAGCAAGTAAACTCATATTACCTCAAATGGAGGCAGTGATGATGTTTCAATTCATAAGTGCATCTCTTTGGGGTTGTCTTGGTTCTGTATATTCATCTACCATATTATCCTCTGTCACTAGTATTACTTTGACTTTAGCACTGACTTGTTCTTTAAATACAGTAAGTGCTACTTGTTGGGGTAGTTTTATTTGACCAGTGCACCTAACAAGAACTCAATCATGATGGTTGGAAACTCAATTTAACTATGATTGTTTTATGTCACTATTATTACTTTGACTTTAGCACCGACTTGTCCTTTAACTACAGTAAGTGCTACTTGTTGGGGTAGTTTTATTTGACTAGTGCACCTAACAAGAACTCAAATCATGGCCGTTATAACAAGCATGAAACAAGAAGGATCTGTGTAAACAAATTAAGATTACCTCTAATGGAGACATTGATGATCTTTAAATTCATAAGTGCTTCCCTTTGGGGTTATCTTGGTTCTGTGGTATCATCTCATTTTGTCAATATTATTACTGTGGCATTTGTTAAGAGACACATGTATCTTGTGGTAAAAAAAACAAATGAAAGCACCAGTCAACTAATAACATGCAAATGGCTTGCATGCAATCTGGTGGTAAGCAATGTGTGAAGTACCAATGAAACTACGACCCAGGACACCCCCTATATAAGGTGTTCTATGTCTGCCATTCATAGCATTCCTACAAGCTGGAGAAGGACACAATGCATAGAGCAGTAGGTAAGAGCACATTATGGGGGAAACAGTGTTTTAACTTGTGTCACTATTATTACTTTAACTTTAGCACTGACTTGTCTTTTAAATTCAGTAAGTGCTACTTGTTGGGGTAGTTTTCTTTGACTAGTGCACCTAACAAGAACTCAATCATGGCGGTTATAACAAGCATGAAACAAGAAGGATCTGTGTAAACAAATTAAGATTACCTCTAATGGAGACATTGATGATCTTTAAATTCATAAGTGCTTCCCTTTGGGGTTATCTTGGTTCTGTGGTATCATCTCTTACATTTTGTCAATAATATTACTGTGGCATTTTGATGTTAAGAGACACATGTATCTTGTGGTAAAAAAACAAATGAAAGCACCAGTCAACTAATGACATGCAAATGGCTTGCATGCAATCTGGTGGTAAGCAATGTGTGAAGTACCAATGAAACTAAGACCCAGGACACCCCCTATATAAGGTGTTCTATGTCTGCCAGTCATAACATTCCTACAAGCTGGAGAAGGACACAAGGCATAGAGCAGTAGGTAAGAGCACATTATGGGGGAAACAGTGTTTTAACTTGTGTCACTATTATCACTTTAACTTTAGCACTGACTTGTCTTTTAAATTCAGTAAGTGCTACTTGTTGGGGTAGTTTTATTTGACTAGTGCACCTAACAAGAACTCAATCATGGCGGTTATAACAAGCATGAGACAAGAAGGATCTGTGTAAACAAATTAAGATTACCTCTAATAGAGACATTGATGATCTTTAAATTCATAAGTGCTTCCCTTTGGGAAATGGCTTGCATGCAATCTGGTGGTAAGCAATGTGTGAAGTACCAATGAAACTAAGACCCAGGACACCCCCTATATAAGGTGTTCTATGTCTTCCATTCATAGCATTCCTACAAGCTGGAGAAGGACACAAGGCATAGAGCAGTATGTAAGAGCACATTATGGGGGAAACAGTGTTTTAACTTGTGTCACTATTATTACTTTAACTTTAGCACTGACTTGTCTTTTAAATTCAGTAAGTGCTACTTGTTGGGGTAGTTTTAATTGACTGGTGCACATACACTATTGATGGAAATAAACACTGATTAACTCATTATAGCATAGAAGAGTTAACTCATGCACACAAAAATAGCTCCACCTTGATGGAAGCAACAAACTCAGATGTGGTTGAAAGTTGGTGGGAGCAAGTAAACTCAGATTACCTCAAATGGAGGCAGTGATGATGTTTCAATTCATAAGTGCATCTCTTTGGGGTTGTCTTGGTTCTGTATATTCATCTACCATATTATCCTCTGTCACTAGTATTACTTTGACTTTAGCACTGACTTGTTCTTTAAATACAGTAAGTGCTACTTGTTGGGGTAGTTTTATTTGACCAGTGCACCTAACAAGAACTCAATCATGATGGTTGGAAACTCAATTTAACTATGATTGTTTTATGTCACTATTATTACTTTGACTTTAGCACCGACTTGTCCTTTAACTACAGTAAGTGCTACTTGTTGGGGTAGTTTTATTTGACTAGTGCACATAACAAGAACTCAATCATGGCGGTTATAACAAGCATGAAACAAGAAGTATCTGTGTAAACAAATTAAGATTACCTCTAATGGAGACATTGATGATCTTTAAATTCATAAGTGCATCTTTTTGGGGTTGTCTTGGTTCTGTATATTCATCTACCATATTATCCTCTGTCACTAGTATTACTTTGACTTTAGCACTGACTTGTTCTTTAAATACAGTAAGTGCTACTTGTTGGGGTAGTTTTATTTGACCAGTGCACCTAACAAGAACTCAATCATGATGGTTGGAAACTCAATTTAACTATGATTGTTTTATGTCACTATTATTACTTTGACTTTAGCACCGACTTGTCCTTTAACTACAGTAAGTGCTACTTGTTGGGGTAGTTTTATTTGACTAGTGCACCTAACAAGAACTCAAATCATGGCCGTTATAACAAGCATGAAACAAGAAGGATCTGTGTAAACAAATTAAGATTACCTCTAATGGAGACATTGATGATCTTTAAATTCATAAGTGCTTCCCTTTGGGGTTATCTTGGTTCTGTGGTATCATCTCATTTTGTCAATATTATTACTGTGGCATTTGTTAAGAGACACATGTATCTTGTGGTAAAAAAAACAAATGAAAGCACCAGTCAACTAATAACATGCAAATGGCTTGCATGCAATCTGGTGGTAAGCAATGTGTGAAGTACCAATGAAACTACGACCCAGGACACCCCCTATATAAGGTGTTCTATGTCTGCCATTCATAGCATTCCTACAAGCTGGAGAAGGACACAATGCATAGAGCAGTAGGTAAGAGCACATTATGGGGGAAACAGTGTTTTAACTTGTGTCACTATTATTACTTTAACTTTAGCACTGACTTGTCTTTTAAATTCAGTAAGTGCTACTTGTTGGGGTAGTTTTATTTGACTAGTGCACCTAACAAGAACTCAATCATGGCGGTTATAACATAACAAGCATGAAACAAGAAGGATCTGTGTAAACAAATTAAGATTACCTCTAATGGAGACATTGATGATCTTTAAATTCATAAGTGCTTCCCTTTGGGAAATGGCTTGCATGCAATCTGGTGGTAAGCAATGTGTGAAGTACCAATGAAACTAAGACCCAGGACACCCCCTATATAAGGTGTTCTATGTCTTCCATTCATAGCATTCCTACAAGCTGGAGAAGGACACAAGGCATAGAGCAGTAGGTAAGAGCACATTATGGGGGAAACAGTGTTTTAACTTGTGTCACTATTATTACTTTAACTTTAGCACTGACTTGTCTTTTAAATTCAGTAAGTGCTACTTGTTGGGGTAGTTTTAATTGACTGGTGCACATACACTATTGATGGAAATAAACACTGATTAACTCATTATAGCATAGAAGAGTTAACTCATGTACACAAAAATAGCTCCACCTTGATGGAAGCAACAAACTCAGATGTGGTTGAAAGTTGGTGGGAGCAAGTAAACTCAGATTACCTCAAATGGAGGCAGTGATGATGTTTCAATTCATAAGTGCATCTCTTTGGGGTTGTCTTGGTTCTGTATATTCATCTACCATATTATCCTCTGTCACTAGTATTAATTTGACTTTAGCACTGACTTGTTCTTTAAATACAGTAAGTGCTACTTGTTGGGGTAGTTTTTTTTGACCAGTGCACCTAACAAGAACTCAATCATGATGGTTGGAAACTCAATTTAACTATGATTGTTTTATGTCACTATTATTACTTTGACTTTAGCACCGACTTGTCCTTTAACTACAGTAAGTGCTACTTGTTGGGGTAGTTTTATTTGACTAGTGCACCTAACAAGAACTCAAATCATGATGGTTGGAAACTCAATTTAACTATGATTGTTTTATGTCACTATTATTACTTTGACTTTAGCACCGACTTGTCCTTTAACTACAGTAAGTGCTACTTGTTGGGGTAGTTTTATTTGACTAGTGCACCTAACAAGAACTCAAATCATGGCGGTTATAACAAGCACCTATATAAGGTG
This sequence comes from Protomyctophum bolini, assembly GCF_963924005.1. Taxonomy (NCBI): domain Eukaryota; kingdom Metazoa; phylum Chordata; class Actinopteri; order Myctophiformes; family Myctophidae; genus Protomyctophum; species Protomyctophum bolini. The sequence continues at coordinate 43,730,398 of NC_137875.1, forward strand.
TTCTATGTCTGCCATTCATAGCATTCCTACAAGCTGGAGAAGGACACAATGCATAGAGCAGTAGGTAAGAGCACATTATGGGGGAAACAGTGTTTTAACTTGTGTCACTATTATTACTTTAACTTTAGCACTGACTTGTCTTTTAAATTCAGTAAGTGCTACTTGTTGGGGTAGTTTTATTTGACTAGTGCACCTAACAAGAACTCAATCATGGCGGTTATAACAAGCATGAAACAAGAAGGATCTGTGTAAACAAATTAAGATTACCTCTAATGGAGACATTGATGATCTTTAAATTCATAAGTGCTTCCCTTTGGGGTTATCTTGGTTCTGTGGTATCATCTCTTACATTTTGTCAATATTATTACTGTGGCATTTGTTAAGAGACACATGTATCTTGTGGTAAAAAAAACAAATGAAAGCACCAGTCAACTAATAACATGCAAATGGCTTGCATGCAATCTGGTGGTAAGCAATGTGTGAAGTACCAATGAAACTACGACCCAGGACACCCCCTATATAAGGTGTTCTATGTCTGCCATTCATAGCATTCCTACAAGCTGGAGAAGGACACAATGCATAGAGCAGTAGGTAAGAGCACATTATGGGGGAAACAGTGTTTTAACTTGTGTCACTATTATTACTTTAACTTTAGCACTGACTTGTCTTTTAAATTCAGTAAGTGCTACTTGTTGGGGTAGTTTTATTTGACTAGTGCACCTACCAAGAACTCAATCATGGCGGTTATAACAAGCATGAGACAAGAAGGATCTGTGTAAACAAATTAAGATTACCTCTAATGGAGACATTGATGATCTTTAAATTCATAAGTGCTTCCCTTTGGGAAATGGCTTGCATGCAATCTGGTGGTAAGCAATGTGTGAAGTACCAATGAAACTAAGACCCAGGACACCCCCTATATAAGGTGTTCTATGTCTTCCATTCATAGCATTCCTACAAGCTGGAGAAGGACACAAGGCATAGAGCAGTAGGTAAGAGCACATTATGGGGGAAACAGTGTTTTAACTTGTGTCACTATTATTACTTTAACTTTAGCACTGACTTGTCTTTTAAATTCAGTAAGTGCTACTTGTTGGGGTAGTTTTAATTGACTGGTGCACATACACTATTGATGGAAATAAACACTGATTAACTCATTATAGCATAGAAGAGTTAACTCATGCACACAAAAATAGCTCCACCTTGATGGAAGCAACAAACTCAGATGTGGTTGAAAGTTGGTGGGAGCAAGTAAACTCAGATTACCTCAAATGGAGGCAGTGATGATGTTTCAATTCATAAGTGCATCTCTTTGGGGTTGTCTTGGTTCTGTATATTCATCTACCATATTATCCTCTGTCACTAGTATTACTTTGACTTTAGCACTGACTTGTTCTTTAAATACAGTAAGTGCTACTTGTTGGGGTAGTTTTATTTGACCAGTGCACCTAACAAGAACTCAATCATGATGGTTGGAAACTCAATTTAACTATGATTGTTTTATGTCACTATTATTACTTTGACTTTAGCACCGACTTGTCCTTTAACTACAGTAAGTGCTACTTGTTGGGGTAGTTTTATTTGACTAGTGCACCTAACAAGAACTCAAATCATGGCGGTTATAACAAGCACCTATATAAGGTGTTCTATGTCTGCCATTCATAGCATTCCTACAAGCTGGAGAAGGACACAATGCATAGAGCAGTAGGTAAGAGCACATTATGGGGGAAACAGTGTTTTAACTTGTGTCACTATTATTACTTTAACTTTAGCACTGACTTGTCTTTTAAATTCAGTAAGTGCTACTTGTTGGGGTAGTTTTATTTGACTAGTGCACCTAACAAGAACTCAATCATGGCGGTTATAACAAGCATGAAACAAGAAGGATCTGTGTAAACAAATTAAGATTACCTCTAATGGAGACATTGATGATCTTTAAATTCATAAGTGCTTCCCTTTGGGGTTATCTTGGTTCTGTGGTATCATCTCTTACATTTTGTCAATATTATTACTGTGGCATTTGTTAAGAGACACATGTATCTTGTGGTAAAAAAAAACAAATGAAAGCACCAGTCAACTAATAACATGCAAATGGCTTGCATGCAATCTGGTGGTAAGCAATGTGTGAAGTACCAATGAAACTACGACCCAGGACACCCCCTATATAAGGTGTTCTATGTCTGCCATTCATAGCATTCCTACAAGCTGGAGAAGGACACAATGCATAGAGCAGTAGGTAAGAGCACATTATGGGGGAAACAGTGTTTTAACTTGTGTCACTATTATTACTTTAACTTTAGCACTGACTTGTCTTTTAAATTCAGTAAGTGCTACTTGTTGGGGTAGTTTTATTTGACTAGTGCACCTAACAAGAACTCAATCATGGCGGTTATAACAAGCATGAGACAAGAAGGATCTGTGTAAACAAATTAAGATTACCTCTAATGGAGACATTGATGATCTTTAAATTCATAAGTGCTTCCCTTTGGGAAATGGCTTGCATGCAATCTGGTGGTAAGCAATGTGTGAAGTACCAATGAAACTAAGACCCAGGACACCCCCTATATAAGGTGTTCTATGTCTTCCATTCATAGCATTCCTACAAGCTGGAGAAGGACACAAGGCATAGAGCAGTAGGTAAGAGCACATTATGGGGGAAACAGTGTTTTAACTTGTGTCACTATTATTACTTTAACTTTAGCACTGACTTGTCTTTTAAATTCAGTAAGTGCTACTTGTTGGGGTAGTTTTAATTGACTGGTGCACATACACTATTGATGGAAATTAACACTGATTAACTCATTATAGCATAGAAGAGTTAACTCATGCACACAAAAATAGCTCCACCTTGATGGAAGCAACAAACTCAGATGTGGTTGAAAGTTGGTGGGAGCAAGTAAACTCATATTACCTCAAATGGAGGCAGTGATGATGTTTCAATTCATAAGTGCATCTCTTTGGGGTTGTCTTGGTTCTGTATATTCATCTACCATATTATCCTCTGTCACTAGTATTACTTTGACTTTAGCACTGACTTGTTCTTTAAATACAGTAAGTGCTACTTGTTGGGGTAGTTTTATTTGACCAGTGCACCTAACAAGAACTCAATCATGATGGTTGGAAACTCAATTTAACTATGATTGTTTTATGTCACTATTATTACTTTGACTTTAGCACCGACTTGTCCTTTAACTACAGTAAGTGCTACTTGTTGGGGTAGTTTTATTTGACTAGTGCACCTAACAAGAACTCAATCATGATGGTTGGAAACTCAATTTAACTATGATTGTTTTATGTCACTATTATTACTTTGACTTTAGCACCGACTTGTCCTTTAACTACAGTAAGTGCTACTTGTTGGGGTAGTTTTATTTGACTAGTGCACCTAACAAGAACTCAATCATGGCGGTTATAACAAGCATGAAACAAGAAGTATCTGTGTAAACAAATTAAGATTACCTCTAATGGAGACATTGATGATCTTTAAATTCATAAGTGCTTCCCTTTGGGGTTATCTTGGTTCTGTGGTATCATCTCTTACATTTTGTCAATAATATTACTGTGGCATTTTGATGTTAAGAGACACATGTATCTTGTGGTAAAAAAACAAATGAAAGCACCAGTCAACTAATGACATGCAAATGGCTTGCATGCAATCTGGTGGTAAGCAATGTGTGAAGTACCAATGAAACTAAGACCCAGGACACCCCCTATATAAGGTGTTCTATGTCTGCCAGTCATAGCATTCCTACAAGCTGGAGAAGGACACAAGGCATAGAGCAGTAGGTAAGAGCACATTATGGGGGAAACAGTGTTTTAACTTGTGTCACTATTATCACTTTAACTTTAGCACTGACTTGTCTTTTAAATTCAGTAAGTGCTACTTGTTGGGGTAGTTTTAATTGACTGGTGCACATACACTATTGATGGAAATAAACACTGATTAACTCATTATAGCATAGAAGAGTTAACTCATGCACACAAAAATAGCTCCACCTTGATGGAAGCAACAAACTCAGATGTGGTTGAAAGTTGGTGGGAGCAAGTAAACTCAGATTACCTCAAATGGAGGCAGTGATGATGTTTCAATTCATAAGTGCATCTCTTTGGGGTTGTCTTGGTTCTGTATATTCATCTACCATATTATCCTCTGTCACTAGTATTACTTTGACTTTAGCACTGACTTGTTCTTTAAATACAGTAAGTGCTACTTGTTGGGGTAGTTTTATTTGACCAGTGCACCTAACAAGAACTCAATCATGATGGTTGGAAACTCAATTTAACTATGATTGTTTTATGTCACTATTATTACTTTGACTTTAGCACCGACTTGTCCTTTAACTACAGTAAGTGCTACTTGTTGGGGTAGTTTTATTTGACTAGTGCACCTAACAAGAACTCAAATCATGGCGGTTATAACAAGCATGAAACAAGAAGTATCTGTGTAAACAAATTAAGATTACCTCTAATGGAGACATTGATGATCTTTAAATTCATAAGTGCTTCCCTTTGGGGTTATCTTGGTTCTGTGGTATCATCTCTTACATTTTGTCAATATTATTACTGTGGCATTTTGATGTTAAGAGACACATGTATCTTGTGGTAAAAAAAACAAATGAAAGCACCAGTCAACTAATAACATGCAAATGGCTTGCATGCAATCTGGTGGTAAGCAATGTGTGAAGTACCAATGAAACTAAGACCCAGGACACCCCCTATATAAGGTGTTCTATGTCTTCCATTCATAGCATTCCTACAAGCTGGAGAAGGACACAAGGCATAGAGCAGTAGGTAAGAGCACATTATGGGGGAAACAGTGTTTTAACTTGTGTCACTATTATTACTTTAACTTTAGCACTGACTTGTTTTTTAAATTCAGTAAGTGCTACTTGTTGGGGTAGTTTTATTTGACTAGTGCACCTAACAAGAACTCAATCATGGCGGTTATAACAAGCATGAAACAAGAAGGATCTGTGTAAACAAATTAAGATTACCTCTAATGGAGACATTGATGATCTTTAAATTCATAAGTGCTTCCCTTTGGGGTTATCTTGGTTCTGTGGTATCATCTCTTACATTTTGTCAATAATATTACTGTGGCATTTTGATGTTAAGAGACACATGTATCTTGTGGTAAAAAAACAAATGAAAGCACCAGTCAACTAATGACATGCAAATGGCTTGCATGCAATCTGGTGGTAAGCAATGTGTGAAGTACCAATGAAACTAAGACCCAGGACACCCCCTATATAAGGTGTTCTATGTCTGCCAGTCATAACATTCCTACAAGCTGGAGAAGGACACAAGGCATAGAGCAGTAGGTAAGAGCACATTATGGGGGAAACAGTGTTTTAACTTGTGTCACTATTATCACTTTAACTTTAGCACTGACTTGTCTTTTAAATTCAGTAAGTGCTACTTGTTGGGGTAGTTTTATTTGACTAGTGCACCTAACAAGAACTCAATCATGGCGGTTATAACAAGCATGAGACAAGAAGGATCTGTGTAAACAAATTAAGATTACCTCTAATGGAGACATTGATGATCTTTAAATTCATAAGTGCTTCCCTTTGGGAAATGGCTTGCATGCAATCTGGTGGTAAGCAATGTGTGAAGTACCAATGAAACTAAGACCCAGGACACCCCCTATATAAGGTGTTCTATGTCTTCCATTCATAGCATTCCTACAAGCTGGAGAAGGACACAAGGCATAGAGCAGTATGTAAGAGCACATTATGGGGGAAACAGTGTTTTAACTTGTGTCACTATTATTACTTTAACTTTAGCACTGACTTGTCTTTTAAATTCAGTAAGTGCTACTTGTTGGGGTAGTTTTAATTGACTGGTGCACATACACTATTGATGGAAATAAACACTGATTAACTCATTATAGCATAGAAGAGTTAACTCATGCACACAAAAATAGCTCCACCTTGATGGAAGCAACAAACTCAGATGTGGTTGAAAGTTGGTGGGAGCAAGTAAACTCAGATTACCTCAAATGGAGGCAGTGATGATGTTTCAATTCATAAGTGCATCTCTTTGGGGTTGTCTTGGTTCTGTATATTCATCTACCATATTATCCTCTGTCACTAGTATTACTTTGACTTTAGCACTGACTTGTTCTTTAAATACAGTAAGTGCTACTTGTTGGGGTAGTTTTATTTGACCAGTGCACCTAACAAGAACTCAATCATGATGGTTGGAAACTCAATTTAACTATGATTGTTTTATGTCACTATTATTACTTTGACTTTAGCACCGACTTGTCCTTTAACTACAGTAAGTGCTACTTGTTGGGGTAGTTTTATTTGACTAGTGCACATAACAAGAACTCAATCATGGCGGTTATAACAAGCATGAAACAAGAAGTATCTGTGTAAACAAATTAAGATTACCTCTAATGGAGACATTGATGATCTTTAAATTCATAAGTGCATCTTTTTGGGGTTGTCTTGGTTCTGTATATTCATCTACCATATTATCCTCTGTCACTAGTATTACTTTGACTTTAGCACTGACTTGTTCTTTAAATACAGTAAGTGCTACTTGTTGGGGTAGTTTTATTTGACCAGTGCACCTAACAAGAACTCAATCATGATGGTTGGAAACTCAATTTAACTATGATTGTTTTATGTCACTATTATTACTTTGACTTTAGCACCGACTTGTCCTTTAACTACAGTAAGTGCTACTTGTTGGGGTAGTTTTATTTGACTAGTGCACCTAACAAGAACTCAAATCATGGCCGTTATAACAAGCATGAAACAAGAAGGATCTGTGTAAACAAATTAAGATTACCTCTAATGGAGACATTGATGATCTTTAAATTCATAAGTGCTTCCCTTTGGGGTTATCTTGGTTCTGTGGTATCATCTCATTTTGTCAATATTATTACTGTGGCATTTGTTAAGAGACACATGTATCTTGTGGTAAAAAAAACAAATGAAAGCACCAGTCAACTAATAACATGCAAATGGCTTGCATGCAATCTGGTGGTAAGCAATGTGTGAAGTACCAATGAAACTACGACCCAGGACACCCCCTATATAAGGTGTTCTATGTCTGCCATTCATAGCATTCCTACAAGCTGGAGAAGGACACAATGCATAGAGCAGTAGGTAAGAGCACATTATGGGGGAAACAGTGTTTTAACTTGTGTCACTATTATTACTTTAACTTTAGCACTGACTTGTCTTTTAAATTCAGTAAGTGCTACTTGTTGGGGTAGTTTTATTTGACTAGTGCACCTAACAAGAACTCAATCATGGCGGTTATAACATAACAAGCATGAAACAAGAAGGATCTGTGTAAACAAATTAAGATTACCTCTAATGGAGACATTGATGATCTTTAAATTCATAAGTGCTTCCCTTTGGGAAATGGCTTGCATGCAATCTGGTGGTAAGCAATGTGTGAAGTACCAATGAAACTAAGACCCAGGACACCCCCTATATAAGGTGTTCTATGTCTTCCATTCATAGCATTCCTACAAGCTGGAGAAGGACACAAGGCATAGAGCAGTAGGTAAGAGCACATTATGGGGGAAACAGTGTTTTAACTTGTGTCACTATTATTACTTTAACTTTAGCACTGACTTGTCTTTTAAATTCAGTAAGTGCTACTTGTTGGGGTAGTTTTAATTGACTGGTGCACCTAACAAGAACTCAATCATGGCGGTTATAACAAGCATGAAACAAGAAGGATCTGTGTAAACAAATTAAGATTACCTCTAATGGAGACATTGATGATCTTTAAATTCATAAGTGCTTCCCTTTGGGAAATGGCTTGCATGCAATCTGGTGGTAAGCAATGTGTGAAGTACCAATGAAACTACGACCCAGGACACCCCCTATATAAGGTGTTCTATTTCTGCCATTCATAGCATTCCTACAAGCTGGAGAAGGACACAATGCATAGAGCAGTAGGTAAGAGCACATTATGGGGGAAACAGTGTTTTAACTTGTGTCACTATTATTACTTTAACTTTAGCACTAACTTGTCTTTTAAATTCAGTAGGTGCTACTTGTTGGGGTAGTTTTATTTGACTAGTGCACCTAACAAGAACTCAATCATGGCGGTTATAACAAGCATGAAACAAGAAGGATCTGTGTAAACAAATTAAGATTACCTCTAATGGAGACATTGATGATCTTTAAATTCATAAGTGCTTCCCTTTGGGAAATGGCTTGCATGCAATCTGGTGGTAAGCAATGTGTGAAGTACCAATGAAACTACGACCCAGGACACCCCCTATATAAGGTGTTCTATGTCTGCCATTCATAGCATTCCTACAAGCTGGAGAAGGACACAAGGCATAGAGCAGTAGGTAAGAGCACATTATGGGGGAAACAGTGTTTTAACTTGTGTCACTATTATCACTTTAACTTTAGCACTGACTTGACAACAAACTCAGATGTGGTTGAAAGTTGGTGGGAGCAAGTAAACTCAGATTACCTCAAATGGAGGCAGTGATGATGTTTCAATTCATAAGTGCATCTCTTTGGGGTTGTCTTGGTTCTGTATATTCATCTACCATATTATCCTCTGTCACTAGTATTACTTTGACTTTAGCACTGACTTGTTCTTTAAATACAGTAAGTGCTACTTGTTGGGGTAGTTTTATTTGACCAGTGCACCTAACAAGAACTCAATCATGATGGTTGGAAACTCAATTTAACTATGATTGTTTTATGTCACTATTATTACTTTGACTTTAGCACAGACTTGTCCTTTAACTACAGTAAGTGCTACTTGTTGGGGTAGTTTTATTTGACTAGTGCACCTAACAAGAACTCAATCATGGCGGTTATAACATAACAAGCATGAAACAAGAAGGATCTGTGTAAACAAATTAAGATTACCTCTAATGGAGACATTGATGATCTTTAAATTCATAAGTGCTTCCCTTTGGGAAATGGCTTGCATGCAATCTGGTGGTAAGCAATGTGTGAAGTACCAATGAAACTAAGACCCAGGACACCCCCTATATAAGGTGTTCTATGTCTTCCATTCATAGCATTCCTACAAGCTGGAGAAGGACACAAGGCATAGAGCAGTAGGTAAGAGCACATTATGGGGGAAACAGTGTTTTAACTTGTGTCACTATTATTACTTTAACTTTAGCACTGACTTGTCTTTTAAATTCAGTAAGTGCTACTTGTTGGGGTAGTTTTAATTGACTGGTGCACATACACTATTGATGGAAATAAACACTGATTAACTCATTATAGCATAGAAGAGTTAACTCATGTACACAAAAATAGCTCCACCTTGATGGAAGCAACAAACTCAGATGTGGTTGAAAGTTGGTGGGAGCAAGTAAACTCAGATTACCTCAAATGGAGGCAGTGATGATGTTTCAATTCATAAGTGCATCTCTTTGGGGTTGTCTTGGTTCTGTATATTCATCTACCATATTATCCTCTGTCACTAGTATTAATTTGACTTTAGCACTGACTTGTTCTTTAAATACAGTAAGTGCTACTTGTTGGGGTAGTTTTATTTGACCAGTGCACCTAACAAGAACTCAATCATGATGGTTGGAAACTCAATTTAACTATGATTGTTTTATGTCACTATTATTACTTTGACTTTAGCACCGACTTGTCCTTTAACTACAGTAAGTGCTACTTGTTGGGGTAGTTTTATTTGACTAGTGCACCTAACAAGAACTCAAATCATGATGGTTGGAAACTCAATTTAACTATGATTGTTTTATGTCACTATTATTACTTTGACTTTAGCACCGACTTGTCCTTTAACTACAGTAAGTGCTACTTGTTGGGGTAGTTTTATTTGACTAGTGCACCTAACAAGAACTCAAATCATGGCGGTTATAACAAGCACCTATATAAGGTGTTCTATGTCTGCCATTCATAGCATTCCTACAAGCTGGAGAAGGACACAATGCATAGAGCAGTAGGTAAGAGCACATTATGGGGGAAACAGTGTTTTAACTTGTGTCACTATTATTACTTTAACTTTAGCACTGACTTGTCTTTTAAATTCAGTAAGTGCTACTTGTTGGGGTAGTTTTATTTGACTAGTGCACCTAACAAGAACTCAATCATGGCGGTTATAACAAGCATGAAACAAGAAGGATCTGTGTAAACAAATTAAGATTACCTCTAATGGAGACATTGATGATCTTTAAATTCATAAGTGCTTCCCTTTGGGGTTATCTTGGTTCTGTGGTATCATCTCTTACATTTTGTCAATATTATTACTGTGGCATTTGTTAAGAGACACATGTATCTTGTGGTAAAAAAAACAAATGAAAGCACCAGTCAACTAATAACATGCAAATGGCTTGCATGCAATCTGGTGGTAAGCAATGTGTGAAGTACCAATGAAACTACGACCCAGGACACCCCCTATATAAGGTGTTCTATGTCTGCCATTCATAGCATTCCTACAAGCTGGAGAAGGACACAATGCATAGAGCAGTAGGTAAGAGCACATTATGGGGGAAACAGTGTTTTAACTTGTGTCACTATTATTACTTTAACTTTAGCACTGACTTGTCTTTTAAATTCAGTAAGTGCTACTTGTTGGGGTAGTTTTATTTGACTAGTGCACCTACCAAGAACTCAATCATGGCGGTTATAACAAGCATGAGACAAGAAGGATCTGTGTAAACAAATTAAGATTACCTCTAATGGAGACATTGATGATCTTTAAATTCATAAGTGCTTCCCTTTGGGAAATGGCTTGCATGCAATCTGGTGGTAAGCAATGTGTGAAGTACCAATGAAACTAAGACCCAGGACACCCCCTATATAAGGTGTTCTATGTCTTCCATTCATAGCATTCCTACAAGCTGGAGAAGGACACAAGGCATAGAGCAGTAGGTAAGAGCACATTATGGGGGAAACAGTGTTTTAACTTGTGTCACTATTATTACTTTAACTTTAGCACTGACTTGTCTTTTAAATTCAGTAAGTGCTACTTGTTGGGGTAGTTTTAATTGACTGGTGCACATACACTATTGATGGAAATAAACACTGATTAACTCATTATAGCATAGAAGAGTTAACTCATGCACACAAAAATAGCTCCACCTTGATGGAAGCAACAAACTCAGATGTGGTTGAAAGTTGGTGGGAGCAAGTAAACTCAGATTACCTCAAATGGAGGCAGTGATGATGTTTCAATTCATAAGTGCATCTCTTTGGGGTTGTCTTGGTTCTGTATATTCATCTACCATATTATCCTCTGTCACTAGTATTACTTTGACTTTAGCACTGACTTGTTCTTTAAATACAGTAAGTGCTACTTGTTGGGGTAGTTTTATTTGACCAGTGCACCTAACAAGAACTCAATCATGATGGTTGGAAACTCAATTTAACTATGATTGTTTTATGTCACTATTATTACTTTGACTTTAGCACCGACTTGTCCTTTAACTACAGTAAGTGCTACTTGTTGGGGTAGTTTTATTTGACTAGTGCACCTAACAAGAACTCAAATCATGGCGGTTATAACAAGCACCTATATAAGGTGTTCTATGTCTGCCATTCATAGCATTCCTACAAGCTGGAGAAGGACACAATGCATAGAGCAGTAGGTAAGAGCACATTATGGGGGAAACAGTGTTTTAACTTGTGTCACTATTATTACTTTAACTTTAGCACTGACTTGTCTTTTAAATTCAGTAAGTGCTACTTGTTGGGGTAGTTTTATTTGACTAGTGCACCTAACAAGAACTCAATCATGGCGGTTATAACAAGCATGAAACAAGAAGGATCTGTGTAAACAAATTAAGATTACCTCTAATGGAGACATTGATGATCTTTAAATTCATAAGTGCTTCCCTTTGGGGTTATCTTGGTTCTGTGGTATCATCTCTTACATTTTGTCAATATTATTACTGTGGCATTTGTTAAGAGACACATGTATCTTGTGGTAAAAAAAAACAAATGAAAGCACCAGTCAACTAATAACATGCAAATGGCTTGCATGCAATCTGGTGGTAAGCAATGTGTGAAGTACCAATGAAACTACGACCCAGGACACCCCCTATATAAGGTGTTCTATGTCTGCCATTCATAGCATTCCTACAAGCTGGAGAAGGACACAATGCATAGAGCAGTAGGTAAGAGCACATTATGGGGGAAACAGTGTTTTAACTTGTGTCACTATTATTACTTTAACTTTAGCACTGACTTGTCTTTTAAATTCAGTAAGTGCTACTTGTTGGGGTAGTTTTATTTGACTAGTGCACCTAACAAGAACTCAATCATGGCGGTTATAACAAGCATGAGACAAGAAGGATCTGTGTAAACAAATTAAGATTACCTCTAATGGAGACATTGATGATCTTTAAATTCATAAGTGCTTCCCTTTGGGAAATGGCTTGCATGCAATCTGGTGGTAAGCAATGTGTGAAGTACCAATGAAACTAAGACCCAGGACACCCCCTATATAAGGTGTTCTATGTCTTCCATTCATAGCATTCCTACAAGCTGGAGAAGGACACAAGGCATAGAGCAGTAGGTAAGAGCACATTATGGGGGAAACAGTGTTTTAACTTGTGTCACTATTATTACTTTAACTTTAGCACTGACTTGTCTTTTAAATTCAGTAAGTGCTACTTGTTGGGGTAGTTTTAATTGACTGGTGCACATACACTATTGATGGAAATTAACACTGATTAACTCATTATAGCATAGAAGAGTTAACTCATGCACACAAAAATAGCTCCACCTTGATGGAAGCAACAAACTCAGATGTGGTTGAAAGTTGGTGGGAGCAAGTAAACTCATATTACCTCAAATGGAGGCAGTGATGATGTTTCAATTCATAAGTGCATCTCTTTGGGGTTGTCTTGGTTCTGTATATTCATCTACCATATTATCCTCTGTCACTAGTATTACTTTGACTTTAGCACTGACTTGTTCTTTAAATACAGTAAGTGCTACTTGTTGGGGTAGTTTTATTTGACCAGTGCACCTAACAAGAACTCAATCATGATGGTTGGAAACTCAATTTAACTATGATTGTTTTATGTCACTATTATTACTTTGACTTTAGCACCGACTTGTCCTTTAACTACAGTAAGTGCTACTTGTTGGGGTAGTTTTATTTGACTAGTGCACCTAACAAGAACTCAATCATGGCGGTTATAACAAGCATGAAACAAGAAGTATCTGTGTAAACAAATTAAGATTACCTCTAATGGAGACATTGATGATCTTTAAATTCATAAGTGCTTCCCTTTGGGGTTATCTTGGTTCTGTGGTATCATCTCTTACATTTTGTCAATAATATTACTGTGGCATTTTGATGTTAAGAGACACATGTATCTTGTGGTAAAAAAACAAATGAAAGCACCAGTCAACTAATGACATGCAAATGGCTTGCATGCAATCTGGTGGTAAGCAATGTGTGAAGTACCAATGAAACTAAGACCCAGGACACCCCCTATATAAGGTGTTCTATGTCTGCCAGTCATAGCATTCCTACAAGCTGGAGAAGGACACAAGGCATAGAGCAGTAGGTAAGAGCACATTATGGGGGAAACAGTGTTTTAACTTGTGTCACTATTATCACTTTAACTTTAGCACTGACTTGTCTTTTAAATTCAGTAAGTGCTACTTGTTGGGGTAGTTTTAATTGACTGGTGCACATACACTATTGATGGAAATAAACACTGATTAACTCATTATAGCATAGAAGAGTTAACTCATGCACACAAAAATAGCTCCACCTTGATGGAAGCAACAAACTCAGATGTGGTTGAAAGTTGGTGGGAGCAAGTAAACTCAGATTACCTCAAATGGAGGCAGTGATGATGTTTCAATTCATAAGTGCATCTCTTTGGGGTTGTCTTGGTTCTGTATATTCATCTACCATATTATCCTCTGTCACTAGTATTACTTTGACTTTAGCACTGACTTGTTCTTTAAATACAGTAAGTGCTACTTGTTGGGGTAGTTTTATTTGACCAGTGCACCTAACAAGAACTCAATCATGATGGTTGGAAACTCAATTTAACTATGATTGTTTTATGTCACTATTATTACTTTGACTTTAGCACCGACTTGTCCTTTAACTACAGTAAGTGCTACTTGTTGGGGTAGTTTTATTTGACTAGTGCACCTAACAAGAACTCAAATCATGGCGGTTATAACAAGCATGAAACAAGAAGTATCTGTGTAAACAAATTAAGATTACCTCTAATGGAGACATTGATGATCTTTAAATTCATAAGTGCTTCCCTTTGGGGTTATCTTGGTTCTGTGGTATCATCTCTTACATTTTGTCAATATTATTACTGTGGCATTTTGATGTTAAGAGACACATGTATCTTGTGGTAAAAAAAACAAATGAAAGCACCAGTCAACTAATAACATGCAAATGGCTTGCATGCAATCTGGTGGTAAGCAATGTGTGAAGTACCAATGAAACTAAGACCCAGGACACCCCCTATATAAGGTGTTCTATGTCTTCCATTCATAGCATTCCTACAAGCTGGAGAAGGACACAAGGCATAGAGCAGTAGGTAAGAGCACATTATGGGGGAAACAGTGTTTTAACTTGTGTCACTATTATTACTTTAACTTTAGCACTGACTTGTCTTTTAAATTCAGTAAGTGCTACTTGTTGGGGTAGTTTTAATTGATTGGTGCACATACACTATTGATGGAAATAAACACTGATTAACTCATTATAGCATAGAAGAGTTAACTCATGCACACAAAAATAGCTCCACCTTGATGGAAGCAACAAACTCAGATGTGGTTGAAAGTTGGTGGGAGCAAGTAAACTCAGATTACCTCAAATGGAGGCAGTGATGATGTTTCAATTCATAAGTGCATCTCTTTGGGGTTGTCTTGGTTCTGTATATTCATCTACCATATTATCCTCTGTCACTAGTATTACTTTGACTTTAGCACTGACTTGTTCTTTAAATACAGTAAGTGCTACTTGTTGGGGTAGTTTTATTTGACCAGTGCACCTAACAAGAACTCAATCATGATGGTTGGAAACTCAATTTAACTATGATTGTTTTATGTCACTATTATTACTTTGACTTTAGCACCGACTTGTCCTTTAACTACAGTAAGTGCTACTTGTTGGGGTAGTTTTATTTGACTAGTGCACCTAACAAGAACTCAATCATGGTGGTTATAACAAGCATGAAACAAGAAGGATCTGTGTAAACAAATTAAGATTACCTCTAATGGAGACATTGATGATCTTTAAATTCATAAGTGCTTCCCTTTGGGGTTATCTTGGTTCTGTGGTATCATCTCTTACATTTTGTCAATAATATTACTGTGGCATTTTGATGTTAAGAGACACATGTATCTTGTGGTAAAAAAACAAATGAAAGCACCAGTCAACTAATAATATGCAAATGGCTTGCATGCAATCTGGTGGTAAGCAATGTGTGAAGTACCAATGAAACTAAGACCCAGGACACCCCCTATATAAGGTGTTCTATGTCTGCCAGTCATAGCATTCCTACAAGCTGGAGAAGGACACAAGGCATAGAGCAGTAGGTAAGAGCACATTATTGGGGAAACAGTGTTTTAACTTGTGTCACTATTATTACTTTAACTTTAGCACTGACTGAATAAACACTGATTAACTCATTATAGCATAGAAGAGTTAACTCATGCACACAAAAATAGCTCCACCTTGATGGAAGCAACAAACTCCGATGTGGTTGAAAGTTGGTGGGAGCAAGTAAACTCAGATTACCTCAAATGGAGGCAGTGATGATGTTTCAATTCATAAGTGCATCTCTTTGGGGTTGTCTTGGTTCTGTATATTCATCTACCATATTATCCTCTGTCACTAGTATTACTTTGACTTTAGCACTGACTTGTTCTTTAAATACAGTAAGTGCTACTTGTTGGGGTAGTTTTATTTGACCAGTGCACCTAACAAGAACTCCATCATGATGGTTGGAAACTCAATTTAACTATGATTGTTTTATGTCACTATTATTACTTTGACTTTAGCACCGACTTGTCCTTTAACTACAGTAAGTGCTACTTGTTGGGGTAGTTTTATTTGACTAGTGCACCTAACAAGAACTCAATCATGGCGGTTATAACAAGCATGAAACAAGAAGGATCTGTGTAAACAAATTAAGATTACCTCTAATGGAGACATTGATGATCTTTAAATTCATAAGTGCTTCCCTTTGGGGTTATCTTGTTTCTGTGGTATCATCTCTTACATTTTGTCAATAATATTACTGTGGCATTTTGATGTTAAGAGACACATGTATCTTGTGGTAAAAAAAAAAAATGAAAGCACCAGTCAACTAATAACATGCAAATGGCTTGCATGCAATCTGGTGGTAAGCAATGTGTGAAGTACCAATGAAACTAAGACCCAGGACACCCCCTATATAAGGTGTTCTATGTCTTCCATTCATAGCATTCCTACAAGCTGGAGAAGGACACAAGGCATAGAGCAGTAGGTAAGAGCACATTATGGGGGAAACAGTGTTTTAACTTGTGTCACTATTATTACTTTAACTTTAGCACTGACTTGTTCAGTAAGTGCTACTTGTTGGGGTAGTTTTATTTGACTAGTGCACCTAACAAGAACTCAATCATGGCGGTTATAACAAGCATGAAACAAGAAGGATCTGTGTAAACAAATTAAGATTACCTCTAATGGAGACATTGATGATCTTTAAATTCATAAGTGCTTCCCTTTGGGGTTATCTTGGTTCTGTGGTATCATCTCTTACATTTTGTCAATAATATTACTGTGGCATTTTGATGTTAAGAGACACATGTATCTTGTGGTAAAAAAAACAAATGAAAGCACCAGTCAACTAATAACATGCAAATGGCTTGCATGCAATCTGGTGGTAAGCAATGTGTGAAGTACCAATGAAACTAAGACCCAGGACACCCCCTATATAAGGTGTTCTATGTCTTCCATTCATAGCATTCCTACAAGCTGGAGAAGGACACAAGGCATAGAGCAGTAGGTAAGAGCACATTATGGGGGAAACAGTGTTTTAACTTGTGTCACTATTATTACTTTAACTTTAGCACTGACTTGTCTTTTAAATTCAGTAAGTGCTACTTGTTGGGGTAGTTTTAATTGATTGGTGCACATACACTATTGATGGAAATAAACACTGATTAACTCATTATAGCATAGAAGAGTTAACTCATGCACACAAAAATAGCTCCACCTTGATGGAAGCAACAAACTCAGATGTGGTTGAAAGTTGGTGGGAGCAAGTAAACTCAGATTACCTCAAATGGAGGCAGTGATGATGTTTCAATTCATAAGTGCATCTCTTTGGGGTTGTCTTGGTTCTGTATATTCATCTACCATATTATCCTCTGTCACTAGTATTACTTTGACTTTAGCACTGACTTGTTCTTTAAATACAGTAAGTGCTACTTGTTGGGGTAGTTTTATTTGACCAGTGCACCTAACAAGAACTCAATCATGATGGTTGGAAACTCAATTTAACTATGATTGTTTTATGTCACTATTATTACTTTGACTTTAGCACCGACTTGTCCTTTAACTACAGTAAGTGCTACTTGTTGGGGTAGTTTTATTTGACTAGTGCACCTAACAAGAACTCAATCATGGCGGTTATAACAAGCATGAAACAAGAAGGATCTGTGTAAACAAATTAAGATTACCTCTAATGGAGACATTGATGATCTTTAAATTCATAAGTGCTTCCCTTTGGGGTTATCTTGGTTCTGTGGTATCATCTCTTACATTTTGTCAATAATATTACTGTGGCATTTTGATGTTAAGAGACACATGTATCTTGTGGTAAAAAAAACAAATGAAAGCACCAGTCAACTAATAATATGCAAATGGCTTGCATGCAATCTGGTGGTAAGCAATGTGTGAAGTACCAATGAAACTAAGACCCAGGACACCCCCTATATAAGGTGTTCTATGTCTGCCAGTCATAGCATTCCTACAAGCTGGAGAAGGACACAAGGCATAGAGCAGTAGGTAAGAGCACATTATTGGGGAAACAGTGTTTTAACTTGTGTCACTATTATTACTTTAACTTTAGCACTGACTGAATAAACACTGATTAACTCATTATAGCATAGAAGAGTTAACTCATGCACACAAAAATAGCTCCACCTTGATGGAAGCAACAAACTCCGATGTGGTTGAAAGTTGGTGGGAGCAAGTAAACTCAGATTACCTCAAATGGAGGCAGTGATGATGTTTCAATTCATAAGTGCATCTCTTTGGGGTTGTCTTGGTTCTGTATATTCATCTACCATATTATCCTCTGTCACTAGTATTACTTTGACTTTAGCACTGACTTGTTCTTTAAATACAGTAAGTGCTACTTGTTGGGGTAGTTTTATTTGACCAGTGCACCTAACAAGAACTCCATCATGATGGTTGGAAACTCAATTTAACTATGATTGTTTTATGTCACTATTATTACTTTGACTTTAGCACCGACTTGTCCTTTAACTACAGTAAGTGCTACTTGTTGGGGTAGTTTTATTTGACTAGTGCACCTAACAAGAACTCAATCATGGCGGTTATAACAAGCATGAAACAAGAAGGATCTGTGTAAACAAATTAAGATTACCTCTAATGGAGACATTGATGATCTTTAAATTCATAAGTGCTTCCCTTTGGGGTTATCTTGTTTCTGTGGTATCATCTCTTACATTTTGTCAATAATATTACTGTGGCATTTTGATGTTAAGAGACACATGTATCTTGTGGTAAAAAAAAAAAATGAAAGCACCAGTCAACTAATAACATGCAAATGGCTTGCATGCAATCTGGTGGTAAGCAATGTGTGAAGTACCAATGAAACTAAGACCCAGGACACCCCCTATATAAGGTGTTCTATGTCTTCCATTCATAGCATTCCTACAAGCTGGAGAAGGACACAAGGCATAGAGCAGTAGGTAAGAGCACATTATGGGGGAAACAGTGTTTTAACTTGTGTCACTATTATTACTTTAACTTTAGCACTGACTTGTCTTTTAAATTCAGTAAGTGCTACTTGTTGGGGTAGTTTTATTTGACTAGTGCACCTAACAAGAACTCAATCATGGCGGTTATAACAAGCATGAAACAAGAAGGATCTGTGTAAACAAATTAAGATTACCTCTAATGGAGACATTGATGATCTTTAAATTCATAAGTGCTTCCCTTTGGGGTTATCTTGGTTCTGTGGTATCATCTCTTACATTTTGTCAATAATATTACTGTGGCATTTTGATGTTAAGAGACACATGTATCTTGTGGTAAAAAAAACAAATGAAAGCACCAGTCAACTAATAACATGCAAATGGCTTGCATGCAATCTGGTGGTAAGCAATGTGTGAAGTACCAATGAAACTAAGACCCAGGACACCCCCTATATAAGGTGTTCTATGTCTTCCATTCATAGCATTCCTACAAGCTGGAGAAGGACACAAGGCATAGAGCAGTAGGTAAGAGCACATTATGGGGGAAACAGTGTTTTAACTTGTGTCACTATTATTACTTTAACTTTAGCACTGACTTGTCTTTTAAATTCAGTAAGTGCTACTTGTTGGGGTAGTTTTAATTGATTGGTGCACATACACTATTGATGGAAATAAACACTGATTAACTCATTATAGCATAGAAGAGTTAACTCATGCACACAAAAATAGCTCCACCTTGATGGAAGCAACAAACTCAGATGTGGTTGAAAGTTGGTGGGAGCAAGTAAACTCAGATTACCTCAAATGGAGGCAGTGATGATGTTTCAATTCATAAGTGCATCTCTTTGGGGTTGTCTTGGTTCTGTATATTCATCTACCATATTATCCTCTGTCACTAGTATTACTTTGACTTTAGCACTGACTTGTTCTTTAAATACAGTAAGTGCTACTTGTTGGGGTAGTTTTATTTGACCAGTGCACCTAACAAGAACTCAATCATGATGGTTGGAAACTCAATTTAACTATGATTGTTTTATGTCACTATTATTACTTTGACTTTAGCACCGACTTGTCCTTTAACTACAGTAAGTGCTACTTGTTGGGGTAGTTTTATTTGACTAGTGCACCTAACAAGAACTCAATCATGGCGGTTATAACAAGCATGAAACAAGAAGGATCTGTGTAAACAAATTAAGATTACCTCTAATGGAGACATTGATGATCTTTAAATTCATAAGTGCTTCCCTTTGGGGTTATCTTGGTTCTGTGGTATCATCTCTTACATTTTGTCAATAATATTACTGTGGCATTTTGATGTTAAGAGACACATGTATCTTGTGGTAAAAAAAACAAATGAAAGCACCAGTCAACTAATAATATGCAAATGGCTTGCATGCAATCTGGTGGTAAGCAATGTGTGAAGTACCAATGAAACTAAGACCCAGGACACCCCCTATATAAGGTGTTCTATGTCTGCCAGTCATAGCATTCCTACAAGCTGGAGAAGGACACAAGGCATAGAGCAGTAGGTAAGAGCACATTATTGGGGAAACAGTGTTTTAACTTGTGTCACTATTATTACTTTAACTTTAGCACTGACTGAATAAACACTGATTAACTCATTATAGCATAGAAGAGTTAACTCATGCACACAAAAATAGCTCCACCTTGATGGAAGCAACAAACTCCGATGTGGTTGAAAGTTGGTGGGAGCAAGTAAACTCAGATTACCTCAAATGGAGGCAGTGATGATGTTTCAATTCATAAGTGCATCTCTTTGGGGTTGTCTTGGTTCTGTATATTCATCTACCATATTATCCTCTGTCACTAGTATTACTTTGACTTTAGCACTGACTTGTTCTTTAAATACAGTAAGTGCTACTTGTTGGGGTAGTTTTATTTGACCAGTGCACCTAACAAGAACTCCATCATGATGGTTGGAAACTCAATTTAACTATGATTGTTTTATGTCACTATTATTACTTTGACTTTAGCACCGACTTGTCCTTTAACTACAGTAAGTGCTACTTGTTGGGGTAGTTTTATTTGACTAGTGCACCTAACAAGAACTCAATCATGGCGGTTATAACAAGCATGAAACAAGAAGGATCTGTGTAAACAAATTAAGATTACCTCTAATGGAGACATTGATGATCTTTAAATTCATAAGTGCTTCCCTTTGGGGTTATCTTGTTTCTGTGGTATCATCTCTTACATTTTGTCAATAATATTACTGTGGCATTTTGATGTTAAGAGACACATGTATCTTGTGGTAAAAAAAAAAAATGAAAGCACCAGTCAACTAATAACATGCAAATGGCTTGCATGCAATCTGGTGGTAAGCAATGTGTGAAGTACCAATGAAACTAAGACCCAGGACACCCCCTATATAAGGTGTTCTATGTCTTCCATTCATAGCATTCCTACAAGCTGGAGAAGGACACAAGGCATAGAGCAGTAGGTAAGAGCACATTATGGGGGAAACAGTGTTTTAACTTGTGTCACTATTATTACTTTAACTTTAGCACTGACTTGTCTTTTAAATTCAGTAAGTGCTACTTGTTGGGGTAGTTTTATTTGACTAGTGCACCTAACAAGAACTCAATCATGGCGGTTATAACAAGCATGAAACAAGAAGGATCTGTGTAAACAAATTAAGATTACCTCTAATGGAGACATTGATGATCTTTAAATTCATAAGTGCTTCCCTTTGGGGTTATCTTGGTTCTGTGGTATCATCTCTTACATTTTGTCAATAATATTACTGTGGCATTTTGATGTTAAGAGACACATGTATCTTGTGGTAAAAAAACAAATGAAAGCACCAGTCAACTAATGACATGCAAATGGCTTGCATGCAATCTGGTGGTAAGCAATGTGTGAAGTACCAATGAAACTAAGACCCAGGACACCCCCTATATAAGGTGTTCTATGTCTGCCAGTCATAGCATTCCTACAAGCTGGAGAAGGACACAAGGCATAGAGCAGTAGGTAAGAGCACATTATGGGGGAAACAGTGTTTTAACTTGTGTCACTATTATCACTTTAACTTTAGCACTGACTTGTCTTTTAAATTCAGTAAGTGCTACTTGTTGGGGTAGTTTTAATTGACTGGTGCACATACACTATTGATGGAAATAAACACTGATTAACTCATTATAGCATAGAAGAGTTAACTCATGCACACAAAAATAGCTCCACCTTGATGGAAGCAACAAACTCAGATGTGGTTGAAAGTTGGTGGGAGCAAGTAAACTCAGATTACCTCAAATGGAGGCAGTGATGATGTTTCAATTCATAAGTGCATCTCTTTGGGGTTGTCTTGGTTCTGTATATTCATCTACCATATTATCCTCTGTCACTAGTATTACTTTGACTTTAGCACTGACTTGTTCTTTAAATACAGTAAGTGCTACTTGTTGGGGTAGTTTTATTTGACCAGTGCACCTAACAAGAACTCAATCATGATGGTTGGAAACTCAATTTAACTATGATTGTTTTATGTCACTATTATTACTTTGACTTTAGCACCGACTTGTCCTTTAACTACAGTAAGTGCTACTTGTTGGGGTAGTTTTATTTGACTAGTGCACCTAACAAGAACTCAATCATGGCGGTTATAACAAGCATGAAACAAGAAGGATCTGTGTAAACAAATTAAGATTACCTCTAATGGAGACATTGATGATCTTTAAATTCATAAGTGCATCTTTTTGGGGTTGTCTTGGTTCTGTATATTCATCTACCATATTATCCTCTGTCACTAGTATTACTTTGACTTTAGCACTGACTTGTTCTTTAAATACAGTAAGTGCTACTTGTTGGGGTAGTTTTATTTGACCAGTGCACCTAACAAGAACTCAATCATGATGGTTGGAAACTCAATTTAACTATGATTGTTTTATGTCACTATTATTACTTTGACTTTAGCACCGACTTGTCCTTTAACTACAGTAAGTGCTACTTGTTGGGGTAGTTTTATTTGACTAGTGCACCTAACAAGAACTCAAATCATGGCCGTTATAACAAGCATGAAACAAGAAGGATCTGTGCAAACAAATTAAGATTACCTCTAATGGAGACATTGATGATCTTTAAATTCATAAGTGCTTCCCTTTGGGGTTATCTTGGTTCTGTGGTATCATCTCATTTTGTCAATATTATTACTGTGGCATTTGTTAAGAGACACATGTATCTTGTGGTAAAAAAAACAAATGAAAGCACCAGTCAACTAATAACATGCAAATGGCTTGCATGCAATCTGGTGGTAAGCAATGTGTGAAGTACCAATGAAACTACGACCCAGGACACCCCCTATATAAGGTGTTCTATGTCTGCCATTCATAGCATTCCTACAAGCTGGAGAAGGACACAATGCATAGAGCAGTAGGTAAGAGCACATTATGGGGGAAACAGTGTTTTAACTTGTGTCACTATTATTACTTTAACTTTAGCACTGACTTGTCTTTTAAATTCAGTAAGTGCTACTTGTTGGGGTAGTTTTATTTGACTAGTGCACCTAACAAGAACTCAATCATGGCGGTTATAACATAACAAGCATGAAACAAGAAGGATCTGTGTAAACAAATTAAGATTACCTCTAATGGAGACATTGATGATCTTTAAATTCATAAGTGCTTCCCTTTGGGAAATGGCTTGCATGCAATCTGGTGGTAAGCAATGTGTGAAGTACCAATGAAACTAAGACCCAGGACACCCCCTATATAAGGTGTTCTATGTCTTCCATTCATAGCATTCCTACAAGCTGGAGAAGGACACAAGGCATAGAGCAGTAGGTAAGAGCACATTATGGGGGAAACAGTGTTTTAACTTGTGTCACTATTATTACTTTAACTTTAGCACTGACTTGTCTTTTAAATTCAGTAAGTGCTACTTGTTGGGGTAGTTTTATTTGACTAGTGCACCTAACAAGAACTCAATCATGGCGGTTATAACAAGCATGAAACAAGAAGGATCTGTGTAAACAAATTAAGATTACCTCTAATGGAGACATTGATGATCTTTAAATTCATAAGTGCTTCCCTTTGGGGTTATCTTGGTTCTGTGGTATCATCTCTTACATTTTGTCAATAATATTACTGTGGCATTTTGATGTTAAGAGACACATGTATCTTGTGGTAAAAAAACAAATGAAAGCACCAGTCAACTAATGACATGCAAATGGCTTGCATGCAATCTGGTGGTAAGCAATGTGTGAAGTACCAATGAAACTAAGACCCAGGACACCCCCTATATAAGGTGTTCTATGTCTGCCAGTCATAGCATTCCTACAAGCTGGAGAAGGACACAAGGCATAGAGCAGTAGGTAAGAGCACATTATGGGGGAAACAGTGTTTTAACTTGTGTCACTATTATCACTTTAACTTTAGCACTGACTTGTCTTTTAAATTCAGTAAGTGCTACTTGTTGGGGTAGTTTTAATTGACTGGTGCACATACACTATTGATGGAAATAAACACTGATTAACTCATTATAGCATAGAAGAGTTAACTCATGCACACAAAAATAGCTCCACCTTGATGGAAGCAACAAACTCAGATGTGGTTGAAAGTTGGTGGGAGCAAGTAAACTCAGATTACCTCAAATGGAGGGCAGTGATGATGTTTCAATTCATAAGTGCATCTCTTTGGGGTTGTCTTGGTTCTGTATATTCATCTACCATATTATCCTCTGTCACTAGTATTACTTTGACTTTAGCACTGACTTGTTCTTTAAATACAGTAAGTGCTACTTGTTGGGGTAGTTTTATTTGACCAGTGCACCTAACAAGAACTCAATCATGATGGTTGGAAACTCAATTTAACTATGATTGTTTTATGTCACTATTATTACTTTGACTTTAGCACCGACTTGTCCTTTAACTACAGTAAGTGCTACTTGTTGGGGTAGTTTTATTTGACTAGTGCACCTAACAAGAACTCAATCATGGCGGTTATAACAAGCATGAAACAAGAAGGATCTGTGTAAACAAATTAAGATTACCTCTAATGGAGACATTGATGATCTTTAAATTCATAAGTGCTTCCCTTTGGGGTTATCTTGTTTCTGTGGTATCATCTCTTACATTTTGTCAATAATATTACTGTGGCATTTTGATGTTAAGAGACACATGTATCTTGTGGTAAAAAAAAAAAATGAAAGCACCAGTCAACTAATAACATGCAAATGGCTTGCATGCAATCTGGTGGTAAGCAATGTGTGAAGTACCAATGAAACTAAGACCCAGGACACCCCCTATATAAGGTGTTCTATGTCTTCCATTCATAGCATTCCTACAAGCTGGAGAAGGACACAAGGCATAGAGCAGTAGGTAAGAGCACATTATGGGGGAAACAGTGTTTTAACTTGTGTCACTATTATTACTTTAACTTTAGCACTGACTTGTCTTTTAAATTCAGTAAGTGCTACTTGTTGGGGTAGTTTTATTTGACTAGTGCACCTAACAAGAACTCAATCATGGCGGTTATAACAAGCATGAAACAAGAAGGATCTGTGTAAACAAATTAAGATTACCTCTAATGGAGACATTGATGATCTTTAAATTCATAAGTGCTTCCCTTTGGGGTTATCTTGGTTCTGTGGTATCATCTCTTACATTTTGTCAATAATATTACTGTGGCATTTTGATGTTAAGAGACACATGTATCTTGTGGTAAAAAAAACAAATGAAAGCACCAGTCAACTAATAACATGCAAATGGCTTGCATGCAATCTGGTGGTAAGCAATGTGTGAAGTACCAATGAAACTAAGACCCAGGACACCCCCTATATAAGGTGTTCTATGTCTTCCATTCATAGCATTCCTACAAGCTGGAGAAGGACACAAGGCATAGAGCAGTAGGTAAGAGCACATTATGGGGGAAACAGTGTTTTAACTTGTGTCACTATTATTACTTTAACTTTAGCACTGACTTGTCTTTTAAATTCAGTAAGTGCTACTTGTTGGGGTAGTTTTAATTGATTGGTGCACATACACTATTGATGGAAATAAACACTGATTAACTCATTATAGCATAGAAGAGTTAACTCATGCACACAAAAATAGCTCCACCTTGATGGAAGCAACAAACTCAGATGTGGTTGAAAGTTGGTGGGAGCAAGTAAACTCAGATTACCTCAAATGGAGGCAGTGATGATGTTTCAATTCATAAGTGCATCTCTTTGGGGTTGTCTTGGTTCTGTATATTCATCTACCATATTATCCTCTGTCACTAGTATTACTTTGACTTTAGCACTGACTTGTTCTTTAAATACAGTAAGTGCTACTTGTTGGGGTAGTTTTATTTGACCAGTGCACCTAACAAGAACTCAATCATGATGGTTGGAAACTCAATTTAACTATGATTGTTTTATGTCACTATTATTACTTTGACTTTAGCACCGACTTGTCCTTTAACTACAGTAAGTGCTACTTGTTGGGGTAGTTTTATTTGACTAGTGCACCTAACAAGAACTCAATCATGGCGGTTATAACAAGCATGAAACAAGAAGGATCTGTGTAAACAAATTAAGATTACCTCTAATGGAGACATTGATGATCTTTAAATTCATAAGTGCTTCCCTTTGGGGTTATCTTGGTTCTGTGGTATCATCTCTTACATTTTGTCAATAATATTACTGTGGCATTTTGATGTTAAGAGACACATGTATCTTGTGGTAAAAAAAACAAATGAAAGCACCAGTCAACTAATAATATGCAAATGGCTTGCATGCAATCTGGTGGTAAGCAATGTGTGAAGTACCAATGAAACTAAGACCCAGGACACCCCCTATATAAGGTGTTCTATGTCTGCCAGTCATAGCATTCCTACAAGCTGGAGAAGGACACAAGGCATAGAGCAGTAGGTAAGAGCACATTATTGGGGAAACAGTGTTTTAACTTGTGTCACTATTATTACTTTAACTTTAGCACTGACTGAATAAACACTGATTAACTCATTATAGCATAGAAGAGTTAACTCATGCACACAAAAATAGCTCCACCTTGATGGAAGCAACAAACTCCGATGTGGTTGAAAGTTGGTGGGAGCAAGTAAACTCAGATTACCTCAAATGGAGGCAGTGATGATGTTTCAATTCATAAGTGCATCTCTTTGGGGTTGTCTTGGTTCTGTATATTCATCTACCATATTATCCTCTGTCACTAGTATTACTTTGACTTTAGCACTGACTTGTTCTTTAAATACAGTAAGTGCTACTTGTTGGGGTAGTTTTATTTGACCAGTGCACCTAACAAGAACTCCATCATGATGGTTGGAAACTCAATTTAACTATGATTGTTTTATGTCACTATTATTACTTTGACTTTAGCACCGACTTGTCCTTTAACTACAGTAAGTGCTACTTGTTGGGGTAGTTTTATTTGACTAGTGCACCTAACAAGAACTCAATCATGGCGGTTATAACAAGCATGAAACAAGAAGGATCTGTGTAAACAAATTAAGATTACCTCTAATGGAGACATTGATGATCTTTAAATTCATAAGTGCTTCCCTTTGGGGTTATCTTGTTTCTGTGGTATCATCTCTTACATTTTGTCAATAATATTACTGTGGCATTTTGATGTTAAGAGACACATGTATCTTGTGGTAAAAAAAAAAAATGAAAGCACCAGTCAACTAATAACATGCAAATGGCTTGCATGCAATCTGGTGGTAAGCAATGTGTGAAGTACCAATGAAACTAAGACCCAGGACACCCCCTATATAAGGTGTTCTATGTCTTCCATTCATAGCATTCCTACAAGCTGGAGAAGGACACAAGGCATAGAGCAGTAGGTAAGAGCACATTATGGGGGAAACAGTGTTTTAACTTGTGTCACTATTATTACTTTAACTTTAGCACTGACTTGTCTTTTAAATTCAGTAAGTGCTACTTGTTGGGGTAGTTTTATTTGACTAGTGCACCTAACAAGAACTCAATCATGGCGGTTATAACAAGCATGAAACAAGAAGGATCTGTGTAAACAAATTAAGATTACCTCTAATGGAGACATTGATGATCTTTAAATTCATAAGTGCTTCCCTTTGGGGTTATCTTGGTTCTGTGGTATCATCTCTTACATTTTGTCAATAATATTACTGTGGCATTTTGATGTTAAGAGACACATGTATCTTGTGGTAAAAAAACAAATGAAAGCACCAGTCAACTAATGACATGCAAATGGCTTGCATGCAATCTGGTGGTAAGCAATGTGTGAAGTACCAATGAAACTAAGACCCAGGACACCCCCTATATAAGGTGTTCTATGTCTGCCAGTCATAGCATTCCTACAAGCTGGAGAAGGACACAAGGCATAGAGCAGTAGGTAAGAGCACATTATGGGGGAAACAGTGTTTTAACTTGTGTCACTATTATCACTTTAACTTTAGCACTGACTTGTCTTTTAAATTCAGTAAGTGCTACTTGTTGGGGTAGTTTTAATTGACTGGTGCACATACACTATTGATGGAAATAAACACTGATTAACTCATTATAGCATAGAAGAGTTAACTCATGCACACAAAAATAGCTCCACCTTGATGGAAGCAACAAACTCAGATGTGGTTGAAAGTTGGTGGGAGCAAGTAAACTCAGATTACCTCAAATGGAGGCAGTGATGATGTTTCAATTCATAAGTGCATCTCTTTGGGGTTGTCTTGGTTCTGTATATTCATCTACCATATTATCCTCTGTCACTAGTATTACTTTGACTTTAGCACTGACTTGTTCTTTAAATACAGTAAGTGCTACTTGTTGGGGTAGTTTTATTTGACCAGTGCACCTAACAAGAACTCAATCATGATGGTTGGAAACTCAATTTAACTATGATTGTTTTATGTCACTATTATTACTTTGACTTTAGCACCGACTTGTCCTTTAACTACAGTAAGTGCTACTTGTTGGGGTAGTTTTATTTGACTAGTGCACCTAACAAGAACTCAATCATGGCGGTTATAACAAGCATGAAACAAGAAGGATCTGTGTAAACAAATTAAGATTACCTCTAATGGAGACATTGATGATCTTTAAATTCATAAGTGCATCTTTTTGGGGTTGTCTTGGTTCTGTATATTCATCTACCATATTATCCTCTGTCACTAGTATTACTTTGACTTTAGCACTGACTTGTTCTTTAAATACAGTAAGTGCTACTTGTTGGGGTAGTTTTATTTGACCAGTGCACCTAACAAGAACTCAATCATGATGGTTGGAAACTCAATTTAACTATGATTGTTTTATGTCACTATTATTACTTTGACTTTAGCACCGACTTGTCCTTTAACTACAGTAAGTGCTACTTGTTGGGGTAGTTTTATTTGACTAGTGCACCTAACAAGAACTCAAATCATGGCCGTTATAACAAGCATGAAACAAGAAGGATCTGTGCAAACAAATTAAGATTACCTCTAATGGAGACATTGATGATCTTTAAATTCATAAGTGCTTCCCTTTGGGGTTATCTTGGTTCTGTGGTATCATCTCATTTTGTCAATATTATTACTGTGGCATTTGTTAAGAGACACATGTATCTTGTGGTAAAAAAAACAAATGAAAGCACCAGTCAACTAATAACATGCAAATGGCTTGCATGCAATCTGGTGGTAAGCAATGTGTGAAGTACCAATGAAACTACGACCCAGGACACCCCCTATATAAGGTGTTCTATGTCTGCCATTCATAGTATTCCTACAAGCTGGAGAAGGACACAATGCATAGAGCAGTAGGTAAGAGCACATTATGGGGGAAACAGTGTTTTAACTTGTGTCACTATTATTACTTTAACTTTAGCACTGACTTGTCTTTTAAATTCAGTAAGTGCTACTTGTTGGGGTAGTTTTATTTGACTAGTGCACCTAACAAGAACTCAATCATGGCGGTTATAACATAACAAGCATGAAACAAGAAGGATCTGTGTAAACAAATTAAGATTACCTCTAATGGAGACATTGATGATCTTTAAATTCATAAGTGCTTCCCTTTGGGAAATGGCTTGCATGCAATCTGGTGGTAAGCAATGTGTGAAGTACCAATGAAACTAAGACCCAGGACACCCCCTATATAAGGTGTTCTATGTCTTCCATTCATAGCATTCCTACAAGCTGGAGAAGGACACAAGGCATAGAGCAGTAGGTAAGAGCACATTATGGGGGAAACAGTGTTTTAACTTGTGTCACTATTATTACTTTAACTTTAGCACTGACTTGTCTTTTAAATTCAGTAAGTGCTACTTGTTGGGGTAGTTTTATTTGACTAGTGCACCTAACAAGAACTCAATCATGGCGGTTATAACAAGCATGAAACAAGAAGGATCTGTGTAAACAAATTAAGATTACCTCTAATGGAGACATTGATGATCTTTAAATTCATAAGTGCTTCCCTTTGGGGTTATCTTGGTTCTGTGGTATCATCTCTTACATTTTGTCAATAATATTACTGTGGCATTTTGATGTTAAGAGACACATGTATCTTGTGGTAAAAAAACAAATGAAAGCACCAGTCAACTAATGACATGCAAATGGCTTGCATGCAATCTGGTGGTAAGCAATGTGTGAAGTACCAATGAAACTAAGACCCAGGACACCCCCTATATAAGGTGTTCTATGTCTGCCAGTCATAGCATTCCTACAAGCTGGAGAAGGACACAAGGCATAGAGCAGTAGGTAAGAGCACATTATGGGGGAAACAGTGTTTTAACTTGTGTCACTATTATCACTTTAACTTTAGCACTGACTTGTCTTTTAAATTCAGTAAGTGCTACTTGTTGGGGTAGTTTTAATTGACTGGTGCACATACACTATTGATGGAAATAAACACTGATTAACTCATTATAGCATAGAAGAGTTAACTCATGCACACAAAAATAGCTCCACCTTGATGGAAGCAACAAACTCAGATGTGGTTGAAAGTTGGTGGGAGCAAGTAAACTCAGATTACCTCAAATGGAGGGCAGTGATGATGTTTCAATTCATAAGTTCTCTTTGGGGTTGTCTTGGTTCTGTATATTCATCTACCATATTATCCTCTGTCACTAGTATTACTTTGACTTTAGCACTGACTTGTTCTTTAAATACAGTAAGTGCTACTTGTTGGGGTAGTTTTATTTGACCAGTGCACCTAACAAGAACTCAATCATGATGGTTGGAAACTCAATTTAACTATGATTGTTTTATGTCACTATTATTACTTTGACTTTAGCACCGACTTGTCCTTTAACTACAGTAAGTGCTACTTGTTGGGGTAGTTTTATTTGACTAGTGCACCTAACAAGAACTCAATCATGGCGGTTATAACAAGCATGAAACAAGAAGGATCTGTGTAAACAAATTAAGATTACCTCTAATGGAGACATTGATGATCTTTAAATTCATAAGTGCTTCCCTTTGGGGTTATCTTGGTTCTGTGGTATCATCTCTTACATTTTGTCAATAATATTACTGTGGCATTTTGATGTTAAGAGACACATGTATCTTGTGGTAAAAAAACAAATGAAAGCACCAGTCAACTAATGACATGCAAATGGCTTGCATGCAATCTGGTGGTAAGCAATGTGTGAAGTACCAATGAAACTAAGACCCAGGACACCCCCTATATAAGGTGTTCTATGTCTGCCAGTCATAGCATTCCTACAAGCTGGAGAAGGACACAAGGCATAGAGCAGTAGGTAAGAGCACATTATGGGGGAAACAGTGTTTTAACTTGTGTCACTATTATCACTTTAACTTTAGCACTGACTTGTCTTTTAAATTCAGTAAGTGCTACTTGTTGGGGTAGTTTTAATTGACTGGTGCACATACACTATTGATGGAAATAAACACTGATTAACTCATTATAGCATAGAAGAGTTAACTCATGCACACAAAAATAGCTCCACCTTGATGGAAGCAACAAACTCAGATGTGGTTGAAAGTTGGTGGGAGCAAGTAAACTCAGATTACCTCAAATGGAGGGCAGTGATGATGTTTCAATTCATAAGTGCATCTCTTTGGGGTTGTCTTGGTTCTGTATATTCATCTACCATATTATCCTCTGTCACTAGTATTACTTTGACTTTAGCACTGACTTGTTCTTTAAATACAGTAAGTGCTACTTGTTGGGGTAGTTTTATTTGACCAGTGCACCTAACAAGAACTCAATCATGATGGTTGGAAACTCAATTTAACTATGATTGTTTTATGTCACTATTATTACTTTGACTTTAGCACCGACTTGTCCTTTAACTACAGTAAGTGCTACTTGTTGGGGTAGTTTTATTTGACTAGTGCACCTAACAAGAACTCAAATCATGGCGGTTATAACAAGCATGAAACAAGAAGTATCTGTGTAAACAAATTAAGATTACCTCTAATGGAGACATTGATGATATTTAAATTCATAAGTGCTTCCCTTTGGGGTTATCTTGGTTCTGTGGTATCATCTCTTACATTTTGTCAATATTATTACTGTGGCATTTTGATGTTAAGAGACACATGTATCTTGTGGTAAAAAAAACAAATGAAAGCACCAGTCAACTAATAACATGCAAATGGCTTGCATGCAATCTGGTGGTAAGCAATGTGTGAAGTACCAATGAAACTAAGACCCAGGACACCCCCTATATAAGGTGTTCTATGTCTTCCATTCATAGCATTCCTACAAGCTGGAGAAGGACACAAGGCATAGAGCAGTAGGTAAGAGCACATTATGGGGGAAACAGTGTTTTAACTTGTGTCACTATTATTACTTTAACTTTAGCACTGACTTGTCTTTTAAATTCAGTAAGTGCTACTTGTTGGGGTAGTTTTAATTGATTGGTGCACATACACTATTGATGGAAATAAACACTGATTAACTCATTATAGCATAGAAGAGTTAACTCATGCACACAAAAATAGCTCCACCTTGATGGAAGCAACAAACTCAGATGTGGTTGAAAGTTGGTGGGAGCAAGTAAACTCAGATTACCTCAAATGGAGGCAGTGATGATGTTTCAATTCATAAGTGCATCTCTTTGGGGTTGTCTTGGTTCTGTATATTCATCTACCATATTATCCTCTGTCACTAGTATTACTTTGACTTTAGCACTGACTTGTTCTTTAAATACAGTAAGTGCTACTTGTTGGGGTAGTTTTATTTGACCAGTGCACCTAACAAGAACTCAATCATGATGGTTGGAAACTCAATTTAACTATGATTGTTTTATGTCACTATTATTACTTTGACTTTAGCACCGACTTGTCCTTTAACTACAGTAAGTGCTACTTGTTGGGGTAGTTTTATTTGACTAGTGCACCTAACAAGAACTCAATCATGGCGGTTATAACAAGCATGAAACAAGAAGGATCTGTGTAAACAAATTAAGATTACCTCTAATGGAGACATTGATGATCTTTAAATTCATAAGTGCTTCCCTTTGGGGTTATCTTGGTTCTGTGGTATCATCTCTTACATTTTGTCAATAATATTACTGTGGCATTTTGATGTTAAGAGACACATGTATCTTGTGGTAAAAAAAACAAATGAAAGCACCAGTCAACTAATAATATGCAAATGGCTTGCATGCAATCTGGTGGTAAGCAATGTGTGAAGTACCAATGAAACTAAGACCCAGGACACCCCCTATATAAGGTGTTCTATGTCTGCCAGTCATAGCATTCCTACAAGCTGGAGAAGGACACAAGGCATAGAGCAGTAGGTAAGAGCACATTATTGGGGAAACAGTGTTTTAACTTGTGTCACTATTATTACTTTAACTTTAGCACTGACTGAATAAACACTGATTAACTCATTATAGCATAGAAGAGTTAACTCATGCACACAAAAATAGCTCCACCTTGATGGAAGCAACAAACTCCGATGTGGTTGAAAGTTGGTGGGAGCAAGTAAACTCAGATTACCTCAAATGGAGGCAGTGATGATGTTTCAATTCATAAGTGCATCTCTTTGGGGTTGTCTTGGTTCTGTATATTCATCTACCATATTATCCTCTGTCACTAGTATTACTTTGACTTTAGCACTGACTTGTTCTTTAAATACAGTAAGTGCTACTTGTTGGGGTAGTTTTATTTGACCAGTGCACCTAACAAGAACTCCATCATGATGGTTGGAAACTCAATTTAACTATGATTGTTTTATGTCACTATTATTACTTTGACTTTAGCACCGACTTGTCCTTTAACTACAGTAAGTGCTACTTGTTGGGGTAGTTTTATTTGACTAGTGCACCTAACAAGAACTCAATCATGGCGGTTATAACAAGCATGAAACAAGAAGGATCTGTGTAAACAAATTAAGATTACCTCTAATGGAGACATTGATGATCTTTAAATTCATAAGTGCTTCCCTTTGGGGTTATCTTGTTTCTGTGGTATCATCTCTTACATTTTGTCAATAATATTACTGTGGCATTTTGATGTTAAGAGACACATGTATCTTGTGGTAAAAAAAAAAAATGAAAGCACCAGTCAACTAATAACATGCAAATGGCTTGCATGCAATCTGGTGGTAAGCAATGTGTGAAGTACCAATGAAACTAAGACCCAGGACACCCCCTATATAAGGTGTTCTATGTCTTCCATTCATAGCATTCCTACAAGCTGGAGAAGGACACAAGGCATAGAGCAGTAGGTAAGAGCACATTATGGGGGAAACAGTGTTTTAACTTGTGTCACTATTATTACTTTAACTTTAGCACTGACTTGTCTTTGGGGGTTATCTTGGTTCTGTGGTATCATCTCTTACATTTTGTCAATAATATTACTGTGGCATTTTGATGTTAAGAGACACATGTATCTTGTGGTAAAAAAACAAATGAAAGCACCAGTCAACTAATGACATGCAAATGGCTTGCATGCAATCTGGTGGTAAGCAATGTGTGAAGTACCAATGAAACTAAGACCCAGGACACCCCCTATATAAGGTGTTCTATGTCTGCCAGTCATAGCATTCCTACAAGCTGGAGAAGGACACAAGGCATAGAGCAGTAGGTAAGAGCACATTATGGGGGAAACAGTGTTTTAACTTGTGTCACTATTATCACTTTAACTTTAGCACTGACTTGTCTTTTAAATTCAGTAAGTGCTACTTGTTGGGGTAGTTTTAATTGACTGGTGCACATACACTATTGATGGAAATAAACACTGATTAACTCATTATAGCATAGAAGAGTTAACTCATGCACACAAAAATAGCTCCACCTTGATGGAAGCAACAAACTCAGATGTGGTTGAAAGTTGGTGGGAGCAAGTAAACTCAGATTACCTCAAATGGAGGCAGTGATGATGTTTCAATTCATAAGTGCATCTCTTTGGGGTTGTCTTGGTTCTGTATATTCATCTACCATATTATCCTCTGTCACTAGTATTACTTTGACTTTAGCACTGACTTGTTCTTTAAATACAGTAAGTGCTACTTGTTGGGGTAGTTTTATTTGACCAGTGCACCTAACAAGAACTCAATCATGATGGTTGGAAACTCAATTTAACTATGATTGTTTTATGTCACTATTATTACTTTGACTTTAGCACCGACTTGTCCTTTAACTACAGTAAGTGCTACTTGTTGGGGTAGTTTTATTTGACTAGTGCACCTAACAAGAACTCAATCATGGCGGTTATAACAAGCATGAAACAAGAAGGATCTGTGTAAACAAATTAAGATTACCTCTAATGGAGACATTGATGATCTTTAAATTCATAAGTGCATCTTTTTGGGGTTGTCTTGGTTCTGTATATTCATCTACCATATTATCCTCTGTCACTAGTATTACTTTGACTTTAGCACTGACTTGTTCTTTAAATACAGTAAGTGCTACTTGTTGGGGTAGTTTTATTTGACCAGTGCACCTAACAAGAACTCAATCATGATGGTTGGAAACTCAATTTAACTATGATTGTTTTATGTCACTATTATTACTTTGACTTTAGCACCGACTTGTCCTTTAACTACAGTAAGTGCTACTTGTTGGGGTAGTTTTATTTGACTAGTGCACCTAACAAGAACTCAAATCATGGCCGTTATAACAAGCATGAAACAAGAAGGATCTGTGCAAACAAATTAAGATTACCTCTAATGGAGACATTGATGATCTTTAAATTCATAAGTGCTTCCCTTTGGGGTTATCTTGGTTCTGTGGTATCATCTCATTTTGTCAATATTATTACTGTGGCATTTGTTAAGAGACACATGTATCTTGTGGTAAAAAAAACAAATGAAAGCACCAGTCAACTAATAACATGCAAATGGCTTGCATGCAATCTGGTGGTAAGCAATGTGTGAAGTACCAATGAAACTACGACCCAGGACACCCCCTATATAAGGTGTTCTATGTCTGCCATTCATAGCATTCCTACAAGCTGGAGAAGGACACAATGCATAGAGCAGTAGGTAAGAGCACATTATGGGGGAAACAGTGTTTTAACTTGTGTCACTATTATTACTTTAACTTTAGCACTGACTTGTCTTTTAAATTCAGTAAGTGCTACTTGTTGGGGTAGTTTTATTTGACTAGTGCACCTAACAAGAACTCAATCATGGCGGTTATAACATAACAAGCATGAAACAAGAAGGATCTGTGTAAACAAATTAAGATTACCTCTAATGGAGACATTGATGATCTTTAAATTCATAAGTGCTTCCCTTTGGGAAATGGCTTGCATGCAATCTGGTGGTAAGCAATGTGTGAAGTACCAATGAAACTAAGACCCAGGACACCCCCTATATAAGGTGTTCTATGTCTTCCATTCATAGCATTCCTACAAGCTGGAGAAGGACACAAGGCATAGAGCAGTAGGTAAGAGCACATTATGGGGGAAACAGTGTTTTAACTTGTGTCACTATTATTACTTTAACTTTAGCACTGACTTGTCTTTTAAATTCAGTAAGTGCTACTTGTTGGGGTAGTTTTATTTGACTAGTGCACCTAACAAGAACTCAATCATGGCGGTTATAACAAGCATGAAACAAGAAGGATCTGTGTAAACAAATTAAGATTACCTCTAATGGAGACATTGATGATCTTTAAATTCATAAGTGCTTCCCTTTGGGGTTATCTTGGTTCTGTGGTATCATCTCTTACATTTTGTCAATAATATTACTGTGGCATTTTGATGTTAAGAGACACATGTATCTTGTGGTAAAAAAACAAATGAAAGCACCAGTCAACTAATGACATGCAAATGGCTTGCATGCAATCTGGTGGTAAGCAATGTGTGAAGTACCAATGAAACTAAGACCCAGGACACCCCCTATATAAGGTGTTCTATGTCTGCCAGTCATAGCATTCCTACAAGCTGGAGAAGGACACAAGGCATAGAGCAGTAGGTAAGAGCACATTATGGGGGAAACAGTGTTTTAACTTGTGTCACTATTATCACTTTAACTTTAGCACTGACTTGTCTTTTAAATTCAGTAAGTGCTACTTGTTGGGGTAGTTTTAATTGACTGGTGCACATACACTATTGATGGAAATAAACACTGATTAACTCATTATAGCATAGAAGAGTTAACTCATGCACACAAAAATAGCTCCACCTTGATGGAAGCAACAAACTCAGATGTGGTTGAAAGTTGGTGGGAGCAAGTAAACTCAGATTACCTCAAATGGAGGGCAGTGATGATGTTTCAATTCATAAGTGCATCTCTTTGGGGTTGTCTTGGTTCTGTATATTCATCTACCATATTATCCTCTGTCACTAGTATTACTTTGACTTTAGCACTGACTTGTTCTTTAAATACAGTAAGTGCTACTTGTTGGGGTAGTTTTATTTGACCAGTGCACCTAACAAGAACTCAATCATGATGGTTGGAAACTCAATTTAACTATGATTGTTTTATGTCACTATTATTACTTTGACTTTAGCACCGACTTGTCCTTTAACTACAGTAAGTGCTACTTGTTGGGGTAGTTTTATTTGACTAGTGCACCTAACAAGAACTCAATCATGGCGGTTATAACAAGCATGAAACAAGAAGGATCTGTGTAAACAAATTAAGATTACCTCTAATGGAGACATTGATGATCTTTAAATTCATAAGTGCTTCCCTTTGGGGTTATCTTGTTTCTGTGGTATCATCTCTTACATTTTGTCAATAATATTACTGTGGCATTTTGATGTTAAGAGACACATGTATCTTGTGGTAAAAAAAAAAAATGAAAGCACCAGTCAACTAATAACATGCAAATGGCTTGCATGCAATCTGGTGGTAAGCAATGTGTGAAGTACCAATGAAACTAAGACCCAGGACACCCCCTATATAAGGTGTTCTATGTCTTCCATTCATAGCATTCCTACAAGCTGGAGAAGGACACAAGGCATAGAGCAGTAGGTAAGAGCACATTATGGGGGAAACAGTGTTTTAACTTGTGTCACTATTATTACTTTAACTTTAGCACTGACTTGTCTTTTAAATTCAGTAAGTGCTACTTGTTGGGGTAGTTTTATTTGACTAGTGCACCTAACAAGAACTCAATCATGGCGGTTATAACAAGCATGAAACAAGAAGGATCTGTGTAAACAAATTAAGATTACCTCTAATGGAGACATTGATGATCTTTAAATTCATAAGTGCTTCCCTTTGGGGTTATCTTGGTTCTGTGGTATCATCTCTTACATTTTGTCAATAATATTACTGTGGCATTTTGATGTTAAGAGACACATGTATCTTGTGGTAAAAAAAACAAATGAAAGCACCAGTCAACTAATAACATGCAAATGGCTTGCATGCAATCTGGTGGTAAGCAATGTGTGAAGTACCAATGAAACTAAGACCCAGGACACCCCCTATATAAGGTGTTCTATGTCTTCCATTCATAGCATTCCTACAAGCTGGAGAAGGACACAAGGCATAGAGCAGTAGGTAAGAGCACATTATGGGGGAAACAGTGTTTTAACTTGTGTCACTATTATTACTTTAACTTTAGCACTGACTTGTCTTTTAAATTCAGTAAGTGCTACTTGTTGGGGTAGTTTTAATTGATTGGTGCACATACACTATTGATGGAAATAAACACTGATTAACTCATTATAGCATAGAAGAGTTAACTCATGCACACAAAAATAGCTCCACCTTGATGGAAGCAACAAACTCAGATGTGGTTGAAAGTTGGTGGGAGCAAGTAAACTCAGATTACCTCAAATGGAGGCAGTGATGATGTTTCAATTCATAAGTGCATCTCTTTGGGGTTGTCTTGGTTCTGTATATTCATCTACCATATTATCCTCTGTCACTAGTATTACTTTGACTTTAGCACTGACTTGTTCTTTAAATACAGTAAGTGCTACTTGTTGGGGTAGTTTTATTTGACCAGTGCACCTAACAAGAACTCAATCATGATGGTTGGAAACTCAATTTAACTATGATTGTTTTATGTCACTATTATTACTTTGACTTTAGCACCGACTTGTCCTTTAACTACAGTAAGTGCTACTTGTTGGGGTAGTTTTATTTGACTAGTGCACCTAACAAGAACTCAATCATGGCGGTTATAACAAGCATGAAACAAGAAGGATCTGTGTAAACAAATTAAGATTACCTCTAATGGAGACATTGATGATCTTTAAATTCATAAGTGCTTCCCTTTGGGGTTATCTTGGTTCTGTGGTATCATCTCTTACATTTTGTCAATAATATTACTGTGGCATTTTGATGTTAAGAGACACATGTATCTTGTGGTAAAAAAAACAAATGAAAGCACCAGTCAACTAATAATATGCAAATGGCTTGCATGCAATCTGGTGGTAAGCAATGTGTGAAGTACCAATGAAACTAAGACCCAGGACACCCCCTATATAAGGTGTTCTATGTCTGCCAGTCATAGCATTCCTACAAGCTGGAGAAGGACACAAGGCATAGAGCAGTAGGTAAGAGCACATTATTGGGGAAACAGTGTTTTAACTTGTGTCACTATTATTACTTTAACTTTAGCACTGACTGAATAAACACTGATTAACTCATTATAGCATAGAAGAGTTAACTCATGCACACAAAAATAGCTCCACCTTGATGGAAGCAACAAACTCCGATGTGGTTGAAAGTTGGTGGGAGCAAGTAAACTCAGATTACCTCAAATGGAGGCAGTGATGATGTTTCAATTCATAAGTGCATCTCTTTGGGGTTGTCTTGGTTCTGTATATTCATCTACCATATTATCCTCTGTCACTAGTATTACTTTGACTTTAGCACTGACTTGTTCTTTAAATACAGTAAGTGCTACTTGTTGGGGTAGTTTTATTTGACCAGTGCACCTAACAAGAACTCCATCATGATGGTTGGAAACTCAATTTAACTATGATTGTTTTATGTCACTATTATTACTTTGACTTTAGCACCGACTTGTCCTTTAACTACAGTAAGTGCTACTTGTTGGGGTAGTTTTATTTGACTAGTGCACCTAACAAGAACTCAATCATGGCGGTTATAACAAGCATGAAACAAGAAGGATCTGTGTAAACAAATTAAGATTACCTCTAATGGAGACATTGATGATCTTTAAATTCATAAGTGCTTCCCTTTGGGGTTATCTTGTTTCTGTGGTATCATCTCTTACATTTTGTCAATAATATTACTGTGGCATTTTGATGTTAAGAGACACATGTATCTTGTGGTAAAAAAAAAAAATGAAAGCACCAGTCAACTAATAACATGCAAATGGCTTGCATGCAATCTGGTGGTAAGCAATGTGTGAAGTACCAATGAAACTAAGACCCAGGACACCCCCTATATAAGGTGTTCTATGTCTTCCATTCATAGCATTCCTACAAGCTGGAGAAGGACACAAGGCATAGAGCAGTAGGTAAGAGCACATTATGGGGGAAACAGTGTTTTAACTTGTGTCACTATTATTACTTTAACTTTAGCACTGACTTGTCTTTTAAATTCAGTAAGTGCTACTTGTTGGGGTAGTTTTATTTGACTAGTGCACCTAACAAGAACTCAATCATGGCGGTTATAACAAGCATGAAACAAGAAGGATCTGTGTAAACAAATTAAGATTACCTCTAATGGAGACATTGATGATCTTTAAATTCATAAGTGCTTCCCTTTGGGGTTATCTTGGTTCTGTGGTATCATCTCTTACATTTTGTCAATAATATTACTGTGGCATTTTGATGTTAAGAGACACATGTATCTTGTGGTAAAAAAACAAATGAAAGCACCAGTCAACTAATGACATGCAAATGGCTTGCATGCAATCTGGTGGTAAGCAATGTGTGAAGTACCAATGAAACTAAGACCCAGGACACCCCCTATATAAGGTGTTCTATGTCTGCCAGTCATAGCATTCCTACAAGCTGGAGAAGGACACAAGGCATAGAGCAGTAGGTAAGAGCACATTATGGGGGAAACAGTGTTTTAACTTGTGTCACTATTATCACTTTAACTTTAGCACTGACTTGTCTTTTAAATTCAGTAAGTGCTACTTGTTGGGGTAGTTTTAATTGACTGGTGCACATACACTATTGATGGAAATAAACACTGATTAACTCATTATAGCATAGAAGAGTTAACTCATGCACACAAAAATAGCTCCACCTTGATGGAAGCAACAAACTCAGATGTGGTTGAAAGTTGGTGGGAGCAAGTAAACTCAGATTACCTCAAATGGAGGCAGTGATGATGTTTCAATTCATAAGTGCATCTCTTTGGGGTTGTCTTGGTTCTGTATATTCATCTACCATATTATCCTCTGTCACTAGTATTACTTTGACTTTAGCACTGACTTGTTCTTTAAATACAGTAAGTGCTACTTGTTGGGGTAGTTTTATTTGACCAGTGCACCTAACAAGAACTCAATCATGATGGTTGGAAACTCAATTTAACTATGATTGTTTTATGTCACTATTATTACTTTGACTTTAGCACCGACTTGTCCTTTAACTACAGTAAGTGCTACTTGTTGGGGTAGTTTTATTTGACTAGTGCACCTAACAAGAACTCAATCATGGCGGTTATAACAAGCATGAAACAAGAAGGATCTGTGTAAACAAATTAAGATTACCTCTAATGGAGACATTGATGATCTTTAAATTCATAAGTGCATCTTTTTGGGGTTGTCTTGGTTCTGTATATTCATCTACCATATTATCCTCTGTCACTAGTATTACTTTGACTTTAGCACTGACTTGTTCTTTAAATACAGTAAGTGCTACTTGTTGGGGTAGTTTTATTTGACCAGTGCACCTAACAAGAACTCAATCATGATGGTTGGAAACTCAATTTAACTATGATTGTTTTATGTCACTATTATTACTTTGACTTTAGCACCGACTTGTCCTTTAACTACAGTAAGTGCTACTTGTTGGGGTAGTTTTATTTGACTAGTGCACCTAACAAGAACTCAAATCATGGCCGTTATAACAAGCATGAAACAAGAAGGATCTGTGCAAACAAATTAAGATTACCTCTAATGGAGACATTGATGATCTTTAAATTCATAAGTGCTTCCCTTTGGGGTTATCTTGGTTCTGTGGTATCATCTCATTTTGTCAATATTATTACTGTGGCATTTGTTAAGAGACACATGTATCTTGTGGTAAAAAAAACAAATGAAAGCACCAGTCAACTAATAACATGCAAATGGCTTGCATGCAATCTGGTGGTAAGCAATGTGTGAAGTACCAATGAAACTACGACCCAGGACACCCCCTATATAAGGTGTTCTATGTCTGCCATTCATAGTATTCCTACAAGCTGGAGAAGGACACAATGCATAGAGCAGTAGGTAAGAGCACATTATGGGGGAAACAGTGTTTTAACTTGTGTCACTATTATTACTTTAACTTTAGCACTGACTTGTCTTTTAAATTCAGTAAGTGCTACTTGTTGGGGTAGTTTTATTTGACTAGTGCACCTAACAAGAACTCAATCATGGCGGTTATAACATAACAAGCATGAAACAAGAAGGATCTGTGTAAACAAATTAAGATTACCTCTAATGGAGACATTGATGATCTTTAAATTCATAAGTGCTTCCCTTTGGGAAATGGCTTGCATGCAATCTGGTGGTAAGCAATGTGTGAAGTACCAATGAAACTAAGACCCAGGACACCCCCTATATAAGGTGTTCTATGTCTTCCATTCATAGCATTCCTACAAGCTGGAGAAGGACACAAGGCATAGAGCAGTAGGTAAGAGCACATTATGGGGGAAACAGTGTTTTAACTTGTGTCACTATTATTACTTTAACTTTAGCACTGACTTGTCTTTTAAATTCAGTAAGTGCTACTTGTTGGGGTAGTTTTATTTGACTAGTGCACCTAACAAGAACTCAATCATGGCGGTTATAACAAGCATGAAACAAGAAGGATCTGTGTAAACAAATTAAGATTACCTCTAATGGAGACATTGATGATCTTTAAATTCATAAGTGCTTCCCTTTGGGGTTATCTTGGTTCTGTGGTATCATCTCTTACATTTTGTCAATAATATTACTGTGGCATTTTGATGTTAAGAGACACATGTATCTTGTGGTAAAAAAACAAATGAAAGCACCAGTCAACTAATGACATGCAAATGGCTTGCATGCAATCTGGTGGTAAGCAATGTGTGAAGTACCAATGAAACTAAGACCCAGGACACCCCCTATATAAGGTGTTCTATGTCTGCCAGTCATAGCA
The DNA here is from genome assembly GCF_963924005.1 of Protomyctophum bolini. Lineage (NCBI taxonomy): Eukaryota > Metazoa > Chordata > Actinopteri > Myctophiformes > Myctophidae > Protomyctophum > Protomyctophum bolini. Next base: position 43,773,899 of record NC_137875.1, read on the forward strand.
TTCCTACAAGCTGGAGAAGGACACAAGGCATAGAGCAGTAGGTAAGAGCACATTATGGGGGAAACAGTGTTTTAACTTGTGTCACTATTATCACTTTAACTTTAGCACTGACTTGTCTTTTAAATTCAGTAAGTGCTACTTGTTGGGGTAGTTTTAATTGACTGGTGCACATACACTATTGATGGAAATAAACACTGATTAACTCATTATAGCATAGAAGAGTTAACTCATGCACACAAAAATAGCTCCACCTTGATGGAAGCAACAAACTCAGATGTGGTTGAAAGTTGGTGGGAGCAAGTAAACTCAGATTACCTCAAATGGAGGGCAGTGATGATGTTTCAATTCATAAGTTCTCTTTGGGGTTGTCTTGGTTCTGTATATTCATCTACCATATTATCCTCTGTCACTAGTATTACTTTGACTTTAGCACTGACTTGTTCTTTAAATACAGTAAGTGCTACTTGTTGGGGTAGTTTTATTTGACCAGTGCACCTAACAAGAACTCAATCATGATGGTTGGAAACTCAATTTAACTATGATTGTTTTATGTCACTATTATTACTTTGACTTTAGCACCGACTTGTCCTTTAACTACAGTAAGTGCTACTTGTTGGGGTAGTTTTATTTGACTAGTGCACCTAACAAGAACTCAATCATGGCGGTTATAACAAGCATGAAACAAGAAGGATCTGTGTAAACAAATTAAGATTACCTCTAATGGAGACATTGATGATCTTTAAATTCATAAGTGCTTCCCTTTGGGGTTATCTTGGTTCTGTGGTATCATCTCTTACATTTTGTCAATAATATTACTGTGGCATTTTGATGTTAAGAGACACATGTATCTTGTGGTAAAAAAACAAATGAAAGCACCAGTCAACTAATGACATGCAAATGGCTTGCATGCAATCTGGTGGTAAGCAATGTGTGAAGTACCAATGAAACTAAGACCCAGGACACCCCCTATATAAGGTGTTCTATGTCTGCCAGTCATAGCATTCCTACAAGCTGGAGAAGGACACAAGGCATAGAGCAGTAGGTAAGAGCACATTATGGGGGAAACAGTGTTTTAACTTGTGTCACTATTATCACTTTAACTTTAGCACTGACTTGTCTTTTAAATTCAGTAAGTGCTACTTGTTGGGGTAGTTTTAATTGACTGGTGCACATACACTATTGATGGAAATAAACACTGATTAACTCATTATAGCATAGAAGAGTTAACTCATGCACACAAAAATAGCTCCACCTTGATGGAAGCAACAAACTCAGATGTGGTTGAAAGTTGGTGGGAGCAAGTAAACTCAGATTACCTCAAATGGAGGGCAGTGATGATGTTTCAATTCATAAGTGCATCTCTTTGGGGTTGTCTTGGTTCTGTATATTCATCTACCATATTATCCTCTGTCACTAGTATTACTTTGACTTTAGCACTGACTTGTTCTTTAAATACAGTAAGTGCTACTTGTTGGGGTAGTTTTATTTGACCAGTGCACCTAACAAGAACTCAATCATGATGGTTGGAAACTCAATTTAACTATGATTGTTTTATGTCACTATTATTACTTTGACTTTAGCACCGACTTGTCCTTTAACTACAGTAAGTGCTACTTGTTGGGGTAGTTTTATTTGACTAGTGCACCTAACAAGAACTCAAATCATGGCGGTTATAACAAGCATGAAACAAGAAGTATCTGTGTAAACAAATTAAGATTACCTCTAATGGAGACATTGATGATATTTAAATTCATAAGTGCTTCCCTTTGGGGTTATCTTGGTTCTGTGGTATCATCTCTTACATTTTGTCAATATTATTACTGTGGCATTTTGATGTTAAGAGACACATGTATCTTGTGGTAAAAAAAACAAATGAAAGCACCAGTCAACTAATAACATGCAAATGGCTTGCATGCAATCTGGTGGTAAGCAATGTGTGAAGTACCAATGAAACTAAGACCCAGGACACCCCCTATATAAGGTGTTCTATGTCTTCCATTCATAGCATTCCTACAAGCTGGAGAAGGACACAAGGCATAGAGCAGTAGGTAAGAGCACATTATGGGGGAAACAGTGTTTTAACTTGTGTCACTATTATTACTTTAACTTTAGCACTGACTTGTCTTTTAAATTCAGTAAGTGCTACTTGTTGGGGTAGTTTTAATTGATTGGTGCACATACACTATTGATGGAAATAAACACTGATTAACTCATTATAGCATAGAAGAGTTAACTCATGCACACAAAAATAGCTCCACCTTGATGGAAGCAACAAACTCAGATGTGGTTGAAAGTTGGTGGGAGCAAGTAAACTCAGATTACCTCAAATGGAGGCAGTGATGATGTTTCAATTCATAAGTGCATCTCTTTGGGGTTGTCTTGGTTCTGTATATTCATCTACCATATTATCCTCTGTCACTAGTATTACTTTGACTTTAGCACTGACTTGTTCTTTAAATACAGTAAGTGCTACTTGTTGGGGTAGTTTTATTTGACCAGTGCACCTAACAAGAACTCAATCATGATGGTTGGAAACTCAATTTAACTATGATTGTTTTATGTCACTATTATTACTTTGACTTTAGCACCGACTTGTCCTTTAACTACAGTAAGTGCTACTTGTTGGGGTAGTTTTATTTGACTAGTGCACCTAACAAGAACTCAATCATGGCGGTTATAACAAGCATGAAACAAGAAGGATCTGTGTAAACAAATTAAGATTACCTCTAATGGAGACATTGATGATCTTTAAATTCATAAGTGCTTCCCTTTGGGGTTATCTTGGTTCTGTGGTATCATCTCTTACATTTTGTCAATAATATTACTGTGGCATTTTGATGTTAAGAGACACATGTATCTTGTGGTAAAAAAAACAAATGAAAGCACCAGTCAACTAATAATATGCAAATGGCTTGCATGCAATCTGGTGGTAAGCAATGTGTGAAGTACCAATGAAACTAAGACCCAGGACACCCCCTATATAAGGTGTTCTATGTCTGCCAGTCATAGCATTCCTACAAGCTGGAGAAGGACACAAGGCATAGAGCAGTAGGTAAGAGCACATTATTGGGGAAACAGTGTTTTAACTTGTGTCACTATTATTACTTTAACTTTAGCACTGACTGAATAAACACTGATTAACTCATTATAGCATAGAAGAGTTAACTCATGCACACAAAAATAGCTCCACCTTGATGGAAGCAACAAACTCCGATGTGGTTGAAAGTTGGTGGGAGCAAGTAAACTCAGATTACCTCAAATGGAGGCAGTGATGATGTTTCAATTCATAAGTGCATCTCTTTGGGGTTGTCTTGGTTCTGTATATTCATCTACCATATTATCCTCTGTCACTAGTATTACTTTGACTTTAGCACTGACTTGTTCTTTAAATACAGTAAGTGCTACTTGTTGGGGTAGTTTTATTTGACCAGTGCACCTAACAAGAACTCCATCATGATGGTTGGAAACTCAATTTAACTATGATTGTTTTATGTCACTATTATTACTTTGACTTTAGCACCGACTTGTCCTTTAACTACAGTAAGTGCTACTTGTTGGGGTAGTTTTATTTGACTAGTGCACCTAACAAGAACTCAATCATGGCGGTTATAACAAGCATGAAACAAGAAGGATCTGTGTAAACAAATTAAGATTACCTCTAATGGAGACATTGATGATCTTTAAATTCATAAGTGCTTCCCTTTGGGGTTATCTTGTTTCTGTGGTATCATCTCTTACATTTTGTCAATAATATTACTGTGGCATTTTGATGTTAAGAGACACATGTATCTTGTGGTAAAAAAAAAAAATGAAAGCACCAGTCAACTAATAACATGCAAATGGCTTGCATGCAATCTGGTGGTAAGCAATGTGTGAAGTACCAATGAAACTAAGACCCAGGACACCCCCTATATAAGGTGTTCTATGTCTTCCATTCATAGCATTCCTACAAGCTGGAGAAGGACACAAGGCATAGAGCAGTAGGTAAGAGCACATTATGGGGGAAACAGTGTTTTAACTTGTGTCACTATTATTACTTTAACTTTAGCACTGACTTGTCTTTGAAATTCAGTAAGTGCTACTTGTTGGGGTAGTTTTATTTGACTAGTGCACCTAACAAGAACTCAATCATGGCGGTTATAACAAGCATGAAACAAGAAGGATCTGTGTAAACAAATTAAGATTACCTCTAATGGAGACATTGATGATCTTTAAATTCATAAGTGCTTCCCTTTGGGGTTATCTTGGTTCTGTGGTATCATCTCTTACATTTTGTCAATAATATTACTGTGGCATTTTGATGTTAAGAGACACATGTATCTTGTGGTAAAAAAACAAATGAAAGCACCAGTCAACTAATGACATGCAAATGGCTTGCATGCAATCTGGTGGTAAGCAATGTGTGAAGTACCAATGAAACTAAGACCCAGGACACCCCCTATATAAGGTGTTCTATGTCTGCCAGTCATAGCATTCCTACAAGCTGGAGAAGGACACAAGGCATAGAGCAGTAGGTAAGAGCACATTATTGGGGAAACAGTGTTTTAACTTGTGTCACTATTATTACTTTAACTTTAGCACTGACTGAATAAACACTGATTAACTCATTGTAGCATAGAAGAGTTAACTCATGCACACAAAAATAGCTCCACCTTGATGGAAGCAACAAACGCCGATGTGGTTGAAAGTTGGTGGGAGCAAGTAAACTCAGATTACCTCAAATGGAGGCAGTGATGATGTTTCAATTCATAAGTGCATCTCTTTGGGGTTGTCTTGGTTCTGTATATTCATCTACCATATTATCCTCTGTCACTAGTATTACTTTGACTTTAGCACTGACTTGTTCTTTAAATACAGTAAGTGCTACTTGTTGGGGTAGTTTTATTTGACCAGTGCACCTAACAAGAACTCCATCATGATGGTTGGAAACTCAATTTAACTATGATTGTTTTATGTCACTATTATTACTTTGACTTTAGCACCGACTTGTCCTTTAACTACAGTAAGTGCTACTTGTTGGGGTAGTTTTATTTGACTAGTGCACCTAACAAGAACTCAATCATGGCGGTTATAACAAGCATGAAACAAGAAGGATCTGTGTAAACAAATTAAGATTACCTCTAATGGAGACATTGATGATCTTTAAATTCATAAGTGCTTCCCTTTGGGGTTATCTTGTTTCTGTGGTATCATCTCTTACATTTTGTCAATAATATTACTGTGGCATTTTGATGTTAAGAGACACATGTATCTTGTGGTAAAAAAAAAAAAATGAAAGCACCAGTCAACTAATAACATGCAAATGGCTTGCATGCAATCTGGTGGTAAGCAATGTGTGAAGTACCAATGAAACTACGACCCAGGACACCCCCTATATAAGGTTTTCTATGTCTGCCATTCATAGGATTCCTACAAGCTGGAGAAGGACACAATGCATAGAGCAGTAGGTAAGAGCACATTATGGGGGAAACAGTGTTTTAACTTGGGTCACTATTATTACATTAACTTTAGCACTGACTTGTCTTTTAAATTCAGTAAGTGCTACTTGTTGGGGTAGTTTTATTTGACTAGTGCACCTAACAAGAACTCAATCATGGCGGTTATAACAAGCATGAAACAAGAAGGACCTGTGTAAACAAATTAAGATTACCTCTAATGGAGACATTGATGATCTTTAAATTCATAAGTGCTTCCCTTTGGGGTTATCTTGGTTCTGTGGTATCATCTCTTACATTTTGTCAATAATATTACTGTGTCATTTTGATGTTAAGAGACACATGTATCTTGTGGTAAAAAAACAAATGAAAGCACCAGTCAACTAATAACATGCAAATGGCTTGCATGCAATCTGGTGGTAAGCAATGTGTGAAGTACCAATGAAACTACGACCCAGGACACCCCCTATATAAGGTGTTCTATGTCTGCCATTCATAGCATTCCTACAAGCTGGAGAAGGACACAAGGCATAGAGCAGTAGGTAAGAGCACATTATGGGGGAAACAGTGTTTTAACTTGTGTCACTATTATTACTTTAACTTTAGCACTGACTTGTCTTTTAAATTCAGTAAGTGCTACTTGTTGGAGTAGTTTTAATTGACTGGTGCACATACACTATTGATGGAAATAAACACTGATTAACTCATTATAGCATAGAAGAGTTAACTCATGCACACAAAAATAGCTCCACCTCGATGGAAGCAACAAACTCAGATGTGGTTGAAAGTTGGTGGGAGCAAGTAAACTCAGATTACCTCAAATGGAGGCAGTGATGATGTTTCAATTCATAAGTGCATCTCTTTGGGGTTGTCTTGGTTCTGTATATTCATCTACCATATTATCCTCTGTCACTAGTATTACTTTGACTTTAGCACTGACTTGTTCTTTAAATACAGTAAGTGCTACTTGTTGGGGTAGTTTTATTTGACCAGTGCACCTAACAAGAACTCAATCATGATGGTTGGAAACTCAATTTAACTATGATTGTTTTATGTCACTATTATTACTTTGACTTTAGCACCGACTTGTCCTTTAACTACAGTAAGTGCTACTTGTTGGGGTAGTTTTATTTGACTAGTGCACCTAACAAGAACTCAATCATGGCGGTTATAACAAGCATGAAACAAGAAGGATCTGTGTAAACAAATTAAGATTACCTCTAATGGAGACATTGATGATCTTTAAATTCATAAGTGCTTCCCGTTGGGGTTATCTTGGTTCTGTGGTATCATCTCTTACATTTTGTCAATAATATTACTGTGGCATTTTGATGTTAAGAGACACATGTATCTTGTGGTGAAAAAAGACAAATGAAAGCACCAGTCAACTAATAACATGCAAATGGCTTGCATGCAATCTGGTGGTAAGCAATGTGTGAAGTACCAATGAAACTACGACCCAGGACACCCCCTATATAAGGTGTTCTATGTCTGCCATTCATAGCATTCCTACAAGCTGGAGAAGGACACAATGCATAGAGCAGTAGGTAAGAGCACATTATGGGGGAAACAGTGTTTTAACTTGTGTCACTATTATTACTTTAACTTTAGCACTGACTTGTCTTTTAAATTCAGTAAGTGCTACTTGTTGGGGTAGTTTTATTTGACTAGTGCACCTAACAAGAACTCAATCATGGCGGTTATAACATAACAAGCATGAAACAAGAAGGATCTGTGTAAACAAATTAAGATTACCTCTAATGGAGACATTGATGATCTTTAAATTCATAAGTGCTTCCCTTTGGGAAATGGCTTGCATGCAATCTGGTGGTAAGCAATGTGTGAAGTACCAATGAAACTAAGACCCAGGACACCCCCTATATAAGGTGTTCTATGTCTTCCATTCATAGCATTCCTACAAGCTGGAGAAGGACACAAGGCATAGAGCAGTAGGTAAGAGCACGTTATGGGGGAAACAGTGTTTTAACTTGTGTCACTATTATTACTTTAACTTTAGCACTGACTTGTCTTTTAAATTCAGTAAGTGCTACTTGTTGGGGTAGTTTTATTTGACTAGTGCACCTAACAAGAACTCAATCATGGCGGTTATAACAAGCATGAAACAAGAAGGATCTGTGTAAACAAATTAAGATTACCTCTAATGGAGGCATTGATGATCTTTAAATTCATAAGTGCTTCCCTTTGGGGTTATCTTGGTTCTGTGGTATCATCTCTTACATTTTGTCAATAATATTACTGTGGCATTTTGATGTTAAGAGACACATGTATCTTGTGGTAAAAAAACAAATGAAAGCACCAGTCAACTAATGACATGCAAATGGCTTGCATGCAATCTGGTGGTAAGCAATGTGTGAAGTACCAATGAAACTAAGACCCAGGACACCCCCTATATAAGGTGTTCTATGTCTTCCATTCATAGCATTCCTACAAGCTGGAGAAGGACACAAGGCATAGAGCAGTAGGTAAGAGCACATTATGGGGGAAACAGTGTTTTAACTTGTGTCACTATTATTACTTTAACTTTAGCACTGACTTGTCTTTTAAATTCAGTAAGTGCTACTTGTTGGGGTAGTTTTAATTGATTGGTGCACATACACTATTGATGGAAATAAACACTGATTAACTCATTATAGCATAGAAGAGTTAACTCATGCACACAAAAATAGCTCCACCTTGATGGAAGCAACAAACTCAGATGTGGTTGAAAGTTGGTGGGAGCAAGTAAACTCAGATTACCTCAAATGGAGGCAGTGATGATGTTTCAATTCATAAGTGCATCTCTTTGGGGTTGTCTTGGTTCTGTATATTCATCTACCATATTATCCTCTGTCACTAGTATTACTTTGACTTTAGCACTGACTTGTTCTTTAAATACAGTAAGTGCTACTTGTTGGGGTAGTTTTATTTGACCAGTGCACCTAACAAGAACTCAATCATGATGGTTGGAAACTCAATTTAACTATGATTGTTTTATGTCACTATTATTACTTTGACTTTAGCACCGACTTGTCCTTTAACTACAGTAAGTGCTACTTGTTGGGGTAGTTTTATTTGACTAGTGCACCTAACAAGAACTCAATCATGGCGGTTATAACAAGCATGAAACAAGAAGGATCTGTGTAAACAAATTAAGATTACCTCTAATGGAGACATTGATGATCTTTAAATTCATAAGTGCTTCCCTTTGGGGTTATCTTGGTTCTGTGGTATCATCTCTTACATTTTGTCAATAATATTACAGTGGCATTTTGATGTTAAGAGGCACATGTATCTTGTGGTAAAAAAAACAAATGAAAGCACCAGTCAACTAATAATATGCAAATGGCTTGCATGCAATCTGGTGGTAAGCAATGTGTGAAGTACCAATGAAACTAAGACCCAGGACACCCCCTATATAAGGTGTTCTATGTCTGCCAGTCATAGCATTCCTACAAGCTGGAGAAGGACACAAGGCATAGAGCAGTAGGTAAGAGCACATTATTGGGGAAACAGTGTTTTAACTTGTGTCACTATTATTACTTTAACTTTAGCACTGACTGAATAAACACTGATTAACTCATTATAGCATAGAAGAGTTAACTCATGCACACAAAAATAGCTCCACCTTGATGGAAGCAACAAACTCCGATGTGGTTGAAAGTTGGTGGGAGCAAGTAAACTCAGATTACCTCAAATGGAGGCAGTGATGATGTTTCAATTCATAAGTGCATCTCTTTGGGGTTGTCTTGGTTCTGTATATTCATCTACCATATTATCCTCTGTCACTAGTATTACTTTGACTTTAGCACTGACTTGTTCTTTAAATACAGTAAGTGCTACTTGTTGGGGTAGTTTTATTTGACCAGTGCACCTAACAAGAACTCCATCATGATGGTTGGAAACTCAATTTAACTATGATTGTTTTATGTCACTATTATTACTTTGACTTTAGCACCGACTTGTCCTTTAACTACAGTAAGTGCTACTTGTTGGGGTAGTTTTATTTGACTAGTGCACCTAACAAGAACTCAATCATGGCGGTTATAACAAGCATGAAACAAGAAGGATCTGTGTAAACAAATTAAGATTACCTCTAATGGAGACATTGATGATCTTTAAATTCATAAGTGCTTCCCTTTGGGGTTATCTTGTTTCTGTGGTATCATCTCTTACATTTTGTCAATAATATTACTGTGGCATTTTGATGTTAAGAGACACATGTATCTTGTGGTAAAAAAAAATAAATGAAAGCACCAGTCAACTAATAACATGCAAATGGCTTGCATGCAATCTGGTGGTAAGCAATGTGTGAAGTACCAATGAAACTACGACCCAGGACACCCCCTATATAAGGTTTTCTATGTCTGCCATTCATAGGATTCCTACAAGCTGGAGAAGGACACAATGCATAGAGCAGTAGGTAAGAGCACATTATGGGGGAAACAGTGTTTTAACTTGGGTCACTATTATTACATTAACTTTAGCACTGACTTGTCTTTTAAATTCAGTAAGTGCTACTTGTTGGGGTAGTTTTATTTGACTAGTGCACCTAACAAGAACTCAATCATGGCGGTTATAACAAGCATGAAACAAGAAGGACCTGTGTAAACAAATTAAGATTACCTCTAATGGAGACATTGATGATCTTTAAATTCATAAGTGCTTCCCTTTGGGAAATGGCTTGCATGCAATCTGGTGGTAAGCAATGTGTGAAGTACCAATGAAACTAAGACCCAGGACACCCCCTATATAAGGTGTTCTATGTCTTCCATTCATAGCATTCCTACAAGCTGGAGAAGGACACAAGGCATAGAGCAGTAGGTAAGAGCACATTATGGGGGAAACAGTGTTTTAACTTGTGTCACTATTATTACTTTAACTTTAGCACTGACTTGTCTTTTAAATTCAGTAAGTGCTACTTGTTGGGGTAGTTTTATTTGACTAGTGCACCTAACAAGAACTCAATCATGGCGGTTATAACAAGCATGAAACAAGAAGGATCTGTGTAAACAAATTAAGATTACCTCTAATGGAGACATTGATGATCTTTAAATTCATAAGTGCTTCCCTTTGGGGTTATCTTGGTTCTGTGGTATCATCTCTTACATTTTGTCAATAATATTACTGTGGCATTTTGATGTTAAGAGACACATGTATCTTGTGGTAAAAAAAAAAATGAAAGCACCAGTCAACTAATGACATGCAAATGGCTTGCATGCAATCTGGTGGTAAGCAATGTGTGAAGTACCAATGAAACTAAGACCCAGGACACCCCCTATATAAGGTGTTCTATGTCTGCCAGTCATAGCATTCCTACAAGCTGGAGAAGGACACAAGGCATAGAGCAGTAGGTAAGAGCACATTATGGGGGAAACAGTGTTTTAACTTGTGTCACTATTATCACTTTAACTTTAGCACTGACTTGTCTTTTAAATTCAGTAAGTGCTACTTGTTGGGGTAGTTTTAATTGACTGGTGCACATACACTATTGATGGAAATAAACACTGATTAACTCATTATAGCATAGAAGAGTTAACTCATGCACACAAAAATAGCTCCACCTTGATGGAAGCAACAAACTCAGATGTGGTTGAAAGTTGGTGGGAGCAAGTAAACTCAGATTACCTCAAATGGAGGCAGTGATGATGTTTCAATTCATAAGTGCATCTCTTTGGGGTTGTCTTGGTTCTGTATATTCATCTACCATATTATCCTCTGTCACTAGTATTACTTTGACTTTAGCACTGACTTGTTCTTTAAATACAGTAAGTGCTACTTGTTGGGGTAGTTTTATTTGACCAGTGCACCTAACAAGAACTCAATCATGATGGTTGGAAACTCAATTTAACTATGATTGTTTTATGTCACTATTATTACTTTGACTTTAGCACCGACTTGTCCTTTAACTACAGTAAGTGCTACTTGTTGGGGTAGTTTTATTTGACTAGTGCACCTAACAAGAACTCAAATCATGGCGGTTATAACAAGCATGAAACAAGAAGTATCTGTGTAAACAAATTAAGATTACCTCTAATGGAGACATTGATGATCTTTAAATTCATAAGTGCTTCCCTTTGGGGTTATCTTGGTTCTGTGGTATCATCTCTTACATTTTGTCAATAATATTACTGTGTCATTTTGATGTTAAGAGACACATGTATCTTGTGGTAAAAAAACAAATGAAAGCACCAGTCAACTAATAACATGCAAATGGCTTGCATGCAATCTGGTGGTAAGCAATGTGTGAAGTACCAATGAAACTACGACCCAGGACACCCCCTATATAAGGTGTTCTATGTCTGCCATTCATAGCATTCCTACAAGCTGGAGAAGGACACAAGGCATAGAGCAGTAGGTAAGAGCACATTATGGGGGAAACAGTGTTTTAACTTGTGTCACTATTATTACTTTAACTTTAGCACTGACTTGTCTTTTAAATTCAGTAAGTGCTACTTGTTGGAGTAGTTTTAATTGACTGGTGCACATACACTATTGATGGAAATAAACACTGATTAACTCATTATAGCATAGAAGAGTTAACTCATGCACACAAAAATAGCTCCACCTCGATGGAAGCAACAAACTCAGATGTGGTTGAAAGTTGGTGGGAGCAAGTAAACTCAGATTACCTCAAATGGAGGCAGTGATGATGTTTCAATTCATAAGTGCATCTCTTTGGGGTTGTCTTGGTTCTGTATATTCATCTACCATATTATCCTCTGTCACTAGTATTACTTTGACTTTAGCACTGACTTGTTCTTTAAATACAGTAAGTGCTACTTGTTGGGGTAGTTTTATTTGACCAGTGCACCTAACAAGAACTCAATCATGATGGTTGGAAACTCAATTTAACTATGATTGTTTTATGTCACTAGTATTACTTTGACTTTAGCACCGACTTGTCCTTTAACTACAGTAAGTGCTACTTGTTGGGGTAGTTTTATTTGACTAGTGCACCTAACAAGAACTCAATCATGGCGGTTATAACAAGCATGAAACAAGAAGGATCTGTGTAAACAAATTAAGATTACCTCTAATGGAGACATTGATGATCTTTAAATTCATAAGTGCTTCCCTTTGGGGTTATCTTGGTTCTGTGGTATCATCTCTTACATTTTGTCAATAATATTACTGTGGCATTTTGATGTTAAGAGACACATGTATCTTGTGGTAAAAAAAAAAATGAAAGCACCAGTCAACTAATGACATGCAAATGGCTTGCATGCAATCTGGTGGTAAGCAATGTGTGAAGTACCAATGAAACTAAGACCCAGGACACCCCCTATATAAGGTGTTCTATGTCTGCCAGTCATAGCATTCCTACAAGCTGGAGAAGGACACAAGGCATAGAGCAGTAGGTAAGAGCACATTATGGGGGAAACAGTGTTTTAACTTGTGTCACTATTATCACTTTAACTTTAGCACTGACTTGTCTTTTAAATTCAGTAAGTGCTACTTGTTGGGGTAGTTTTAATTGACTGGTGCACATACACTATTGATGGAAATAAACACTGATTAACTCATTATAGCATAGAAGAGTTAACTCATGCACACAAAAATAGCTCCACCTTGATGGAAGCAACAAACTCAGATGTGGTTGAAAGTTGGTGGGAGCAAGTAAACTCAGATTACCTCAAATGGAGGCAGTGATGATGTTTCAATTCATAAGTGCATCTCTTTGGGGTTGTCTTGGTTCTGTATATTCATCTACCATATTATCCTCTGTCACTAGTATTACTTTGACTTTAGCACTGACTTGTTCTTTAAATACAGTAAGTGCTACTTGTTGGGGTAGTTTTATTTGACCAGTGCACCTAACAAGAACTCAATCATGATGGTTGGAAACTCAATTTAACTATGATTGTTTTATGTCACTATTATTACTTTGACTTTAGCACCGACTTGTCCTTTAACTACAGTAAGTGCTACTTGTTGGGGTAGTTTTATTTGACTAGTGCACCTAACAAGAACTCAAATCATGGCGGTTATAACAAGCATGAAACAAGAAGTATCTGTGTAAACAAATTAAGATTACCTCTAATGGAGACATTGATGATCTTTAAATTCATAAGTGCTTCCCTTTGGGGTTATCTTGGTTCTGTGGTATCATCTCTTACATTTTGTCAATAATATTACTGTGTCATTTTGATGTTAAGAGACACATGTATCTTGTGGTAAAAAAACAAATGAAAGCACCAGTCAACTAATAACATGCAAATGGCTTGCATGCAATCTGGTGGTAAGCAATGTGTGAAGTACCAATGAAACTACGACCCAGGACACCCCCTATATAAGGTGTTCTATGTCTGCCATTCATAGCATTCCTACAAGCTGGAGAAGGACACAAGGCATAGAGCAGTAGGTAAGAGCACATTATGGGGGAAACAGTGTTTTAACTTGTGTCACTATTATTACTTTAACTTTAGCACTGACTTGTCTTTTAAATTCAGTAAGTGCTACTTGTTGGAGTAGTTTTAATTGACTGGTGCACATACACTATTGATGGAAATAAACACTGATTAACTCATTATAGCATAGAAGAGTTAACTCATGCACACAAAAATAGCTCCACCTCGATGGAAGCAACAAACTCAGATGTGGTTGAAAGTTGGTGGGAGCAAGTAAACTCAGATTACCTCAAATGGAGGCAGTGATGATGTTTCAATTCATAAGTGCATCTCTTTGGGGTTGTCTTGGTTCTGTATATTCATCTACCATATTATCCTCTGTCACTAGTATTACTTTGACTTTAGCACTGACTTGTTCTTTAAATACAGTAAGTGCTACTTGTTGGGGTAGTTTTATTTGACCAGTGCACCTAACAAGAACTCAATCATGATGGTTGGAAACTCAATTTAACTATGATTGTTTTATGTCACTAGTATTACTTTGACTTTAGCACCGACTTGTCCTTTAACTACAGTAAGTGCTACTTGTTGGGGTAGTTTTATTTGACTAGTGCACCTAACAAGAACTCAATCATGGCGGTTATAACAAGCATGAAACAAGAAGGATCTGTGTAAACAAATTAAGATTACCTCTAATGGAGACATTGATGATCTTTAAATTCATAAGTGCTTCCCTTTGGGGTTATCTTGTTTCTGTGGTATCATCTCTTACATTTTGTCAATAATATTACTGTGGCATTTTGATGTTAAGAGACACATGTATCTTGTGGTAAAAAAAAAAAAATGAAAGCACCAGTCAACTAATAACATGCAAATGGCTTGCATGCAATCTGGTGGTAAGCAATGTGTGAAGTACCAATGAAACTACGACCCAGGACACCCCCTATATAAGGTTTTCTATGTCTGCCATTCATAGGATTCCTACAAGCTGGAGAAGGACAAAATGCATAGAGCAGTAGGTAAGAGCACATTATGGGGGAAACAGTGTTTTAACTTGGGTCACTATTATTACATTAACTTTAGCACTGACTTGTCTTTTAAATTCAGTAAGTGCTACTTGTTGGGGTAGTTTTATTTGACTAGTGCACCTAACAAGAACTCAATCATGGCGGTTATAACAAGCATGAAACAAGAAGGACCTGTGTAAACAAATTAAGATTACCTCTAATGGAGACATTGATGATCTTTAAATTCATAAGTGCTTCCCTTTGGGGTTATCTTGGTTCTGTGGTATCATCTCTTACATTTTGTCAATAATATTACTGTGTCATTTTGATGTTAAGAGACACATGTATCTTGTGGTAAAAAAACAAATGAAAGCACCAGTCAACTAATAACATGCAAATGGCTTGCATGCAATCTGGTGGTAAGCAATGTGTGAAGTACCAATGAAACTACGACCCAGGACACCCCCTATATAAGGTGTTCTATGTCTGCCATTCATAGCATTCCTACAAGCTGGAGAAGGACACAAGGCATAGAGCAGTAGGTAAGAGCACATTATGGGGGAAACAGTGTTTTAACTTGTGTCACTATTATTACTTTAACTTTAGCACTGACTTGTCTTTTAAATTCAGTAAGTGCTACTTGTTGGAGTAGTTTTAATTGACTGGTGCACATACACTATTGATGGAAATAAACACTGATTAACTCATTATAGCATAGAAGAGTTAACTCATGCACACAAAAATAGCTCCACCTCGATGGAAGCAACAAACTCAGATGTGGTTGAAAGTTGGTGGGAGCAAGTAAACTCAGATTACCTCAAATGGAGGCAGTGATGATGTTTCAATTCATAAGTGCATCTCTTTGGGGTTGTCTTGGTTCTGTATATTCATCTACCATATTATCCTCTGTCACTAGTATTACTTTGACTTTAGCACTGACTTGTTCTTTAAATACAGTAAGTGCTACTTGTTGGGGTAGTTTTATTTGACCAGTGCACCTAACAAGAACTCAATCATGATGGTTGGAAACTCAATTTAACTATGATTGTTTTATGTCACTATTATTACTTTGACTTTAGCACCGACTTGTCCTTTAACTACAGTAAGTGCTACTTGTTGGGGTAGTTTTATTTGACTAGTGCACCTAACAAGAACTCAATCATGGCGGTTATAACAAGCATGAAACAAGAAGGATCTGTGTAAACAAATTAAGATTACCTCTAATGGAGACATTGATGATCTTTAAATTCATAAGTGCTTCCCGTTGGGGTTATCTTGGTTCTGTGGTATCATCTCTTACATTTTGTCAATAATATTACTGTGGCATTTTGATGTTAAGAGACACATGTATCTTGTGGTGAAAAAAGACAAATGAAAGCACCAGTCAACTAATAACATGCAAATGGCTTGCATGCAATCTGGTGGTAAGCAATGTGTGAAGTACCAATGAAACTACGACCCAGGACACCCCCTATATAAGGTGTTCTATGTCTGCCATTCATAGCATTCCTACAAGCTGGAGAAGGACACAATGCATAGAGCAGTAGGTAAGAGCACATTATGGGGGAAACAGTGTTTTAACTTGTGTCACTATTATTACTTTAACTTTAGCACTGACTTGTCTTTTAAATTCAGTAAGTGCTACTTGTTGGGGTAGTTTTATTTGACTAGTGCACCTAACAAGAACTCAATCATGGCGGTTATAACATAACAAGCATGAAACAAGAAGGATCTGTGTAAACAAATTAAGATTACCTCTAATGGAGACATTGATGATCTTTAAATTCATAAGTGCTTCCCTTTGGGAAATGGCTTGCATGCAATCTGGTGGTAAGCAATGTGTGAAGTACCAATGAAACTAAGACCCAGGACACCCCCTATATAAGGTGTTCTATGTCTTCCATTCATAGCATTCCTACAAGCTGGAGAAGGACACAAGGCATAGAGCAGTAGGTAAGAGCACATTATGGGGGAAACAGTGTTTTAACTTGTGTCACTATTATTACTTTAACTTTAGCACTGACTTGTCTTTTAAATTCAGTAAGTGCTACTTGTTGGGGTAGTTTTATTTGACTAGTGCACCTAACAAGAACTCAATCATGGCGGTTATAACAAGCATGAAACAAGAAGGATCTGTGTAAACAAATTAAGATTACCTCTAATGGAGACATTGATGATCTTTAAATTCATAAGTGCTTCCCTTTGGGGTTATCTTGTTTCTGTGGTATCATCTCTTACATTTTGTCAATAATATTACTGTGGCATTTTGATGTTAAGAGACACATGTATCTTGTGGTAAAAAAAAATAAATGAAAGCACCAGTCAACTAATAACATGCAAATGGCTTGCATGCAATCTGGTGGTAAGCAATGTGTGAAGTACCAATGAAACTACGACCCAGGACACCCCCTATATAAGGTTTTCTATGTCTGCCATTCATAGGATTCCTACAAGCTGGAGAAGGACACAATGCATAGAGCAGTAGGTAAGAGCACATTATGGGGGAAACAGTGTTTTAACTTGGGTCACTATTATTACATTAACTTTAGCACTGACTTGTCTTTTAAATTCAGTAAGTGCTACTTGTTGGGGTAGTTTTATTTGACTAGTGCACCTAACAAGAACTCAATCATGGCGGTTATAACAAGCATGAAACAAGAAGGACCTGTGTAAACAAATTAAGATTACCTCTAATGGAGACATTGATGATCTTTAAATTCATAAGTGCTTCCCTTTGGGGTTATCTTGGTTCTGTGGTATCATCTCTTACATTTTGTCAATAATATTACTGTGTCATTTTGATGTTAAGAGACACATGTATCTTGTGGTAAAAAAACAAATGAAAGCACCAGTCAACTAATAACATGCAAATGGCTTGCATGCAATCTGGTGGTAAGCAATGTGTGAAGTACCAATGAAACTACGACCCAGGACACCCCCTATATAAGGTGTTCTATGTCTGCCATTCATAGCATTCCTACAAGCTGGAGAAGGACACAAGGCATAGAGCAGTAGGTAAGAGCACATTATGGGGGAAACAGTGTTTTAACTTGTGTCACTATTATTACTTTAACTTTAGCACTGACTTGTCTTTTAAATTCAGTAAGTGCTACTTGTTGGAGTAGTTTTAATTGACTGGTGCACATACACTATTGATGGAAATAAACACTGATTAACTCATTATAGCATAGAAGAGTTAACTCATGCACACAAAAATAGCTCCACCTCGATGGAAGCAACAAACTCAGATGTGGTTGAAAGTTGGTGGGAGCAAGTAAACTCAGATTACCTCAAATGGAGGCAGTGATGATGTTTCAATTCATAAGTGCATCTCTTTGGGGTTGTCTTGGTTCTGTATATTCATCTACCATATTATCCTCTGTCACTAGTATTACTTTGACTTTAGCACTGACTTGTTCTTTAAATACAGTAAGTGCTACTTGTTGGGGTAGTTTTATTTGACCAGTGCACCTAACAAGAACTCAATCATGATGGTTGGAAACTCAATTTAACTATGATTGTTTTATGTCACTATTATTACTTTGACTTTAGCACCGACTTGTCCTTTAACTACAGTAAGTGCTACTTGTTGGGGTAGTTTTATTTGACTAGTGCACCTAACAAGAACTCAATCATGGCGGTTATAACAAGCATGAAACAAGAAGGATCTGTGTAAACAAATTAAGATTACCTCTAATGGAGACATTGATGATCTTTAAATTCATAAGTGCTTCCCGTTGGGGTTATCTTGGTTCTGTGGTATCATCTCTTACATTTTGTCAATAATATTACTGTGGCATTTTGATGTTAAGAGACACATGTATCTTGTGGTGAAAAAAGACAAATGAAAGCACCAGTCAACTAATAACATGCAAATGGCTTGCATGCAATCTGGTGGTAAGCAATGTGTGAAGTACCAATGAAACTACGACCCAGGACACCCCCTATATAAGGTGTTCTATGTCTGCCATTCATAGCATTCCTACAAGCTGAAGAAGGACACAATGCATAGAGCAGTAGGTAAGAGCACATTATGGGGGAAACAGTGTTTTAACTTGTGTCACTATTATTACTTTAACTTTAGCACTGACTTGTCTTTTAAATTCAGTAAGTGCTACTTGTTGGGGTAGTTTTATTTGACTAGTGCACCTAACAAGAACTCAATCATGGCGGTTATAACATAACAAGCATGAAACAAGAAGGATCTGTGTAAACAAATTAAGATTACCTCTAATGGAGACATTGATGATCTTTAAATTCATAAGTGCTTCCCTTTGGGAAATGGCTTGCATGCAATCTGGTGGTAAGCAATGTGTGAAGTACCAATGAAACTAAGACCCAGGACACCCCCTATATAAGGTGTTCTATGTCTTCCATTCATAGCATTCCTACAAGCTGGAGAAGGACACAAGGCATAGAGCAGTAGGTAAGAGCACATTATGGGGGAAACAGTGTTTTAACTTGTGTCACTATTATTACTTTAACTTTAGCACTGACTTGTCTTTTAAATTCAGTAAGTGCTACTTGTTGGGGTAGTTTTATTTGACTAGTGCACCTAACAAGAACTCAATCATGGCGGTTATAACAAGCATGAAACAAGAAGGATCTGTGTAAACAAATTAAGATTACCTCTAATGGAGACATTTATGATCTTTAAATTCATAAGTGCTTCCCTTTGGGGTTATCTTGGTTCTGTGGTATCATCTCTTACATTTTGTCAATAATATTACTGTGGCATTTTGATGTTAAGAGACACATGTATCTTGTGGTAAAAAAACAAATGAAAGCACCAGTCAACTAATGACATGCAAATGGCTTGCATGCAATCTGGTGGTAAGCAATGTGTGAAGTACCAATGAAACTAAGACCCAGGACACCCCCTATATAAGGTGTTCTATGTCTGCCAGTCATAGCATTCCTACAAGCTGGAGAAGGACACAAGGCATAGAGCAGTAGGTAAGAGCACATTATGGGGGAAACAGTGTTTTAACTTGTGTCACTATTATCACTTTAACTTTAGCACTGACTTGTCTTTTAAATTCAGTAAGTGCTACTTGTTGGGGTAGTTTTAATTGACTGGTGCACATACACTATTGATGGAAATAAACACTGATTAACTCATTAAAGCATAGAAGAGTTAACTCATGCACACAAAAATAGCTCCACCTTGATGGAAGCAACAAACTCAGATGTGGTTGAAAGTTGGTGGGAGCAAGTAAACTCAGATTACCTCAAATGGAGGCAGTGATGATGTTTCAATTCATAAGTGCATCTCTTTGGGGTTGTCTTGGTTCTGTATATTCATCTACCATATTATCCTCTGTCACTAGTATTACTTTGACTTTAGCACTGACTTGTTCTTTAAATACAGTAAGTGCTACTTGTTGGGGTAGTTTTATTTGACCAGTGCACCTAACAAGAACTCAATCATGATGGTTGGAAACTCAATTTAACTATGATTGTTTTATGTCACTAGTATTACTTTGACTTTAGCACCGACTTGTCCTTTAACTACAGTAAGTGCTACTTGTTGGGGTAGTTTTATTTGACTAGTGCACCTAACAAGAACTCAATCATGGCGGTTATAACAAGCATGAAACAAGAAGGATCTGTGTAAACAAATTAAGATTACCTCTAATGGAGACATTGATGATCTTTAAATTCATAAGTGCTTCCCTTTGGGGTTATCTTGTTTCTGTGGTATCATCTCTTACATTTTGTCAATAATATTACTGTGGCATTTTGATGTTAAGAGACACATGTATCTTGTGGTAAAAAAAAAAAAATGAAAGCACCAGTCAACTAATAACATGCAAATGGCTTGCATGCAATCTGGTGGTAAGCAATGTGTGAAGTACCAATGAAACTACGACCCAGGACACCCCCTATATAAGGTTTTCTATGTCTGCCATTCATAGGATTCCTACAAGCTGGAGAAGGACAAAATGCATAGAGCAGTAGGTAAGAGCACATTATGGGGGAAACAGTGTTTTAACTTGGGTCACTATTATTACATTAACTTTAGCACTGACTTGTCTTTTAAATTCAGTAAGTGCTACTTGTTGGGGTAGTTTTATTTGACTAGTGCACCTAACAAGAACTCAATCATGGCGGTTATAACAAGCATGAAACAAGAAGGACCTGTGTAAACAAATTAAGATTACCTCTAATGGAGACATTGATGATCTTTAAATTCATAAGTGCTTCCCTTTGGGGTTATCTTGGTTCTGTGGTATCATCTCTTACATTTTGTCAATAATATTACTGTGTCATTTTGATGTTAAGAGACACATGTATCTTGTGGTAAAAAAACAAATGAAAGCACCAGTCAACTAATAACATGCAAATGGCTTGCATGCAATCTGGTGGTAAGCAATGTGTGAAGTACCAATGAAACTACGACCCAGGACACCCCCTATATAAGGTGTTCTATGTCTGCCATTCATAGCATTCCTACAAGCTGGAGAAGGACACAAGGCATAGAGCAGTAGGTAAGAGCACATTATGGGGGAAACAGTGTTTTAACTTGTGTCACTATTATTACTTTAACTTTAGCACTGACTTGTCTTTTAAATTCAGTAAGTGCTACTTGTTGGAGTAGTTTTAATTGACTGGTGCACATACACTATTGATGGAAATAAACACTGATTAACTCATTATAGCATAGAAGAGTTAACTCATGCACACAAAAATAGCTCCACCTCGATGGAAGCAACAAACTCAGATGTGGTTGAAAGTTGGTGGGAGCAAGTAAACTCAGATTACCTCAAATGGAGGCAGTGATGATGTTTCAATTCATAAGTGCATCTCTTTGGGGTTGTCTTGGTTCTGTATATTCATCTACCATATTATCCTCTGTCACTAGTATTACTTTGACTTTAGCACTGACTTGTTCTTTAAATACAGTAAGTGCTACTTGTTGGGGTAGTTTTATTTGACCAGTGCACCTAACAAGAACTCAATCATGATGGTTGGAAACTCAATTTAACTATGATTGTTTTATGTCACTATTATTACTTTGACTTTAGCACCGACTTGTCCTTTAACTACAGTAAGTGCTACTTGTTGGGGTAGTTTTATTTGACTAGTGCACCTAACAAGAACTCAATCATGGCGGTTATAACAAGCATGAAACAAGAAGGATCTGTGTAAACAAATTAAGATTACCTCTAATGGAGACATTGATGATCTTTAAATTCATAAGTGCTTCCCGTTGGGGTTATCTTGGTTCTGTGGTATCATCTCTTACATTTTGTCAATAATATTACTGTGGCATTTTGATGTTAAGAGACACATGTATCTTGTGGTGAAAAAAGACAAATGAAAGCACCAGTCAACTAATAACATGCAAATGGCTTGCATGCAATCTGGTGGTAAGCAATGTGTGAAGTACCAATGAAACTACGACCCAGGACACCCCCTATATAAGGTGTTCTATGTCTGCCATTCATAGCATTCCTACAAGCTGGAGAAGGACACAATGCATAGAGCAGTAGGTAAGAGCACATTATGGGGGAAACAGTGTTTTAACTTGTGTCACTATTATTACTTTAACTTTAGCACTGACTTGTCTTTTAAATTCAGTAAGTGCTACTTGTTGGGGTAGTTTTATTTGACTAGTGCACCTAACAAGAACTCAATCATGGCGGTTATAACATAACAAGCATGAAACAAGAAGGATCTGTGTAAACAAATTAAGATTACCTCTAATGGAGACATTGATGATCTTTAAATTCATAAGTGCTTCCCTTTGGGAAATGGCTTGCATGCAATCTGGTGGTAAGCAATGTGTGAAGTACCAATGAAACTAAGACCCAGGACACCCCCTATATAAGGTGTTCTATGTCTTCCATTCATAGCATTCCTACAAGCTGGAGAAGGACACAAGGCATAGAGCAGTAGGTAAGAGCACATTATGGGGGAAACAGTGTTTTAACTTGTGTCACTATTATTACTTTAACTTTAGCACTGACTTGTCTTTTAAATTCAGTAAGTGCTACTTGTTGGGGTAGTTTTATTTGACTAGTGCACCTAACAAGAACTCAATCATGGCGGTTATAACAAGCATGAAACAAGAAGGATCTGTGTAAACAAATTAAGATTACCTCTAATGGAGACATTGATGATCTTTAAATTCATAAGTGCTTCCCTTTGGGGTTATCTTGTTTCTGTGGTATCATCTCTTACATTTTGTCAATAATATTACTGTGGCATTTTGATGTTAAGAGACACATGTATCTTGTGGTAAAAAAAAATAAATGAAAGCACCAGTCAACTAATAACATGCAAATGGCTTGCATGCAATCTGGTGGTAAGCAATGTGTGAAGTACCAATGAAACTACGACCCAGGACACCCCCTATATAAGGTTTTCTATGTCTGCCATTCATAGGATTCCTACAAGCTGGAGAAGGACACAATGCATAGAGCAGTAGGTAAGAGCACATTATGGGGGAAACAGTGTTTTAACTTGGGTCACTATTATTACATTAACTTTAGCACTGACTTGTCTTTTAAATTCAGTAAGTGCTACTTGTTGGGGTAGTTTTATTTGACTAGTGCACCTAACAAGAACTCAATCATGGCGGTTATAACAAGCATGAAACAAGAAGGACCTGTGTAAACAAATTAAGATTACCTCTAATGGAGACATTGATGATCTTTAAATTCATAAGTGCTTCCCTTTGGGGTTATCTTGGTTCTGTGGTATCATCTCTTACATTTTGTCAATAATATTACTGTGTCATTTTGATGTTAAGAGACACATGTATCTTGTGGTAAAAAAACAAATGAAAGCACCAGTCAACTAATAACATGCAAATGGCTTGCATGCAATCTGGTGGTAAGCAATGTGTGAAGTACCAATGAAACTACGACCCAGGACACCCCCTATATAAGGTGTTCTATGTCTGCCATTCATAGCATTCCTACAAGCTGGAGAAGGACACAAGGCATAGAGCAGTAGGTAAGAGCACATTATGGGGGAAACAGTGTTTTAACTTGTGTCACTATTATTACTTTAACTTTAGCACTGACTTGTCTTTTAAATTCAGTAAGTGCTACTTGTTGGAGTAGTTTTAATTGACTGGTGCACATACACTATTGATGGAAATAAACACTGATTAACTCATTATAGCATAGAAGAGTTAACTCATGCACACAAAAATAGCTCCACCTCGATGGAAGCAACAAACTCAGATGTGGTTGAAAGTTGGTGGGAGCAAGTAAACTCAGATTACCTCAAATGGAGGCAGTGATGATGTTTCAATTCATAAGTGCATCTCTTTGGGGTTGTCTTGGTTCTGTATATTCATCTACCATATTATCCTCTGTCACTAGTATTACTTTGACTTTAGCACTGACTTGTTCTTTAAATACAGTAAGTGCTACTTGTTGGGGTAGTTTTATTTGACCAGTGCACCTAACAAGAACTCAATCATGATGGTTGGAAACTCAATTTAACTATGATTGTTTTATGTCACTATTATTACTTTGACTTTAGCACCGACTTGTCCTTTAACTACAGTAAGTGCTACTTGTTGGGGTAGTTTTATTTGACTAGTGCACCTAACAAGAACTCAATCATGGCGGTTATAACAAGCATGAAACAAGAAGGATCTGTGTAAACAAATTAAGATTACCTCTAATGGAGACATTGATGATCTTTAAATTCATAAGTGCTTCCCGTTGGGGTTATCTTGGTTCTGTGGTATCATCTCTTACATTTTGTCAATAATATTACTGTGGCATTTTGATGTTAAGAGACACATGTATCTTGTGGTGAAAAAAGACAAATGAAAGCACCAGTCAACTAATAACATGCAAATGGCTTGCATGCAATCTGGTGGTAAGCAATGTGTGAAGTACCAATGAAACTACGACCCAGGACACCCCCTATATAAGGTGTTCTATGTCTGCCATTCATAGCATTCCTACAAGCTGAAGAAGGACACAATGCATAGAGCAGTAGGTAAGAGCACATTATGGGGGAAACAGTGTTTTAACTTGTGTCACTATTATTACTTTAACTTTAGCACTGACTTGTCTTTTAAATTCAGTAAGTGCTACTTGTTGGGGTAGTTTTATTTGACTAGTGCACCTAACAAGAACTCAATCATGGCGGTTATAACATAACAAGCATGAAACAAGAAGGATCTGTGTAAACAAATTAAGATTACCTCTAATGGAGACATTGATGATCTTTAAATTCATAAGTGCTTCCCTTTGGGAAATGGCTTGCATGCAATCTGGTGGTAAGCAATGTGTGAAGTACCAATGAAACTAAGACCCAGGACACCCCCTATATAAGGTGTTCTATGTCTTCCATTCATAGCATTCCTACAAGCTGGAGAAGGACACAAGGCATAGAGCAGTAGGTAAGAGCACATTATGGGGGAAACAGTGTTTTAACTTGTGTCACTATTATTACTTTAACTTTAGCACTGACTTGTCTTTTAAATTCAGTAAGTGCTACTTGTTGGGGTAGTTTTATTTGACTAGTGCACCTAACAAGAACTCAATCATGGCGGTTATAACAAGCATGAAACAAGAAGGATCTGTGTAAACAAATTAAGATTACCTCTAATGGAGACATTGATGATCTTTAAATTCATAAGTGCTTCCCTTTGGGGTTATCTTGGTTCTGTGGTATCATCTCTTACATTTTGTCAATAATATTACTGTGGCATTTTGATGTTAAGAGACACATGTATCTTGTGGTAAAAAAACAAATGAAAGCACCAGTCAACTAATGACATGCAAATGGCTTGCATGCAATCTGGTGGTAAGCAATGTGTGAAGTACCAATGAAACTAAGACCCAGGACACCCCCTATATAAGGTGTTCTATGTCTGCCAGT
Organism: Protomyctophum bolini; assembly: GCF_963924005.1. Taxonomy (NCBI): domain Eukaryota; kingdom Metazoa; phylum Chordata; class Actinopteri; order Myctophiformes; family Myctophidae; genus Protomyctophum; species Protomyctophum bolini. The sequence goes on from NC_137875.1 coordinate 43,799,546, forward strand.
CATAGCATTCCTACAAGCTGGAGAAGGACACAAGGCATAGAGCAGTAGGTAAGAGCACATTATGGGGGAAACAGTGTTTTAACTTGTGTCACTATTATCACTTTAACTTTAGCACTGACTTGTCTTTTAAATTCAGTAAGTGCTACTTGTTGGGGTAGTTTTAATTGACTGGTGCACATACACTATTGATGGAAATAAACACTGATTAACTCATTATAGCATAGAAGAGTTAACTCATGCACACAAAAATAGCTCCACCTTGATGGAAGCAACAAACTCAGATGTGGTTGAAAGTTGGTGGGAGCAAGTAAACTCAGATTACCTCAAATGGAGGCAGTGATGATGTTTCAATTCATAAGTGCATCTCTTTGGGGTTGTCTTGGTTCTGTATATTCATCTACCATATTATCCTCTGTCACTAGTATTACTTTGACTTTAGCACTGACTTGTTCTTTAAATACAGTAAGTGCTACTTGTTGGGGTAGTTTTATTTGACCAGTGCACCTAACAAGAACTCAATCATGATGGTTGGAAACTCAATTTAACTATGATTGTTTTATGTCACTATTATTACTTTGACTTTAGCACCGACTTGTCCTTTAACTACAGTAAGTGCTACTTGTTGGGGTAGTTTTATTTGACTAGTGCACCTAACAAGAACTCAAATCATGGCGGTTATAACAAGCATGAAACAAGAAGTATCTGTGTAAACAAATTAAGATTACCTCTAATGGAGACATTGATGATCTTTAAATTCATAAGTGCTTCCCTTTGGGGTTATCTTGGTTCTGTGGTATCATCTCTTACATTTTGTCAATAATATTACTGTGTCATTTTGATGTTAAGAGACACATGTATCTTGTGGTAAAAAAACAAATGAAAGCACCAGTCAACTAATAACATGCAAATGGCTTGCATGCAATCTGGTGGTAAGCAATGTGTGAAGTACCAATGAAACTACGACCCAGGACACCCCCTATATAAGGTGTTCTATGTCTGCCATTCATAGCATTCCTACAAGCTGGAGAAGGACACAAGGCATAGAGCAGTAGGTAAGAGCACATTATGGGGGAAACAGTGTTTTAACTTGTGTCACTATTATTACTTTAACTTTAGCACTGACTTGTCTTTTAAATTCAGTAAGTGCTACTTGTTGGAGTAGTTTTAATTGACTGGTGCACATACACTATTGATGGAAATAAACACTGATTAACTCATTATAGCATAGAAGAGTTAACTCATGCACACAAAAATAGCTCCACCTCGATGGAAGCAACAAACTCAGATGTGGTTGAAAGTTGGTGGGAGCAAGTAAACTCAGATTACCTCAAATGGAGGCAGTGATGATGTTTCAATTCATAAGTGCATCTCTTTGGGGTTGTCTTGGTTCTGTATATTCATCTACCATATTATCCTCTGTCACTAGTATTACTTTGACTTTAGCACTGACTTGTTCTTTAAATACAGTAAGTGCTACTTGTTGGGGTAGTTTTATTTGACCAGTGCACCTAACAAGAACTCAATCATGATGGTTGGAAACTCAATTTAACTATGATTGTTTTATGTCACTATTATTACTTTGACTTTAGCACCGACTTGTCCTTTAACTACAGTAAGTGCTACTTGTTGGGGTAGTTTTATTTGACTAGTGCACCTAACAAGAACTCAATCATGGCGGTTATAACAAGCATGAAACAAGAAGGATCTGTGTAAACAAATTAAGATTACCTCTAATGGAGACATTGATGATCTTTAAATTCATAAGTGCTTCCCGTTGGGGTTATCTTGGTTCTGTGGTATCATCTCTTACATTTTGTCAATAATATTACTGTAACATTTTGATGTTAAGAGACACATGTATATTGTGGTGAAAAAAGACAAATGAAAGCACCAGTCAACTAAAAACATGCAAATGGCTTGCATGCAATCTGGTGGTAAGCAATGTGTGAAGTACCAATGAAACTACGACCCATGACACCCCCTATATAAGGTGTTCTATGTCTGCCATTCATAGCATTCCTACAAGCTGGAGAAGGACACAAGGCATAGAGCAGTAGGTAAGAGCCCATTATTGGGGAAACAGTGTTTTAACTTGTGTCACTATTATTACTTTAACTTTAGCACTGACTTGTCTTTTAAATTCAGTAAGTGCTACTTGTTGGAGTAGTTTTAATTGACTGGTGCACATACACTATTGATGGAAATAAACACTGATTAACTCATTATAGCATAGAAGAGTTAACTCATGCACACAAAAATAGCTCCACCTCGATGGAAGCAACAAACTCAGATGTGGTTGAAAGTTGGTGGGAGCAAGTAAACTCAAGATTACCTCAAATGGAGGCAGTGATGATGTTTCAATTCATAAGTGCATCTCTTTGGGGTTGTCTTGGTTCTGTATATTCATCTACCATATTATCCTCTGTCACTAGTATTACTTTGACTTTAGCACTGACTTGTCCTTTAACTACAGTAAGTGCTACTTGTTGGGGTAGTTTTATTTGACTAGTGCACCTAACAAGAACTCAATCATGGCGGTTATAACAAGCATGAAACAAGAAGGATCTGTGTAAACAAATTAAGATTACCTCTAATGGAGACATTGATGATCTTTAAATTCATAAGTGCTTCCCTTTGGGGTTATCTTGGTTCTGTGGTATCATCTCTTACATTTTGTCAATAATATTACTGTGGCATTTTGATGTTAAGAGACACATGTATCTTGTGGTGAAAAAAGACAAATGAAAGCACCAGTCAACTAATAACATGCAAATGGCTTGCATGCAATCTGGTGGTAAGCAATGTGTGAAGTACCAATGAAACTACGACCCATGACACCCCCTATATAAGGTGTTCTATGTCTGCCATTCATAGCATTCCTACAAGCTGGAGAAGGACACAAGGCATAGAGCAGTAGGTAAGAGCCCATTATTGGGGAAACAGTGTTTTAACTTGTGTCACTATTATTACTTTAACTTTAGCACTGACTTGTCTTTTAAATTCAGTAAGTGCTACTTGTTGGAGTAGTTTTAATTGACTGGTGCACATACACTATTGATGGAAATAAACACTGATTAACTCATTATAGCATAGAAGAGTTAACTCATGCACACAAAAATAGCTCCACCTCGATGGAAGCAACAAACTCAGATGTGGTTGAAAGTTGGTGGGAGCAAGTAAACTCAAGATTACCTCAAATGGAGGCAGTGATGATGTTTCAATTCATAAGTGCATCTCTTTGGGGTTGTCTTGGTTCTGTATATTCATCTACCATATTATCCTCTGTCACTAGTATTACTTTGACTTTAGCACTGACTTGTCTTTTAACTACAGTAAGTGCTACTTGTTGGGGTAGTTTTATTTGACTAGTGCACCTAACAAGAACTCAATCATGGCGGTTATAACAAGCATGAAACAAGAAGGATCTGTGTAAACAAATTAAGATTACCTCTAATGGAGACATTGATGATCTTTAAATTCATAAGTGCTTCCCTTTGGGGTTATCTTGGTTCTGTGGTATCATCTCTTACATTTTGTCAATAATATTACTGTGGCATTTTGATGTTAAGAGACACATGTATCTTGTGGTGAAAAAAGACAAATGAAAGCACCAGTCAACTAATAACATGCAAATGGCTTGCATGCAATCTGGTGGTAAGCAATGTGTGAAGTACCAATGAAACTACGACCCAGGATACCCCCTATATAAGGTTTTCTATGTCTGCCATTCATAGGATTCCTACAAGCTGGAGAAGGACACAATGCATAGAGCAGTAGGTAAGAGCACATTATGGGGGAAACAGTGTTTTAACTTGGGTCACTATTATTACATTAACTTTAGCACTGACTTGTCTTTTAAATTCAGTAAGTGCTACTTGTTGGGGTAGTTTTATTTGACTAGTGCACCTAACAAGAACTCAATCATGGCGGTTATAACAAGCATGAAACAAGAAGGATCTGTGTAAACAAATTAAGATTACCTCTAATGGAGACATTGATGATCTTTAAATTCATAAGTGCTTCCCTTTGGGGTTATCTTGGTTCTGTGGTATCATCTCTTACATTTTGTCAATAATATTACTGTGGCATTTTGATGTTAAGAGACACATGTATCTTGTGGTAAAAAAAACAAATGAAAGCACCAGTCAACTAATAATATGCAAATGGCTTGCATGCAATCTGGTGGTAAGCAATGTGTGAAGTACCAATGAAACTACGACCCAGGACACCCCCTATATAAGGTGTTCTATGTCTGCCAGTCATAGCATTCCTACAAGCTGGAGAAGGACACAAGGCATAGAGCAGTAGGTAAGAGCACATTATTGGGGAAACAGTGTTTTAACTTGTGTCACTATTATTACTTTAACTTTAGCACTGACTGAATAAACACTGATTAACTCATTATAGCATAGAAGAGTTAACTCATGCACACAAAAATAGCTCCACCTTGATGGAAGCAACAAACTCCGATGTGGTTGAAAGTTGGTGGGAGCAAGTAAACTCAGATTACCTCAAATGGAGGCAGTGATGATGTTTCAATTCATAAGTGCATCTCTTTGGGGTTGTCTTGGTTCTGTATATTCATCTACCATATTATCCTCTGTCACTAGTATTACTTTGACTTTAGCACTGACTTGTTCTTTAAATACAGTAAGTGCTACTTGTTGGGGTAGTTTTATTTGACCAGTGCACCTAACAAGAACTCCATCATGATGGTTGGAAACTCAATTTAACTATGATTGTTTTATGTCACTATTATTACTTTGACTTTAGCACCGACTTGTCCTTTAACTACAGTAAGTGCTACTTGTTGGGGTAGTTTTATTTGACTAGTGCACCTAACAAGAACTCAATCATGGCGGTTATAACAAGCATGAAACAAGAAGGATCTGTGTAAACAAATTAAGATTACCTCTAATGGAGACATTGATGATCTTTAAATTCATAAGTGCTTCCCTTTGGGGTTATCTTGGTTCTGTGGTATCATCTCTTACATTTTGTCAATAATATTACTGTGGCATTTTGATGTTAAGAGACACATGTATCTTGTGGTGAAAAAAGACAAATGAAAGCACCAGTCAACTAATAACATGCAAATGGCTTGCATGCAATCTGGTGGTAAGCAATGTGTGAAGTACCAATGAAACTACGACCCATGACACCCCCTATATAAGGTGTTCTATGTCTGCCATTCATAGCATTCCTACAAGCTGGAGAAGGACACAAGGCATAGAGCAGTAGGTAAGAGCCCATTATTGGGGAAACAGTGTTTTAACTTGTGTCACTATTATTACTTTAACTTTAGCACTGACTTGTCTTTTAAATTCAGTAAGTGCTACTTGTTGGAGTAGTTTTAATTGACTGGTGCACATACACTATTGATGGAAATAAACACTGATTAACTCATTATAGCATAGAAGAGTTAACTCATGCACACAAAAATAGCTCCACCTCGATGGAAGCAACAAACTCAGATGTGGTTGAAAGTTGGTGGGAGCAAGTAAACTCAAGATTACCTCAAATGGAGGCAGTGATGATGTTTCAATTCATAAGTGCATCTCTTTGGGGTTGTCTTGGTTCTGTATATTCATCTACCATATTATCCTCTGTCACTAGTATTACTTTGACTTTAGCACTGACTTGTCTTTTAACTACAGTAAGTGCTACTTGTTGGGGTAGTTTTATTTGACTAGTGCACCTAACAAGAACTCAATCATGGCGGTTATAACAAGCATGAAACAAGAAGGATCTGTGTAAACAAATTAAGATTACCTCTAATGGAGACATTGATGATCTTTAAATTCATAAGTGCTTCCCTTTGGGGTTATCTTGGTTCTGTGGTATCATCTCTTACATTTTGTCAATAATATTACTGTGGCATTTTGATGTTAAGAGACACATGTATCTTGTGGTGAAAAAAGACAAATGAAAGCACCAGTCAACTAATAACATGCAAATGGCTTGCATGCAATCTGGTGGTAAGCAATGTGTGAAGTACCAATGAAACTACGACCCAGGATACCCCCTATATAAGGTTTTCTATGTCTGCCATTCATAGGATTCCTACAAGCTGGAGAAGGACACAATGCATAGAGCAGTAGGTAAGAGCACATTATGGGGGAAACAGTGTTTTAACTTGGGTCACTATTATTACATTAACTTTAGCACTGACTTGTCTTTTAAATTCAGTAAGTGCTACTTGTTGGGGTAGTTTTATTTGACTAGTGCACCTAACAAGAACTCAATCATGGCGGTTATAACAAGCATGAAACAAGAAGGATCTGTGTAAACAAATTAAGATTACCTCTAATGGAGACATTGATGATCTTTAAATTCATAAGTGCTTCCCTTTGGGGTTATCTTGGTTCTGTGGTATCATCTCTTACATTTTGTCAATAATATTACTGTGGCATTTTGATGTTAAGAGACACATGTATCTTGTGGTAAAAAAAACAAATGAAAGCACCAGTCAACTAATAATATGCAAATGGCTTGCATGCAATCTGGTGGTAAGCAATGTGTGAAGTACCAATGAAACTACGACCCAGGACACCCCCTATATAAGGTGTTCTATGTCTGCCAGTCATAGCATTCCTACAAGCTGGAGAAGGACACAAGGCATAGAGCAGTAGGTAAGAGCACATTATTGGGGAAACAGTGTTTTAACTTGTGTCACTATTATTACTTTAACTTTAGCACTGACTGAATAAACACTGATTAACTCATTATAGCATAGAAGAGTTAACTCATGCACACAAAAATAGCTCCACCTTGATGGAAGCAACAAACTCCGATGTGGTTGAAAGTTGGTGGGAGCAAGTAAACTCAGATTACCTCAAATGGAGGCAGTGATGATGTTTCAATTCATAAGTGCATCTCTTTGGGGTTGTCTTGGTTCTGTATATTCATCTACCATATTATCCTCTGTCACTAGTATTACTTTGACTTTAGCACTGACTTGTTCTTTAAATACAGTAAGTGCTACTTGTTGGGGTAGTTTTATTTGACCAGTGCACCTAACAAGAACTCCATCATGATGGTTGGAAACTCAATTTAACTATGATTGTTTTATGTCACTATTATTACTTTGACTTTAGCACCGACTTGTCCTTTAACTACAGTAAGTGCTACTTGTTGGGGTAGTTTTATTTGACTAGTGCACCTAACAAGAACTCAATCATGGCGGTTATAACAAGCATGAAACAAGAAGGATCTGTGTAAACAAATTAAGATTACCTCTAATGGAGACATTGATGATCTTTAAATTCATAAGTGCTTCCCTTTGGGGTTATCTTGTTTCTGTGGTATCATCTCTTACATTTTGTCAATAATATTACTGTGGCATTTTGATGTTAAGAGACACATGTATCTTGTGGTAAAAAAAAAAAAATGAAAGCACCAGTCAACTAATAACATGCAAATGGCTTGCATGCAATCTGGTGGTAAGCAATGTGTGAAGTACCAATGAAACTACGACCCAGGACACCCCCTATATAAGGTTTTCTATGTCTGCCATTCATAGGATTCCTACAAGCTGGAGAAGGACACAATGCATAGAGCAGTAGGTAAGAGCACATTATGGGGGAAACAGTGTTTTAACTTGGGTCACTATTATTACATTAACTTTAGCACTGACTTGTCTTTTAAATTCAGTAAGTGCTACTTGTTGGGGTAGTTTTATTTGACTAGTGCACCTAACAAGAACTCAATCATGGCGGTTATAACAAGCATGAAACAAGAAGGACCTGTGTAAACAAATTAAGATTACCTCTAATGGAGACATTGATGATCTTTAAATTCATAAGTGCTTCCCTTTGGGGTTATCTTGGTTCTGTGGTATCATCTCTTACATTTTGTCAATAATATTACTGTGTCATTTTGATGTTAAGAGACACATGTATCTTGTGGTAAAAAAACAAATGAAAGCACCAGTCAACTAATAACATGCAAATGGCTTGCATGCAATCTGGTGGTAAGCAATGTGTGAAGTACCAATGAAACTACGACCCAGGACACCCCCTATATAAGGTGTTCTATGTCTGCCATTCATAGCATTCCTACAAGCTGGAGAAGGACACAAGGCATAGAGCAGTAGGTAAGAGCACATTATGGGGGAAACAGTGTTTTAACTTGTGTCACTATTATTACTTTAACTTTAGCACTGACTTGTCTTTTAAATTCAGTAAGTGCTACTTGTTGGAGTAGTTTTAATTGACTGGTGCACATACACTATTGATGGAAATAAACACTGATTAACTCATTATAGCATAGAAGAGTTAACTCATGCACACAAAAATAGCTCCACCTCGATGGAAGCAACAAACTCAGATGTGGTTGAAAGTTGGTGGGAGCAAGTAAACTCAGATTACCTCAAATGGAGGCAGTGATGATGTTTCAATTCATAAGTGCATCTCTTTGGGGTTGTCTTGGTTCTGTATATTCATCTACCATATTATCCTCTGTCACTAGTATTACTTTGACTTTAGCACTGACTTGTTCTTTAAATACAGTAAGTGCTACTTGTTGGGGTAGTTTTATTTGACCAGTGCACCTAACAAGAACTCAATCATGATGGTTGGAAACTCAATTTAACTATGATTGTTTTATGTCACTATTATTACTTTGACTTTAGCACCGACTTGTCCTTTAACTACAGTAAGTGCTACTTGTTGGGGTAGTTTTATTTGACTAGTGCACCTAACAAGAACTCAATCATGGCGGTTATAACAAGCATGAAACAAGAAGGATCTGTGTAAACAAATTAAGATTACCTCTAATGGAGACATTGATGATCTTTAAATTCATAAGTGCTTCCCGTTGGGGTTATCTTGGTTCTGTGGTATCATCTCTTACATTTTGTCAATAATATTACTGTGGCATTTTGATGTTAAGAGACACATGTATCTTGTGGTGAAAAAAGACAAATGAAAGCACCAGTCAACTAATAACATGCAAATGGCTTGCATGCAATCTGGTGGTAAGCAATGTGTGAAGTACCAATGAAACTACGACCCAGGACACCCCCTATATAAGGTGTTCTATGTCTGCCATTCATAGCATTCCTACAAGCTGGAGAAGGACACAATGCATAGAGCAGTAGGTAAGAGCACATTATGGGGGAAACAGTGTTTTAACTTGTGTCACTATTATTACTTTAACTTTAGCACTGACTTGTCTTTTAAATTCAGTAAGTGCTACTTGTTGGGGTAGTTTTATTTGACTAGTGCACCTAACAAGAACTCAATCATGGCGGTTATAACATAACAAGCATGAAACAAGAAGGATCTGTGTAAACAAATTAAGATTACCTCTAATGGAGACATTGATGATCTTTAAATTCATAAGTGCTTCCCTTTGGGAAATGGCTTGCATGCAATCTGGTGGTAAGCAATGTGTGAAGTACCAATGAAACTAAGACCCAGGACACCCCCTATATAAGGTGTTCTATGTCTTCCATTCATAGCATTCCTACAAGCTGGAGAAGGACACAAGGCATAGAGCAGTAGGTAAGAGCACATTATGGGGGAAACAGTGTTTTAACTTGTGTCACTATTATTACTTTAACTTTAGCACTGACTTGTCTTTTAAATTCAGTAAGTGCTACTTGTTGGGGTAGTTTTATTTGACTAGTGCACCTAACAAGAACTCAATCATGGCGGTTATAACAAGCATGAAACAAGAAGGATCTGTGTAAACAAATTAAGATTACCTCTAATGGAGACATTGATGATCTTTAAATTCATAAGTGCTTCCCTTTGGGGTTATCTTGGTTCTGTGGTATCATCTCTTACATTTTGTCAATAATATTACTGTGGCATTTTGATGTTAAGAGACACATGTATCTTGTGGTAAAAAAACAAATGAAAGCACCAGTCAACTAATGACATGCAAATGGCTTGCATGCAATCTGGTGGTAAGCAATGTGTGAAGTACCAATGAAACTAAGACCCAGGACACCCCCTATATAAGGTGTTCTATGTCTGCCAGTCATAGCATTCCTACAAGCTGGAGAAGGACACAAGGCATAGAGCAGTAGGTAAGAGCACATTATGGGGGAAACAGTGTTTTAACTTGTGTCACTATTATCACTTTAACTTTAGCACTGACTTGTCTTTTAAATTCAGTAAGTGCTACTTGTTGGGGTAGTTTTAATTGACTGGTGCACATACACTATTGATGGAAATAAACACTGATTAACTCATTATAGCATAGAAGAGTTAACTCATGCACACAAAAATAGCTCCACCTTGATGGAAGCAACAAACTCAGATGTGGTTGAAAGTTGGTGGGAGCAAGTAAACTCAGATTACCTCAAATGGAGGCAGTGATGATGTTTCAATTCATAAGTGCATCTCTTTGGGGTTGTCTTGGTTCTGTATATTCATCTACCATATTATCCTCTGTCACTAGTATTACTTTGACTTTAGCACTGACTTGTTCTTTAAATACAGTAAGTGCTACTTGTTGGGGTAGTTTTATTTGACCAGTGCACCTAACAAGAACTCAATCATGATGGTTGGAAACTCAATTTAACTATGATTGTTTTATGTCACTATTATTACTTTGACTTTAGCACCGACTTGTCCTTTAACTACAGTAAGTGCTACTTGTTGGGGTAGTTTTATTTGACTAGTGCACCTAACAAGAACTCAAATCATGGCGGTTATAACAAGCATGAAACAAGAAGTATCTGTGTAAACAAATTAAGATTACCTCTAATGGAGACATTGATGATCTTTAAATTCATAAGTGCTTCCCTTTGGGGTTATCTTGGTTCTGTGGTATCATCTCTTACATTTTGTCAATAATATTACTGTGTCATTTTGATGTTAAGAGACACATGTATCTTGTGGTAAAAAAACAAATGAAAGCACCAGTCAACTAATAACATGCAAATGGCTTGCATGCAATCTGGTGGTAAGCAATGTGTGAAGTACCAATGAAACTACGACCCAGGACACCCCCTATATAAGGTGTTCTATGTCTGCCATTCATAGCATTCCTACAAGCTGGAGAAGGACACAAGGCATAGAGCAGTAGGTAAGAGCACATTATGGGGGAAACAGTGTTTTAACTTGTGTCACTATTATTACTTTAACTTTAGCACTGACTTGTCTTTTAAATTCAGTAAGTGCTACTTGTTGGAGTAGTTTTAATTGACTGGTGCACATACACTATTGATGGAAATAAACACTGATTAACTCATTATAGCATAGAAGAGTTAACTCATGCACACAAAAATAGCTCCACCTCGATGGAAGCAACAAACTCAGATGTGGTTGAAAGTTGGTGGGAGCAAGTAAACTCAGATTACCTCAAATGGAGGCAGTGATGATGTTTCAATTCATAAGTGCATCTCTTTGGGGTTGTCTTGGTTCTGTATATTCATCTACCATATTATCCTCTGTCACTAGTATTACTTTGACTTTAGCACTGACTTGTTCTTTAAATACAGTAAGTGCTACTTGTTGGGGTAGTTTTATTTGACCAGTGCACCTAACAAGAACTCAATCATGATGGTTGGAAACTCAATTTAACTATGATTGTTTTATGTCACTATTATTACTTTGACTTTAGCACCGACTTGTCCTTTAACTACAGTAAGTGCTACTTGTTGGGGTAGTTTTATTTGACTAGTGCACCTAACAAGAACTCAATCATGGCGGTTATAACAAGCATGAAACAAGAAGGATCTGTGTAAACAAATTAAGATTACCTCTAATGGAGACATTGATGATCTTTAAATTCATAAGTGCTTCCCGTTGGGGTTATCTTGGTTCTGTGGTATCATCTCTTACATTTTGTCAATAATATTACTGTAACATTTTGATGTTAAGAGACACATGTATCTTGTGGTGAAAAAAGACAAATGAAAGCACCAGTCAACTAATAACATGCAAATGGCTTGCATGCAATCTGGTGGTAAGCAATGTGTGAAGTACCAATGAAACTACGACCCATGACACCCCCTATATAAGGTGTTCTATGTCTGCCATTCATAGCATTCCTACAAGCTGGAGAAGGACACAAGGCATAGAGCAGTAGGTAAGAGCCCATTATTGGGGAAACAGTGTTTTAACTTGTGTCACTATTATTACTTTAACTTTAGCACTGACTTGTCTTTTAAATTCAGTAAGTGCTACTTGTTGGAGTAGTTTTAATTGACTGGTGCACATACACTATTGATGGAAATAAACACTGATTAACTCATTATAGCATAGAAGAGTTAACTCATGCACACAAAAATAGCTCCACCTCGATGGAAGCAACAAACTCAGATGTGGTTGAAAGTTGGTGGGAGCAAGTAAACTCAAGATTACCTCAAATGGAGGCAGTGATGATGTTTCAATTCATAAGTGCATCTCTTTGGGGTTGTCTTGGTTCTGTATATTCATCTACCATATTATCCTCTGTCACTAGTATTACTTTGACTTTAGCACTGACTTGTCCTTTAACTACAGTAAGTGCTACTTGTTGGGGTAGTTTTATTTGACTAGTGCACCTAACAAGAACTCAATCATGGCGGTTATAACAAGCATGAAACAAGAAGGATCTGTGTAAACAAATTAAGATTACCTCTAATGGAGACATTGATGATCTTTAAATTCATAAGTGCTTCCCTTTGGGGTTATCTTGGTTCTGTGGTATCCTCTCTTACATTTTGTCAATAATATTACTGTGGCATTTTGATGTTAAGAGACACATGTATCTTGTGGTGAAAAAAGACAAATGAAAGCACCAGTCAACTAATAACATGCAAATGGCTTGCATGCAATCTGGTGGTAAGCAATGTGTGAAGTACCAATGAAACTACGACCCATGACACCCCCTATATAAGGTGTTCTATGTCTGCCATTCATAGCATTCCTACAAGCTGGAGAAGGACACAAGGCATAGAGCAGTAGGTAAGAGCCCATTATTGGGGAAACAGTGTTTTAACTTGTGTCACTATTATTACTTTAACTTTAGCACTGACTTGTCTTTTAAATTCAGTAAGTGCTACTTGTTGGAGTAGTTTTAATTGACTGGTGCACATACACTATTGATGGAAATAAACACTGATTAACTCATTATAGCATAGAAGAGTTAACTCATGCACACAAAAATAGCTCCACCTCGATGGAAGCAACAAACTCAGATGTGGTTGAAAGTTGGTGGGAGCAAGTAAACTCAAGATTACCTCAAATGGAGGCAGTGATGATGTTTCAATTCATAAGTGCATCTCTTTGGGGTTGTCTTGGTTCTGTATATTCATCTACCATATTATCCTCTGTCACTAGTATTACTTTGACTTTAGCACTGACTTGTCTTTTAACTACAGTAAGTGCTACTTGTTGGGGTAGTTTTATTTGACTAGTGCACCTAACAAGAACTCAATCATGGCGGTTATAACAAGCATGAAACAAGAAGGATCTGTGTAAACAAATTAAGATTACCTCTAATGGAGACATTGATGATCTTTAAATTCATAAGTGCTTCCCTTTGGGGTTATCTTGGTTCTGTGGTATCATCTCTTACATTTTGTCAATAATATTACTGTGGCATTTTGATGTTAAGAGACACATGTATCTTGTGGTGAAAAAAGACAAATGAAAGCACCAGTCAACTAATAACATGCAAATGGCTTGCATGCAATCTGGTGGTAAGCAATGTGTGAAGTACCAATGAAACTACGACCCAGGATACCCCCTATATAAGGTTTTCTATGTCTGCCATTCATAGGATTCCTACAAGCTGGAGAAGGACACAATGCATAGAGCAGTAGGTAAGAGCACATTATGGGGGAAACAGTGTTTTAACTTGGGTCACTATTATTACATTAACTTTAGCACTGACTTGTCTTTTAAATTCAGTAAGTGCTACTTGTTGGGGTAGTTTTATTTGACTAGTGCACCTAACAAGAACTCAATCATGGCGGTTATAACAAGCATGAAACAAGAAGGACCTGTGTAAACAAATTAAGATTACCTCTAATGGAGACATTGATGATCTTTAAATTCATAAGTGCTTCCCTTTGGGGTTATCTTGGTTCTGTGGTATCATCTCTTACATTTTGTCAATAATATTACTGTGTCATTTTGATGTTAAGAGACACATGTATCTTGTGGTAAAAAAACAAATGAAAGCACCAGTCAACTAATAACATGCAAATGGCTTGCATGCAATCTGGTGGTAAGCAATGTGTGAAGTACCAATGAAACTACGACCCAGGACACCCCCTATATAAGGTGTTCTATGTCTGCCATTCATAGCATTCCTACAAGCTGGAGAAGGACACAAGGCATAGAGCAGTAGGTAAGAGCACATTATGGGGGAAACAGTGTTTTAACTTGTGTCACTATTATTACTTTAACTTTAGCACTGACTTGTCTTTTAAATTCAGTAAGTGATACTTGTTGGAGTAGTTTTAATTGACTGGTGCACATACACTATTGATGGAAATAAACACTGATTAACTCATTATAGCATAGAAGAGTTAACTCATGCACACAAAAATAGCTCCACCTCGATGGAAGCAACAAACTCAGATGTGGTTGAAAGTTGGTGGGAGCAAGTAAACTCAGATTACCTCAAATGGAGGCAGTGATGATGTTTCAATTCATAAGTGCATCTCTTTGGGGTTGTCTTGGTTCTGTATATTCATCTACCATATTATCCTCTGTCACTAGTATTACTTTGACTTTAGCACTGACTTGTTCTTTAAATACAGTAAGTGCTACTTGTTGGGGTAGTTTTATTTGACCAGTGCACCTAACAAGAACTCAATCATGATGGTTGGAAACTCAATTTAACTATGATTGTTTTATGTCACTATTATTACTTTGACTTTAGCACCGACTTGTCCTTTAACTACAGTAAGTGCTACTTGTTGGGGTAGTTTTATTTGACTAGTGCACATAACAAGAACTCATTCATGGCGGTTATAACAAGCATGAAACAAGAAGGATCTGTGTAAACAAATTAAGATTACCTCTAATGGAGACATTGATGATCTTTAAATTCATAAGTGCTTCCCTTTGGGGTTATCTTGGTTCTGTGGTATCATCTCTTACATTTTGTCAATAATATTACTGTGGCATTTTGATGTTAAGAGACACATGTATCTTGTGGTGAAAAAAGACAAATGAAAGCACCAGTCAACTAATAACATGCAAATGGCTTGCGTGCAATCTGGTGGTAAGCAATGTGTGAAGTACCAATGAAACTACGACTCATGACACCCCCTATATAAGGTGTTCTATGTCTGCCATTCATAGCATTCCTACAAGCTGGAGAAGGACACAAGGCATAGAGCAGTAGGTAAGAGCCCATTATTGGGGAAACAGTGTTTTAACTTGTGTCACTATTATTACTTTAACTTTAGCACTGACTTGTCTTTTAAATTCAGTAAGTGCTACTTGTTGGAGTAGTTTTAATTGACTGGTGCACATACACTATTGATGGAAATAAACACTGATTAACTCATTATAGCATAGAAGAGTTAACTCATGCACACAAAAATAGCTCCACCTCGATGGAAGCAACAAACTCAGATGTGGTTGAAAGTTGGTGGGAGCAAGTAAACTCAGATTACCTCAAATGGAGGCAGTGATGATGTTTCAATTCATAAGTGCATCTCTTTGGGGTTGTCTTGGTTCTGTATATTCATCTACCATATTATCCTCTGTCACTAGTATTACTTTGACTTTAGCACTGACTTGTTCTTTAAATACAGTAAGTGCTACTTGTTGGGGTAGTTTTATTTGACCAGTGCACCTAACAAGAACTCAATCATGATGGTTGGAAACTCAATTTAACTATGATTGTTTTATGTCACTATTATTACTTTGACTTTAGCACCGACTTGTCCTTTAACTACAGTAAGTGCTACTTGTTGGGGTAGTTTTATTTGACTAGTGCACCTAACAAGAACTCAATCATGGCGGTTATAACAAGCATGAAACAAGAAGGATCTGTGTAAACAAATTAAGATTACCTCTAATGGAGACATTGATGATCTTTAAATTCATAAGTGCTTCCCTTTGGGGTTATCTTGGTTCTGTGGTATCGTCTCTTACATTTTGTCAATAATATTACTGTTGCATTTTGATGTTAAGAGACACATGTATCTTGTGGTAAAAAAAACAAATGAAAGCACCAGTCAACTAATAACATGCAAATGGATTGCATGCAATCTGGTGGTAAGCAATGTGTGAAGTACCAATGAAACTACGACCCATGACACCCCCTATATAAGGTGTTCTATGTCTGCCATTCATAGCATTCCTACAAGCTGGAGAAGGACACAAGGCATAGAGCAGTAGGTCAGAGCCCATTATTGGGGAAACAGTGTTTTAACTTGTGTCACTATTATTACTTTAACTTTAGCACTGACTTGTCTTTTAAATTCAGTAAGTGCTACTTGTTGGAGTAGTTTTAATTGACTGGTGCACATACACTATTTATGGAAATAAACACTGATTAACTCATTATAGCATAGAAGAGTTAACTCATGCACACAAAAATAGCTCCACCTCGATGGAAGCAACAAACTCAGATGTGGTTGAAAGTTGGTGGGAGCAAGTAAACACAAGATTACCTCAAATGGAGGCAGTGATGATGTTTCAATTCATAAGTGCATCTCTTTGGGGTTGTCTTGGTTCTGTATATTCATCTACCATATTATCCTCTGTCACTAGTATTACTTTGACTTTAGCACTGACTTGTCCTTTAACTACAGTAAGTGCTACTTGTTGGGGTAGTTTTATTTGACTAGTGCACCTAACAAGAACTCAATCATGGCGGTTATAACAAGCATGAAACAAGAAGGATCTGTGTAAACAAATTAAGATTACCTCTAATGGAGACATTGATGATCTTTAAATTCATAAGTGCTTCCCTTTGGGGTTATCTTGGTTCTGTGGTATCATCTCTTACATTTTGTCAATAATATTACTGTGGCATTTTGATGTTAAGAGACACATGTATCTTGTGGTGAAAAAAGACAAATGAAAGCACCAGTCAACTAATAACATGCAAATGGCTTGCATGCAATCTGGTGGTAAGCAATGTGTGAAGTACCAATGAAACTACGACCCAGGATAGCCCCTATATAAGGTTTTCTATGTCTGCCATTCATAGGATTCCTACAAGCTGGAGAAGGACACAATGCATAGAGCAGTAGGTAAGAGCACATTATGGGGGAAACAGTGTTTTAACTTGGGTCACTATTATTACATTAACTTTAGCACTGACTTGTCTTTTAAATTCAGTAAGTGCTACTTGTTGGGGTAGTTTTATTTGACTAGTGCACCTAACAAGAACTCAATCATGGCGGTTATAACAAGCATGAAACAAGAAGGACCTGTGTAAACAAATTAAGATTACCTCTAATGGAGACATTGATGATCTTTAAATTCATAAGTGCTTCCCTTTGGGGTTATCTTGGTTCTGTGGTATCATCTCTTACATTTTGTCAATAATATTACTGTGTCATTTTGATGTTAAGAGACACATGTATCTTGTGGTAAAAAAAACAAATGAAAGCACCAGTCAACTAATAACATTCAAATGGCTTGCATGCAATCTGGTGGTAAGCAATGTGTGAAGTACCAATGAAACTACGACCCAGGACACCCCCTATATAAGGTGTTCTATGTCTGCCATTCATAGCATTCCTACAAGCTGGAGAAGGACACAAGGCATAGAGCAGTAGGTAAGAGCACATTATGGGGGAAACAGTGTTTTAACTTGGGTCACTATTATTACTTTAACTTTAGCACTGACTTGTCTTTTAAATTCAGTAAGTGATACTTGTTGGAGTAGTTTTAATTGACTGGTGCACATACACTATTGATGGAAATAAACACTGATTAACTCATTATAGCATAGAAGAGTTAACTCATGCACACAAAAATAGCTCCACCTCGATGGAAGCAACAAACTCAGATGTGGTTGAAAGTTGGTGGGAGCAAGTAAACACAAGATTACCTCAAATGGAGGCAGTGATGATGTTTCAATTCATAAGTGCATCTCTTTGGGGTTGTCTTGGTTCTGTATATTCATCTACCATATTATCCTCTGTCACTAGTATTACTTTGACTTTAGCACTGACTTGTCCTTTAACTACAGTAAGTGCTACTTGTTGGGGTAGTTTTATTTGACTAGTGCACCTAACAAGAACTCAATCATGGCGGTTATAACAAGCATGAAACAAGAAGGATCTGTGTAAACAAATTAAGATTACCTCTAATGGAGACATTGATGATCTTTAAATTCATAAGTGCTTCCCTTTGGGGTTATCTTGGTTCTGTGGTATCATCTCTTACATGTTGTCAATAATATTACTGTGTCATTTTGATGTTAAGAGACACATGTATCTTGTGGTAAAAAAAACAAATGAAAGCACCAGTCAACTAATAACATTCAAATGGCTTGCATGCAATCTGGTGGTAAGCAATGTGTGAAGTACCAATGAAACTACGACCCAGGACACCCCCTATATAAGGTGTTCTATGTCTGCCATTCATAGCATTCCTACAAGCTGGAGAAGGACACAAGGCATAGAGCAGTAGGTAAGAGCACATTATGGGGGAAACAGTGTTTTAACTTGGGTCACTATTATTACTTTAACTTTAGCACTGACTTGTCTTTTAAATTCAGTAAGTGATACTTGTTGGAGTAGTTTTAATTGACTGGTGCACATACACTATTGATGGAAATAAACACTGATTAACTCATTATAGCATAGAAGAGTTAACTCATGCACACAAAAATAGCTCCACCTCGATGGAAGCAACAAACTCAGATGTGGTTGAAAGTTGGTGGGAGCAAGTAAACACAAGATTACCTCAAATGGAGGCAGTGATGATGTTTCAATTCATAAGTGCATCTCTTTGGGGTTGTCTTGGTTCTGTATATTCATCTACCATATTATCCTCTGTCACTAGTATTACTTTGACTTTAGCACTGACTTGTCCTTTAACTACAGTAAGTGCTACTTGTTGGGGTAGTTTTATTTGACTAGTGCACCTAACAAGAACTCAATCATGGCGGTTATAACAAGCATGAAACAAGAAGGATCTGTGTAAACAAATTAAGATTACCTCTAATGGAGACATTGATGATCTTTAAATTCATAAGTGCTTCCCTTTGGGGTTATCTTGGTTCTGTGGTATCATCTCTTACATGTTGTCAATAATATTACTGTGTCATTTTGATGTTAAGAGACACATGTATCTTGTGGTAAAAAAAACAAATGAAAGCACCAGTCAACTAATAACATGCAAATGGCTTGCATGCAATCTGGTGGTAAGCAATGTGTGAAGTACCAATGAAACTACGACCCATGACACCCCCTATATAAGGTGTTCTATGTCTGCCATTCATAGCATTCCTACAAGCTGGAGAAGGACACAAGGCATAGAGCAGTAGGTAAGAGCCCATTATTGGGGAAACAGTGTTTTAACTTGTGTCACTATTATTACTTTAACTTTAGCACTGACTTGTCTTTTAAATTCAGTAAGTGCTACTTGTTGGAGTAGTTTTAATTGACTGGTGCACATACACTATTGATGGAAATAAACACTGATTAACTCATTATAGCATAGAAGAGTTAACTCATGCACACAAAAATAGCTCCACCTCGATGGAAGCAACAAACTCAGATGTGGTTGAAAGTTGGTGGGAGCAAGTAAACTCAGATTACCTCAAATGGAGGCAGTGATGATGTTTCAATTCATAAGTGCATCTCTTTGGGGTTGTCTTGGTTCTGTATATTCATCTACCATATTATCCTCTGTCACTAGTATTACTTTGACTTTAGCACTGACTTGTTCTTTAAATACAGTAAGTGCTACTTGTTGGGGTAGTTTTATTTGACCAGTGCACCTAACAAGAACTCAATCATGATGGTTGGAAACTCAATTTAACTATGATTGTTTTATGTCACTATTATTACTTTGACTTTAGCACCGACTTGTCCTTTAACTACAGTAAGTGCTACTTGTTGGGGTAGTTTTATTTGACTAGTGCACCTAACAAGAACTCAATCATGGCGGTTATAACAAGCATGAAACAAGAAGGATCTGTGTAAACAAATTAAGATTACCTCTAATGGAGACATTGATGATCTTTAAATTCATAAGTGCTTCCCTTTGGGGTTATCTTGGTTCTGTGGTATCATCTCTTACATTTTGTCAATAATATTACTGTGGCATTTTGATGTTAAGAGACACATGTATCTTGTGGTGAAAAAAGACAAATGAAAGCACCAGTCAACTAATAACATGCAAATGGCTTGCATGCAATCTGGTGGTAAGCAATGTGTGAAGTATCAATGAAACTACGACCCAGGACACCCCCTATATAAGGTTTTCTATGTCTGCCATTCATAGGATTCCTACAAGCTGGAGAAGGACACAATGCATAGAGCAGTAGGTAAGAGCACATTATGGGGGAAACAGTGTTTTAACTTGGGTCACTATTATTACATTAACTTTAGCACTGACTTGTCTTTTAAATTCAGTAAGTGCTACTTGTTGGGGTAGTTTTATTTGACTAATGCACCTAACAAGAACTCAATCATGGCGGTTATAACAAGCATGAAACAAGAAGGACCTGTGTAAACAAATTAAGATTACCTCTAATGGAGACATTGATGATCTTTAAATTCATAAGTGCTTCCCTTTGGGGTTATCTTGGTTCTGTGGTATCATCTCTTACATTTTGTCAATAATATTACTGTGTCATTTTGATGTTAAGAGACACATGTATCTTGTGGTAAAAAAAACAAATGAAAGCACCAGTCAACTAATAACATGCAAATGGCTTGCATGCAATCTGGTGGTAAGCAATGTGTGAAGTACCAATGAAACTACGACCCATGACACCCCCTATATAAGGTGTTCTATGTCTGCCATTCATAGCATTCCTACCAGCTGGAGAAGGACACAAGGCATAGAGCAGTAGGTAAGAGCCCATTATTGGGGAAACAGTGTTTTAACTTGTGTCACTATTATTACTTTAACTTTAGCACTGACTTGTCTTTTAAATTCAGTAAGTGCTACTTGTTGGAGTAGTTTTAATTGACTGGTGCACATACACTATTGATGGAAATAAACACTGATTAACTCATTATAGCATAGAAGAGTTAACTCATGCACACAAAAATAGCTCCACCTCGATGGAAGCAACAAACTCAGATGTGGTTGAAAGTTGGTGGGAGCAAGTAAACTCAGATTACCTCAAATGGAGGCAGTGATGATGTTTCAATTCATAAGTGCATCTCTTTGGGGTTGTCTTGGTTCTGTATATTCATCTACCATATTATCCTCTGTCACTAGTATTACTTTGACTTTAGCTCTGACTTGTTCTTTAAATACAGTAAGTGCTACTTGTTGGGGTAGTTTTATTTGACCAGTGCACCTAACAAGAACTCAATCATGATGGTTGGAAACTCAATTTAACTATGATTGTTTTATGTCACTATTATTACTTTGACTTTAGCACCGACTTGTCCTTTAACTACAGTAAGTGCTACTTGTTGGGGTAGTTTTATTTGACTAGTGCACCTAACAAGAACTCAATAATGGCGGTTATAACAAGCATGAAACAAGAAGGATCTGTGTAAACAAATTAAGATTACCTCTAATGGAGACATTGATGATTTTTAAATTCATAAGTGCTTCCCTTTGGGGTTATCTTGGTTCTGTGGTATCATCTCTTACATTTTGTCAATAATATTACTGTGGCATTTTGATGTTAAGAGACACATGTATCTTGTGGTGAAAAAAGACAAATGAAAGCACCAGTCAACTAATAACATGCAAATGGCTTGCATGCAATCTGGTGGTAAGCAATGTGTGAAGTACCAATGAAACTACGACCCAGGATACCCCCTATATAAGGTTTTCTATGTCTGCCATTCATAGGATTCCTACAAGCTGGAGAAGGACACAATGCATAGAGCAGTAGGTAAGAGCACATTATGGGGGAAACAGTGTTTTAACTTGGGTCACTATTATTACATTAACTTTAGCACTGACTTGTCTTTTAAATTCAGTAAGTGCTACTTGTTGGGGTAGTTTTATTTGACTAATGCACCTAACAAGAACTCAATCATGGCGGTTATAACAAGCATGAAACAAGAAGGACCTGTGTAAACAAATTAAGATTACCTCTAATGGAGACATTGATGATCTTTAAATTCATAAGTGCTTCCCTTTGGGGTTATCTTGGTTCTGTGGTATCATCTCTTACATTTTGTCAATAATATTACTGTGTCATTTTGATGTTAAGAGACACATGTATCTTGTGGTAAAAAAAACAAATGAAAGCACCAGTCAACTAATAACATGCAAATGGCTTGCATGCAATCTGGTGGTAAGCAATGTGTGAAGTACCAATGAAACTACGACCCATGACACCCCCTATATAAGGTGTTCTATGTCTGCCATTCATAGCATTCCTACAAGCTGGAGAAGGACACAAGGCATAGAGCAGTAGGTAAGAGCCCATTATTGGGGAAACAGTGTTTTAACTTGTGTCACTATTATTACTTTAACTTTAGCACTGACTTGTCTTTTAAATTCAGTAAGTGCTACTTGTTGGAGTAGTTTTAATTGACTGGTGCACATACACTATTGATGGAAATAAACACTGATTAACTCATTATAGCATAGAAGAGTTAACTCATGCACACAAAAATAGCTCCACCTCGATGGAAGCAACAAACTCAGATGTGGTTGAAAGTTGGTGGGAGCAAGTAAACTCAGATTACCTCAAATGGAGGCAGTGATGATGTTTCAATTCATAAGTGCATCTCTTTGGGGTTGTCTTGGTTCTGTATATTCATCTACCATATTATCCTCTGTCACTAGTATTACTTTGACTTTAGCACTGACTTGTTCTTTAAATACAGTAAGTGCTACTTGTTGGGGTAGTTTTATTTGACCAGTGCACCTAACAAGAACTCAATCATGATGGTTGGAAACTCAATTTAACTATGATTGTTTTATGTCACTATTATTACTTTGACTTTAGCACCGACTTGTCCTTTAACTACAGTAAGTGCTACTTGTTGGGGTAGTTTTATTTGACTAGTGCACCTAACAAGAACTCAATCATGGCGGTTATAACAAGCATGAAACAAGAAGGATCTGTGTAAACAAATTAAGATTACCTCTAATGGAGACATTGATGATCTTTAAATTCATAAGTGCTTCCCTTTGGGGTTATCTTGGTTCTGTGGTATCATCTCTTACATTTTGTCAATAATATTACTGTGGCATTTTGATGTTAAGAGACACATGTATCTTGTGGTGAAAAAAGACAAATGAAAGCACCAGTCAACTAAAAACATGCAAATGGCTTGCATGCAATCTGGTGGTAAGCAATGTGTGAAGTACCAATGAAACTACGACCCAGGACACCCCCTATATAAGGTGTTCTATGTCTGCCATTCATAGCATTCCTACAAGCTGGAGAAGGACACAAGGCATAGAGCAGTAGGTAAGAGCACATTATGGGGGAAACAGTGTTTTAACTTGTGTCACTATTATTACTTTAACTTTAGCACTGACTTGTCTTTTAAATTCAGTAAGTGCTACTTGTTGGAGTAGTTTTAATTGACTGGTGCACATACACTATTGATGGAAATAAACACTGATTAACTCATTATAGCATAGAAGAGTTAACTCATGCACACAAAAATAGCTCCACCTCGATGGAAGCAACAAACTCAGATGTGGTTGAACGTTGGTGGGAGCAAGTAAACTCAGATTACCTCAAATGGAGGCAGTGATGATGTTTCAATTCATAAGTGCATCTCTTTGGGGTTGTCTTGGTTCTGTATATTCATCTACCATATTATCCTCTGTCACTAGTATTACTTTGACTTTAGCACTGACTTGTTCTTTAAATACAGTAAGTGCTACTTGTTGGGGTAGTTTTATTTGACTAGTGCACCTAACAAGAACTCAATCATGGCGGTTATAACAAGCATGAAACAAGAAGGATCTGTGTAAACAAATTAAGATTACCTCTAATGGAGACATTGATGATCTTTAAATTCATAAGTGCTTCCCTTTGGGGTTATCTTGGTTCTGTGGTATCATCTCTTACATTTTGTCAATAATATTACTGTGGCATTTTGATGTTAAGAGACACATGTATCTTGTGGTGAAAAAAGACAAATGAAAGCACCAGTCAACTAATAACATGCAAATGGCTTGCGTGCAATCTGGTGGTAAGCAATGTGTGAAGTACCAATGAAACTACGACCCATGACACCCCCTATATAAGGTGTTCTATGTCTGCCATTCATAGCATTCCTACAAGCTGGAGAAGGACACAAGGCATAGAGCAGTAGGTAAGAGCCCATTATTGGGGAAACAGTGTTTTAACTTGTGTCACTATTATTACTTTAACTTTAGCACTGACTTGTCTTTTAAATTCAGTAAGTGCTACTTGTTGGAGTAGTTTTAATTGACTGGTGCACATACACTATTGATGGAAATAAACACTGATTAACTCATTATAGCATAGAAGAGTTAACTCATGCACACAAAAATAGCTCCACCTTGATGGAAGCAACAAACTCAGATGTGGTTGAAAGTTGGTGGGAGCAAGTAAACTCAGATTACCTCAAATGGAGGCAGTGATGATGTTTCAATTCATAAGTGCATCTCTTTGGGGTTGTCTTGGTTCTGTATATTCATCTACCATATTATCCTCTGTCACTAGTATTACTTTGACTTTAGCACTGACTTGTTCTTTAAATACAGTAAGTGCTACTTGTTGGGGTAGTTTTATTTGACCAGTGCACCTAACAAGAACTCAATCATGATGGTTGGAAACTCAATTTAACTATGATTGTTTTATGTCACTATTATTACTTTGACTTTAGCACCGACTTGTCCTTTAACTACAGTAAGTGCTACTTGTTGGGGTAGTTTTATTTGACTAGTGCACCTAACAAGAACTCAATCATGGCGGTTATAACAAGCATGAAACAAGAAGGATCTGTGTAAACAAATTAAGATTACCTCTAATGGAGACATTGATGATCTTTAAATTCATAAGTGCTTCCCTTTGGGGTTATCTTGGTTCTGTGGTATCATCTCTTACATTTTGTCAATAATATTACTGTGGCATTTTGATGTTAAGAGACACATGTATCTTGTGGTGAAAAAAGACAAATGAAAGCACCAGTCAACTAATAACATGCAAATGGCTTGCATGCAATCTGGTGGTAAGCAATGTGTGAAGTATCAATGAAACTACGACCCAGGACACCCCCTATATAAGGTTTTCTATGTCTGCCATTCATAGGATTCCTACAAGCTGGAGAAGGACACAATGCATAGAGCAGTAGGTAAGAGCACATTATGGGGGAAACAGTGTTTTAACTTGGGTCACTATTATTACATTAACTTTAGCACTGACTTGTCTTTTAAATTCAGTAAGTGCTACTTGTTGGGGTAGTTTTATTTGACTAATGCACCTAACAAGAACTCAATCATGGCGGTTATAACAAGCATGAAACAAGAAGGACCTGTGTAAACAAATTAAGATTACCTCTAATGGAGACATTGATGATCTTTAAATTCATAAGTGCTTCCCTTTGGGGTTATCTTGGTTCTGTGGTATCATCTCTTACATTTTGTCAATAATATTACTGTGTCATTTTGATGTTAAGAGACACATGTATCTTGTGGTAAAAAAAACAAATGAAAGCACCAGTCAACTAATAACATGCAAATGGCTTGCATGCAATCTGGTGGTAAGCAATGTGTGAAGTACCAATGAAACTACGACCCATGACACCCCCTATATAAGGTGTTCTATGTCTGCCATTCATAGCATTCCTACAAGCTGGAGAAGGACACAAGGCATAGAGCAGTAGGTAAGAGCCCATTATTGGGGAAACAGTGTTTTAACTTGTGTCACTATTATTACTTTAACTTTAGCACTGACTTGTCTTTTAAATTCAGTAAGTGCTACTTGTTGGAGTAGTTTTAATTGACTGGTGCACATACACTATTGATGGAAATAAACACTGATTAACTCATTATAGCATAGAAGAGTTAACTCATGCACACAAAAATAGCTCCACCTCGATGGAAGCAACAAACTCAGATGTGGTTGAAAGTTGGTGGGAGCAAGTAAACTCAGATTACCTCAAATGGAGGCAGTGATGATGTTTCAATTCATAAGTGCATCTCTTTGGGGTTGTCTTGGTTCTGTATATTCATCTACCATATTATCCTCTGTCACTAGTATTACTTTGACTTTAGCACTGACTTGTTCTTTAAATACAGTAAGTGCTACTTGTTGGGGTAGTTTTATTTGACCAGTGCACCTAACAAGAACTCAATCATGATGGTTGGAAACTCAATTTAACTATGATTGTTTTATGTCACTATTATTACTTTGACTTTAGCACCGACTTGTCCTTTAACTACAGTAAGTGCTACTTGTTGGGGTAGTTTTATTTGACTAGTGCACCTAACAAGAACTCAATCATGGCGGTTATAACAAGCATGAAACAAGAAGGATCTGTGTAAACAAATTAAGATTACCTCTAATGGAGACATTGATGATCTTTAAATTCATAAGTGCTTCCCTTTGGGGTTATCTTGGTTCTGTGGTATCATCTCTTACATTTTGTCAATAATATTACTGTGGCATTTTGATGTTAAGAGACACATGTATCTTGTGGTGAAAAAAGACAAATGAAAGCACCAGTCAACTAATAACATGCAAATGGCTTGCATGCAATCTGGTGGTAAGCAATGTGTGAAGTATTAATGAAACTACGACCCAGGACACCCCCTATATAAGGTTTTCTATGTCTGCCATTCATAGGATTCCTACAAGCTGGAGAAGGACACAATGCATAGAGCAGTAGGTAAGAGCACATTATGGGGGAAACAGTGTTTTAACTTGGGTCACTATTATTACATTAACTTTAGCACTGACTTGTCTTTTAAATTCAGTAAGTGCTACTTGTTGGGGTAGTTTTATTTGACTAATGCACCTAACAAGAACTCAATCATGGCGGTTATAACAAGCATGAAACAAGAAGGACCTGTGTAAACAAATTAAGATTACCTCTAATGGAGACATTGATGATCTTTAAATTCATAAGTGCTTCCCTTTGGGGTTATCTTGGTTCTGTGGTATCATCTCTTACATTTTGTCAATAATATTACTGTGTCATTTTGATGTTAAGAGACACATGTATCTTGTGGTAAAAAAAACAAATGAAAGCACCAGTCAACTAATAACATGCAAATGGCTTGCATGCAATCTGGTGGTAAGCAATGTGTGAAGTACCAATGAAACTACGACCCATGACACCCCCTATATAAGGTGTTCTATGTCTGCCATTCATAGCATTCCTACAAGCTGGAGAAGGACACAAGGCATAGAGCAGTAGGTAAGAGCCCATTATTGGGGAAACAGTGTTTTAACTTGTGTCACTATTATTACTTTAACTTTAGCACTGACTTGTCTTTTAAATTCAGTAAGTGCTACTTGTTGGAGTAGTTTTAATTGACTGGTGCACATACACTATTGATGGAAATAAACACTGATTAACTCATTATAGCATAGAAGAGTTAACTCATGCACACAAAAATAGCTCCACCTCGATGGAAGCAACAAACTCAGATGTGGTTGAACGTTGGTGGGAGCAAGTAAACTCAGATTACCTCAAATGGAGGCAGTGATGATGTTTCAATTCATAAGTGCATCTCTTTGGGGTTGTCTTGGTTCTGTATATTCATCTACCATATTATCCTCTGTCACTAGTATTACTTTGACTTTAGCACTGACTTGTTCTTTAAATACAGTAAGTGCTACTTGTTGGGGTAGTTTTATTTGACCAGTGCACCTAACAAGAACTCAATCATGATGGTTGGAAACTCAATTTAACTATGATTGTTTTATGTCACTATTATTACTTTGACTTTAGCACCGACTTGTCCTTTAACTACAGTAAGTGCTACTTGTTGGGGTAGTTTTATTTGACTAGTGCACCTAACAAGAACTCAATCATGGCGGTTATAACAAGCATGAAACAAGAAGGATCTGTGTAAACAAATTAAGATTACCTCTAATGGAGACATTGATGATCTTTAAATTCATAAGTGCTTCCCTTTGGGGTTATCTTGGTTCTGTGGTATCATCTCTTACATTTTGTCAATAATATTACTGTGGCATTTTGATGTTAAGAGACACATGTATCTTGTGGTGAAAAAAGACAAATGAAAGCACCAGTCAACTAATAACATGCAAATGGCTTGCGTGCAATCTGGTGGTAAGCAATGTGTGAAGTACCAATGAAACTACGACCCATGACACCCCCTATATAAGGTGTTCTATGTCTGCCATTCATAGCATTCCTACAAGCTGGAGAAGGACACAAGGCATAGAGCAGTAGGTAAGAGCCCATTATTGGGGAAACAGTGTTTTAACTTGTGTCACTATTATTACTTTAACTTTAGCACTGACTTGTCTTTTAAATTCAGTAAGTGCTACTTGTTGGAGTAGTTTTAATTGACTGGTGCACATACACTATTGATGGAAATAAACACTGATTAACTCATTATAGCATAGAAGAGTTAACTCATGCACACAAAAATAGCTCCACCTTGATGGAAGCAACAAACTCAGATGTGGTTGAAAGTTGGTGGGAGCAAGTAAACTCACATTACCTCAAATGGAGGCAGTGATGATGTTTCAATTCATAAGTGCATCTCTTTGGGGTTGTCTTGGTTCTGTATATTCATCTACCATATTATCCTCTGTCACTAGTATTACTTTGACTTTAGCACTGACTTGTTCTTTAAATACAGTAAGTGCTACTTGTTGGGGTAGTTTTATTTGACCAGTGCACCTAACAAGAACTCCATCATGATGGTTGGAAACTCAATTTAACTATGATTGTTTTATGTCACTATTATTACTTTGACTTTAGCACCGACTTGTCCTTTAACTACAGTAAGTGCTACTTGTTGGGGTAGTTTTATTTGACTAGTGCACCTAACAAGAACTCAATCATGGCGGTTATAACAAGCATGAAAAAAGAAGGATCTGTGTAAACAAATTAAGATTACCTCTAATGGAGACATTGATGATCTTTAAATTCATAAGTGCTTCCCTTTGGGGTTATCTTGGTTCTGTGGTATCATCTCTTACATTTTGTCAATAATATTACTGTGGCATTTTGATGTTAAGAGACACATGTATCTTGTGGTAAAAAAAACAAATGAAAGCACCAGTCAACTAATAACATGCAAATGGCTTGCATGCAATCTGGTGGTAAGCAATGTGTGAAGTACCAATGAAACTACGACCCAGGACACCCCCTATATAAGGTTTTCTATGTCTGCCATTCATAGGATTCCTACAAGCTGGAGAAGGACACAATGCATAGAGCAGTAGGTAAGAGCACATTATGGGGGAAACAGTGTTTTAACTTGGGTCACTATTATTACATTAACTTTAGCACTGACTTGTCTTTTAAATTCAGTAAGTGCTACTTGTTGGGGTAGTTTTATTTGACTAGTGCACCTAACAAGAACTCAATCATGGCGGTTATAACAAGCATGAAACAAGAAGGACCTGTGTAAACAAATTAAGATTACCTCTAATGGAGACATTGATGATCTTTAAATTCATAAGTGCTTCCCTTTGGGGTTATCTTGGTTCTGTGGTATCATCTCTTACATTTTGTCAATAATATTACTGTGGCATTTTGATGTTAAGAGACACATGTATCTTGTGGTGAAAAAACAAATGAAAGCACCAGTCAACTAATAACATGCAAATGGCTTGCATGCAATCTGGTGGTAAGCAATGTGTGAAGTATCAATGAAACTACGACCCAGGACACCCCCTATATAAGGTTTTCTATGTCTGCCATTCATAGGATTCCTACAAGCTGGAGAAGGACACAATGCATAGAGCAGTAGGTAAGAGCACATTATGGGGGAAACAGTGTTTTAACTTGGGTCACTATTATTACTTTAACTTTAGCACTGACTTGTCTTTTAAATTCAGTAAGTGATACTTGTTGGAGTAGTTTTAATTGACTGGTGCACATACACTATTGATGGAAATAAACACTGATTAACTCATTATAGCATAGAAGAGTTAACTCATGCACACAAAAATAGCTCCACCTCGATGGAAGCAACAAACTCAGATGTGGTTGAAAGTTGGTGGGAGCAAGTAAACTCAGATTACCTCAAATGGAGGCAGTGATGATGTTTCAATTCATAAGTGCATCTCTTTGGGGTTGTCTTGGTTCTGTATATTCATCTACCATATTATCCTCTGTCACTAGTATTACTTTGACTTTAGCACTGACTTGTTCTTTAAATACAGTAAGTGCTACTTGTTGGGGTAGTTTTATTTGACTAGTGCACCTAACAAGAACTCAATCATGATGGTTGGAAACTCAATTTAACTATGATTGTTTTATGTCACTATTATTACTTTGACTTTAGCACCGACTTGTCCTTTAACTACAGTAAGTGCTACTTGTTGGGGTAGTTTTATTTGACTAGTGCACCTAACAAGAACTCAATCATGGCGGTTATAACAAGCATGAAACAAGAAGGATCTGTGTAAACAAATTAAGATTACCTCTAATGGAGACATTGATGATCTTTAAATTCATAAGTGCTTCCCTTTGGGGTTATCTTGGTTCTGTGGTATCATCTCTTACATTTTGTCAATAATATTACTGTGGCATTTTGATGTTAAGAGACACATGTATCTTGTGGTGAAAAAAGACAAATGAAAGCACCAGTCAACTAATAACATGCAAATGGCTTGCGTGCAATCTGGTGGTAAGCAATGTATGAAGTACCAATGAAACTACGACTCATGACACCCCCTATATAAGGTGTTCTATGTCTGCCATTCATAGCATTCCTACAAGCTGGAGAAGGACACAAGGCATAGAGCAGTAGGTAAGAGCCCATTATTGGGGAAACAGTGTTTTAACTTGTGTCACTATTATTACTTTAACTTTAGCACTGACTTGTCTTTTAAATTCAGTAAGTGCTACTTGTTGGAGTAGTTTTAATTGACTGGTGCACATACACTATTGATGGAAATAAACACTGATTAACTCATTATAGCATAGAAGAGTTAACTCATGCACACAAAAATAGCTCCACCTCGATGGAAGCAACAAACTCAGATGTGGTTGAAAGTTGGTGGGAGCAAGTAAACTCAGATTACCTCAAATGGAGGCAGTGATGATGTTTCAATTCATAAGTGCATCTCTTTGGGGTTGTCTTGGTTCTGTATATTCATCTACCATATTATCCTCTGTCACTAGTATTACTTTGACTTTAGCACTGACTTGTTCTTTAAATACAGTAAGTGCTACTTGTTGGGGTAGTTTTATTTGACCAGTGCACCTAACAAGAACTCAATCATGATGGTTGGAAACTCAATTTAACTATGATTGTTTTATGTCACTATTATTACTTTGACTTTAGCACCGACTTGTCCTTTAACTACAGTAAGTGCTACTTGTTGGGGTAGTTTTATTTGACTAGTGCACCTAACAAGAACTCAATCATGGCGGTTATAACAAGCATGAAACAAGAAGGATCTGTGTAAACAAATTAAGATTACCTCTAATGGAGACATTGATGATCTTTAAATTCATAAGTGCTTCCCTTTGGGGTTATCTTGGTTCTGTGGTATCATCTCTTACATTTTGTCAATAATATTACTGTGGCATTTTGATGTTAAGAGACACATGTATCTTGTGGTGAAAAAAGACAAATGAAAGCACCAGTCAACTAATAACATGCAAATGGCTTGCATGCAATCTGGTGGTAAGCAATGTGTGAAGTATCAATGAAACTACGACCCAGGACACCCCCTATATAAGGTTTTCTATGTCTGCCATTCATAGGATTCCTACAAGCTGGAGAAGGACACAATGCATAGAGCAGTAGGTAAGAGCACATTATGGGGGAAACAGTGTTTTAACTTGGGTCACTATTATTACATTAACTTTAGCACTGACTTGTCTTTTAAATTCAGTAAGTGCTACTTGTTGGGGTAGTTTTATTTGACTAATGCACCTAACAAGAACTCAATCATGGCGGTTATAACAAGCATGAAACAAGAAGGACCTGTGTAAACAAATTAAGATTACCTCTAATGGAGACATTGATGATCTTTAAATTCATAAGTGCTTCCCTTTGGGGTTATCTTGGTTCTGTGGTATCATCTCTTACATTTTGTCAATAATATTACTGTGTCATTTTGATGTTAAGAGACACATGTATCTTGTGGTAAAAAAAACAAATGAAAGCACCAGTCAACTAATAACATGCAAATGGCTTGCATGCAATCTGGTGGTAAGCAATGTGTGAAGTACCAATGAAACTACGACCCATGACACCCCCTATATAAGGTGTTCTATGTCTGCCATTCATAGCATTCCTACAAGCTGGAGAAGGACACAAGGCATAGAGCAGTAGGTAAGAGCCCATTATTGGGGAAACAGTGTTTTAACTTGTGTCACTATTATTACTTTAACTTTAGCACTGACTTGTCTTTTAAATTCAGTAAGTGCTACTTGTTGGAGTAGTTTTAATTGACTGGTGCACATACACTATTGATGGAAATAAACACTGATTAACTCATTATAGCATAGAAGAGTTAACTCATGCACACAAAAATAGCTCCACCTCGATGGAAGCAACAAACTCAGATGTGGTTGAAAGTTGGTGGGAGCAAGTAAACTCAGATTACCTCAAATGGAGGCAGTGATGATGTTTCAATTCATAAGTGCATCTCTTTGGGGTTGTCTTGGTTCTGTATATTCATCTACCATATTATCCTCTGTCACTAGTATTACTTTGACTTTAGCACTGACTTGTTCTTTAAATACAGTAAGTGCTACTTGTTGGGGTAGTTTTATTTGACCAGTGCACCTAACAAGAACTCAATCATGATGGTTGGAAACTCAATTTAACTATGATTGTTTTATGTCACTATTATTACTTTGACTTTAGCACCGACTTGTCCTTTAACTACAGTAAGTGCTACTTGTTGGGGTAGTTTTATTTGACTAGTGCACCTAACAAGAACTCAATCATGGCGGTTATAACAAGCATGAAACAAGAAGGATCTGTGTAAACAAATTAAGATTACCTCTAATGGAGACATTGATGATCTTTAAATTCATAAGTGCTTCCCGTTGGGGTTATCTTGGTTCTGTGGTATCATCTCTTACATTTTGTCAATAATATTACTGTGGCATTTTGATGTTAAGAGACACATGTATCTTGTGGTGAAAAAAGACAAATGAAAGCACCAGTCAACTAATAACATGCAAATGGCTTGCATGCAATCTGGTGGTAAGCAATGTGTGAAGTACCAATGAAACTACGACCCATGACACCCCCTATATAAGGTGTTCTATGTCTGCCATTCATAGCATTCCTACAAGCTGGAGAAGGACACAAGGCATAGAGCAGTAGGTAAGAGCCCATTATTGGGGAAACAGTGTTTTAACTTGTGTCACTATTATTACTTTAACTTTAGCACTGACTTGTCTTTTAAATTCAGTAAGTGCTACTTGTTGGAGTAGTTTTAATTGACTGGTGCACATACACTATTGATGGAAATAAACACTGATTAACTCATTATAGCATAGAAGAGTTAACTCATGCACACAAAAATAGCTCCACCTCGATGGAAGCAACAAACTCAGATGTGGTTGAAAGTTGGTGGGAGCAAGTAAACTCAAGATTACCTCAAATGGAGGCAGTGATGATGTTTCAATTCATAAGTGCATCTCTTTGGGGTTGTCTTGGTTCTGTATATTCATCTACCATATTATCCTCTGTCACTAGTATTACTTTGACTTTAGCACTGACTTGTTCTTTAAATACAGTAAGTGCTACTTGTTGGGGTAGTTTTATTTGACCAGTGCACCTAACAAGAACTCCATCATGATGGTTGGAAACTCAATTTAACTATGATTGTTTTATGTCACTATTATTACTTTGACTTTAGCACCGACTTGTCCTTTAACTACAGTAAGTGCTACTTGTTGGGGTAGTTTTATTTGACTAGTGCACCTAACAAGAACTCAATCATGGCGGTTATAACAAGCATGAAAAAAGAAGGATCTGTGTAAACAAATTAAGATTACCTCTAATGGAGACATTGATGATCTTTAAATTCATAAGTGCTTCCCTTTGGGGTTATCTTGGTTCTGTGGTATCATCTCTTACATTTTGTCAATAATATTACTGTGGCATTTTGATGTTAAGAGACACATGTATCTTGTGGTAAAAAAAACAAATGAAAGCACCAGTCAACTAATAACATGCAAATGGCTTGCATGCAATCTGGTGGTAAGCAATGTGTGAAGTACCAATGAAACTACGACCCAGGACACCCCCTATATAAGGTTTTCTATGTCTGCCATTCATAGGATTCCTACAAGTTGGAGAAGGACACAATGCATAGAGCAGTAGGTAAGAGCACATTATGGGGGAAACAGTGTTTTAACTTGGGTCACTATTATTACATTAACTTTAGCACTGACTTGTCTTTTAAATTCAGTAAGTGCTACTTGTTGGGGTAGTTTTATTTGACTAGTGCACCTAACAAGAACTCAATCATGGCGGTTATAACAAGCATGAAACAAGAAGGACCTGTGTAAACAAATTAAGATTACCTCTAATGGAGACATTGATGATCTTTAAATTCATAAGTGCTTCCCTTTGGGGTTATCTTGGTTCTGTGGTATCATCTCTTACATTTTGTCAATAATATTACTGTGGCATTTTGATGTTAAGAGACACATGTATCTTGTGGTAAAAAAACAAATGAAAGCACCAGTCAACTAATAACATGCAAATGGCTTGCATGCAATCTGGTGGTAAGCAATGTGTGA
Organism: Protomyctophum bolini; assembly: GCF_963924005.1. Lineage (NCBI taxonomy): Eukaryota > Metazoa > Chordata > Actinopteri > Myctophiformes > Myctophidae > Protomyctophum > Protomyctophum bolini. Next base: position 43,834,479 of record NC_137875.1, read on the forward strand.
AGTACCAATGAAACTACGACCCAGGACACCCCCTATATAAGGTGTTCTATGTCTGCCATTCATAGCATTCCTACAAGCTGGAGAAGGACACAAGGCATAGAGCAGTAGGTAAGAGCACATTATGGGGGAAACAGTGTTTTAACTTGTGTCACTATTATTACTTTAACTTTAGCACTGACTTGTCTTTTAAATTCAGTAAGTGCTACTTGTTGGAGTAGTTTTAATTGACTGGTGCACATACACTATTGATGGAAATAAACACTGATTAACTCATTATAGCATAGAAGAGTTAACTCATGCACACAAAAATAGCTCCACCTCGATGGAAGCAACAAACTCAGATGTGGTTGAAAGTTGGTGGGAGCAAGTAAACTCAGATTACCTCAAATGGAGGCAGTGATGATGTTTCAATTCATAAGTGCATCTCTTTGGGGTTGTCTTGGTTCTGTATATTCATCTACCATATTATCCTCTGTCACTAGTATTACTTTGACTTTAGCACTGACTTGTTCTTTAAATACAGTAAGTGCTACTTGTTGGGGTAGTTTTATTTGACCAGTGCACCTAACAAGAACTCAATCATGATGGTTGGAAACTCAATTTAACTATGATTGTTTTATGTCACTATTATTACTTTGACTTTAGCACCGACTTGTCCTTTAACTACAGTAAGTGCTACTTGTTGGGGTAGTTTTATTTGACTAGTGCACCTAACAAGAACTCAATCATGGCGGTTATAACAAGCATGAAACAAGAAGGATCTGTGTAAACAAATTAAGATTACCTCTAATGGAGACATTGATGATCTTTAAATTCATAAGTGCTTCCCTTTGGGGTTATCTTGGTTCTGTGGTATCATCTCTTACATTTTGTCAATAATATTACTGTGGCATTTTGATGTTAAGAGACACATGTATCTTGTGGTGAAAAAAGACAAATGAAAGCACCAGTCAACTAATAACATGCAAATGGCTTGCATGCAATCTGGTGGTAAGCAATGTGTGAAGTATCAATGAAACTACGACCCAGGACACCCCCTATATAAGGTTTTCTATGTCTGCCATTCATAGGATTCCTACAAGCTGGAGAAGGACACAATGCATAGAGCAGTAGGTAAGAGCACATTATGGGGGAAACAGTGTTTTAACTTGGGTCACTATTATTACATTAACTTTAGCACTGACTTGTCTTTTAAATTCAGTAAGTGCTACTTGTTGGGGTAGTTTTATTTGACTAATGCACCTAACAAGAACTCAATCATGGCGGTTATAACAAGCATGAAACAAGAAGGACCTGTGTAAACAAATTAAGATTACCTCTAATGGAGACATTGATGATCTTTAAATTCATAAGTGCTTCCCTTTGGGGTTATCTTGGTTCTGTGGTATCATCTCTTACATTTTGTCAATAATATTACTGTGTCATTTTGATGTTAAGAGACACATGTATCTTGTGGTAAAAAAAACAAATGAAAGCACCAGTCAACTAATAACATGCAAATGGCTTGCATGCAATCTGGTGGTAAGCAATGTGTGAAGTACCAATGAAACTACGACCCATGACACCCCCTATATAAGGTGTTCTATGTCTGCCATTCATAGCATTCCTACAAGCTGGAGAAGGACACAAGGCATAGAGCAGTAGGTAAGAGCCCATTATTGGGGAAACAGTGTTTTAACTTGTGTCACTATTATTACTTTAACTTTAGCACTGACTTGTCTTTTAAATTCAGTAAGTGCTACTTGTTGGAGTAGTTTTAATTGACTGGTGCACATACACTATTGATGGAAATAAACACTGATTAACTCATTATAGCATAGAAGAGTTAACTCATGCACACAAAAATAGCTCCACCTCGATGGAAGCAACAAACTCAGATGTGGTTGAAAGTTGGTGGGAGCAAGTAAACTCAGATTACCTCAAATGGAGGCAGTGATGATGTTTCAATTCATAAGTGCATCTCTTTGGGGTTGTCTTGGTTCTGTATATTCATCTACCATATTATCCTCTGTCACTAGTATTACTTTGACTTTAGCACTGACTTGTTCTTTAAATACAGTAAGTGCTACTTGTTGGGGTAGTTTTATTTGACCAGTGCACCTAACAAGAACTCAATCATGATGGTTGGAAACTCAATTTAACTATGATTGTTTTATGTCACTATTATTACTTTGACTTTAGCACCGACTTGTCCTTTAACTACAGTAAGTGCTACTTGTTGGGATAGTTTTATTTGACTAGTGCACCTAACAAGAACTCAATCATGGCGGTTATAACAAGCATGAAACAAGAAGGATCTGTGTAAACAAATTAAGATTACCTCTAATGGAGACATTGATGATCTTTAAATTCATAAGTGCTTCCCGTTGGGGTTATCTTGGTTCTGTGGTATCATCTCTTACATTTTGTCAATAATATTACTGTGGCATTTTGATGTTAAGAGACACATGTATCTTGTGGTGAAAAAAGACAAATGAAAGCACCAGTCAACTAATAACATGCAAATGGCTTGCATGCAATCTGGTGGTAAGCAATGTGTGAAGTACCAATGAAACTACGACCCATGACACCCCCTATATAAGGTGTTCTATGTCTGCCATTCATAGCATTCCTACAAGCTGGAGAAGGACACAAGGCATAGAGCAGTAGGTAAGAGCCCATTATTGGGGAAACAGTGTTTTAACTTGTGTCACTATTATTACTTTAACTTTAGCACTGACTTGTCTTTTAAATTCAGTAAGTGCTACTTGTTGGAGTAGTTTTAATTGACTGGTGCACATACACTATTGATGGAAATAAACACTGATTAACTCATTATAGCATAGAAGAGTTAACTCATGCACACAAAAATAGCTCCACCTCGATGGAAGCAACAAACTCAGATGTGGTTGAAAGTTGGTGGGAGCAAGTAAACTCAAGATTACCTCAAATGGAGGCAGTGATGATGTTTCAATTCATAAGTGCATCTCTTTGGGGTTGTCTTGGTTCTGTATATTCATCTACCATATTATCCTCTGTCACTAGTATTACTTTGACTTTAGCACTGACTTGTTCTTTAAATACAGTAAGTGCTACTTGTTGGGGTAGTTTTATTTGACCAGTGCACCTAACAAGAACTCCATCATGATGGTTGGAAACTCAATTTAACTATGATTGTTTTATGTCACTATTATTACTTTGACTTTAGCACCGACTTGTCCTTTAACTACAGTAAGTGCTACTTGTTGGGGTAGTTTTATTTGACTAGTGCACCTAACAAGAACTCAATCATGGCGGTTATAACAAGCATGAAAAAAGAAGGATCTGTGTAAACAAATTAAGATTACCTCTAATGGAGACATTGATGATCTTTAAATTCATAAGTGCTTCCCTTTGGGGTTATCTTGGTTCTGTGGTATCATCTCTTACATTTTGTCAATAATATTACTGTGGCATTTTGATGTTAAGAGACACATGTATCTTGTGGTAAAAAAAACAAATGAAAGCACCAGTCAACTAATAACATGCAAATGGCTTGCATGCAATCTGGTGGTAAGCAATGTGTGAAGTACCAATGAAACTACGACCCAGGACACCCCCTATATAAGGTTTTCTATGTCTGCCATTCATAGGATTCCTACAAGTTGGAGAAGGACACAATGCATAGAGCAGTAGGTAAGAGCACATTATGGGGGAAACAGTGTTTTAACTTGGGTCACTATTATTACATTAACTTTAGCACTGACTTGTCTTTTAAATTCAGTAAGTGCTACTTGTTGGGGTAGTTTTATTTGACTAGTGCACCTAACAAGAACTCAATCATGGCGGTTATAACAAGCATGAAACAAGAAGGACCTGTGTAAACAAATTAAGATTACCTCTAATGGAGACATTGATGATCTTTAAATTCATAAGTGCTTCCCTTTGGGGTTATCTTGGTTCTGTGGTATCATCTCTTACATTTTGTCAATAATATTACTGTGGCATTTTGATGTTAAGAGACACATGTATCTTGTGGTAAAAAAACAAATGAAAGCACCAGTCAACTAATAACATGCAAATGGCTTGCATGCAATCTGGTGGTAAGCAATGTGTGAAGTACCAATGAAACTACGACCCAGGACACCCCCTATATAAGGTGTTCTATGTCTGCCATTCATAGCATTCCTACAAGCTGGAGAAGGACACAAGGCATAGAGCAGTAGGTAAGAGCACATTATGGGGGAAACAGTGTTTTAACTTGTGTCATGCTTGTTATAACCGCCATGATTGAGTTGAGGTGCACTAGTCAAATAAAACTACCCCAACAAGTAGCACTTACTGTAGTTAAAGGACAAGTCGGTGCTAAAGTCAAAGTGCTTCCCTTTGGGGTTATCTTGGTTCTGTGGTATCATCTCTTACATTTTGTCAATAATATTACTGTGTCATTTTGATGTTAAGAGACACATGTATCTTGTGGTAAAAAAAACAAATGAAAGCACCAGTCAACTAATAACATGCAAATGGCTTGCATGCAATCTGGTGGTAAGCAATGTGTGAAGTACCAATGAAACTACGACCCATGACACCCCCTATATAAGGTGTTCTATGTCTGCCATTCATAGCATTCCTACAAGCTGGAGAAGGACACAAGGCATAGAGCAGTAGGTAAGAGCCCATTATTGGGGAAACAGTGTTTTAACTTGTGTCACTATTATTACTTTAACTTTAGCACTGACTTGTCTTTTAAATTCAGTAAGTGCTACTTGTTGGAGTAGTTTTAATTGACTGGTGCACATACACTATTGATGGAAATAAACACTGATTAACTCATTATAGCATAGAAGAGTTAACTCATGCACACAAAAATAGCTCCACCTCGATGGAAGCAACAAACTCAGATGTGGTTGAAAGTTGGTGGGAGCAAGTAAACTCAGATTACCTCAAATGGAGGCAGTGATGATGTTTCAATTCATAAGTGCATCTCTTTGGGGTTGTCTTGGTTCTGTATATTCATCTACCATATTATCCTCTGTCACTAGTATTACTTTGACTTTAGCACTGACTTGTTCTTTAAATACAGTAAGTGCTACTTGTTGGGGTAGTTTTATTTGACCAGTGCACCTAACAAGAACTCAATCATGATGGTTGGAAACTCAATTTAACTATGATTGTTTTATGTCACTATTATTACTTTGACTTTAGCACCGACTTGTCCTTTAACTACAGTAAGTGCTACTTGTTGGGGTAGTTTTATTTGACTAGTGCACCTAACAAGAACTCAATCATGGCGGTTATAACAAGCATGAAACAAGAAGGATCTGTGTAAACAAATTAAGATTACCTCTAATGGAGACATTGATGATCTTTAAATTCATAAGTGCTTCCCGTTGGGGTTATCTTGGTTCTGTGGTATCATCTCTTACATTTTGTCAATAATATTACTGTGGCATTTTGATGTTAAGAGACACATGTATCTTGTGGTGAAAAAAGACAAATGAAAGCACCAGTCAACTAATAACATGCAAATGGCTTGCATGCAATCTGGTGGTAAGCAATGTGTGAAGTACCAATGAAACTACGACCCATGACACCCCCTATATAAGGTGTTCTATGTCTGCCATTCATAGCATTCCTACAAGCTGGAGAAGGACACAAGGCATAGAGCAGTAGGTAAGAGCCCATTATTGGGGAAACAGTGTTTTAACTTGTGTCACTATTATTACTTTAACTTTAGCACTGACTTGTCTTTTAAATTCAGTAAGTGCTACTTGTTGGAGTAGTTTTAATTGACTGGTGCACATACACTATTGATGGAAATAAACACTGATTAACTCATTATAGCATAGAAGAGTTAACTCATGCACACAAAAATAGCTCCACCTCGATGGAAGCAACAAACTCAGATGTGGTTGAAAGTTGGTGGGAGCAAGTAAACTCAAGATTACCTCAAATGGAGGCAGTGATGATGTTTCAATTCATAAGTGCATCTCTTTGGGGTTGTCTTGGTTCTGTATATTCATCTACCATATTATCCTCTGTCACTAGTATTACTTTGACTTTAGCACTGACTTGTTCTTTAAATACAGTAAGTGCTACTTGTTGGGGTAGTTTTATTTGACCAGTGCACCTAACAAGAACTCCATCATGATGGTTGGAAACTCAATTTAACTATGATTGTTTTATGTCACTATTATTACTTTGACTTTAGCACCGACTTGTCCTTTAACTACAGTAAGTGCTACTTGTTGGGGTAGTTTTATTTGACTAGTGCACCTAACAAGAACTCAATCATGGCGGTTATAACAAGCATGAAAAAAGAAGGATCTGTGTAAACAAATTAAGATTACCTCTAATGGAGACATTGATGATCTTTAAATTCATAAGTGCTTCCCTTTGGGGTTATCTTGGTTCTGTGGTATCATCTCTTACATTTTGTCAATAATATTACTGTGGCATTTTGATGTTAAGAGACACATGTATCTTGTGGTAAAAAAAACAAATGAAAGCACCAGTCAACTAATAACATGCAAATGGCTTGCATGCAATCTGGTGGTAAGCAATGTGTGAAGTACCAATGAAACTACGACCCAGGACACCCCCTATATAAGGTTTTCTATGTCTGCCATTCATAGGATTCCTACAAGTTGGAGAAGGACACAATGCATAGAGCAGTAGGTAAGAGCACATTATGGGGGAAACAGTGTTTTAACTTGGGTCACTATTATTACATTAACTTTAGCACTGACTTGTCTTTTAAATTCAGTAAGTGCTACTTGTTGGGGTAGTTTTATTTGACTAGTGCACCTAACAAGAACTCAATCATGGCGGTTATAACAAGCATGAAACAAGAAGGACCTGTGTAAACAAATTAAGATTACCTCTAATGGAGACATTGATGATCTTTAAATTCATAAGTGCTTCCCTTTGGGGTTATCTTGGTTCTGTGGTATCATCTCTTACATTTTGTCAATAATATTACTGTGGCATTTTGATGTTAAGAGACACATGTATCTTGTGGTAAAAAAACAAATGAAAGCACCAGTCAACTAATAACATGCAAATGGCTTGCATGCAATCTGGTGGTAAGCAATGTGTGAAGTACCAATGAAACTACGACCCAGGACACCCCCTATATAAGGTGTTCTATGTCTGCCATTCATAGCATTCCTACAAGCTGGAGAAGGACACAAGGCATAGAGCAGTAGGTAAGAGCACATTATGGGGGAAACAGTGTTTTAACTTGTGTCACTATTATTACTTTAACTTTAGCACTGACTTGTCTTTTAAATTCAGTAAGTGCTACTTGTTGGAGTAGTTTTAATTGACTGGTGCACATACACTATTGATGGAAATAAACACTGATTAACTCATTATAGCATAGAAGAGTTAACTCATGCACACAAAAATAGCTCCACCTCGATGGAAGCAACAAACTCAGATGTGGTTGAAAGTTGGTGGGAGCAAGTAAACTCAGATTACCTCAAATGGAGGCAGTGATGATGTTTCAATTCATAAGTGCATCTCTTTGGGGTTGTCTTGGTTCTGTATATTCATCTACCATATTATCCTCTGTCACTAGTATTACTTTGACTTTAGCACTGACTTGTTCTTTAAATACAGTAAGTGCTACTTGTTGGGGTAGTTTTATTTGACCAGTGCACCTAACAAGAACTCAATCATGATGGTTGGAAACTCAATTTAACTATGATTGTTTTATGTCACTATTATTACTTTGACTTTAGCACCGACTTGTCCTTTAACTACAGTAAGTGCTACTTGTTGGGGTAGTTTTATTTGACTAGTGCACCTAACAAGAACTCAATCATGGCGGTTATAACAAGCATGAAACAAGAAGGATCTGTGTAAACAAATTAAGATTACCTCTAATGGAGACATTGATGATCTTTAAATTCATAAGTGCTTCCCTTTGGGGTTATCTTGGTTCTGTGGTATCATCTCTTACATTTTGTCAATAATATTACTGTGGCATTTTGATGTTAAGAGACACATGTATCTTGTGGTGAAAAAAGACAAATGAAAGCACCAGTCAACTAATAACATGCAAATGGCTTGCATGCAATCTGGTGGTAAGCAATGTGTGAAGTATCAATGAAACTACGACCCAGGACACCCCCTATATAAGGTTTTCTATGTCTGCCATTCATAGGATTCCTACAAGCTGGAGAAGGACACAATGCATAGAGCAGTAGGTAAGAGCACATTATGGGGGAAACAGTGTTTTAACTTGGGTCACTATTATTACATTAACTTTAGCACTGACTTGTCTTTTAAATTCAGTAAGTGCTACTTGTTGGGGTAGTTTTATTTGACTAATGCACCTAACAAGAACTCAATCATGGCGGTTATAACAAGCATGAAACAAGAAGGACCTGTGTAAACAAATTAAGATTACCTCTAATGGAGACATTGATGATCTTTAAATTCATAAGTGCTTCCCTTTGGGGTTATCTTGGTTCTGTGGTATCATCTCTTACATTTTGTCAATAATATTACTGTGTCATTTTGATGTTAAGAGACACATGTATCTTGTGGTAAAAAAAACAAATGAAAGCACCAGTCAACTAATAACATGCAAATGGCTTGCATGCAATCTGGTGGTAAGCAATGTGTGAAGTACCAATGAAACTACGACCCATGACACCCCCTATATAAGGTGTTCTATGTCTGCCATTCATAGCATTCCTACAAGCTGGAGAAGGACACAAGGCATAGAGCAGTAGGTAAGAGCCCATTATTGGGGAAACAGTGTTTTAACTTGTGTCACTATTATTACTTTAACTTTAGCACTGACTTGTCTTTTAAATTCAGTAAGTGCTACTTGTTGGAGTAGTTTTAATTGACTGGTGCACATACACTATTGATGGAAATAAACACTGATTAACTCATTATAGCATAGAAGAGTTAACTCATGCACACAAAAATAGCTCCACCTCGATGGAAGCAACAAACTCAGATGTGGTTGAAAGTTGGTGGGAGCAAGTAAACTCAGATTACAGAAACTCAGATGTTTCAATTCATAAGTGCATCTCTTTGGGGTTGTCTTGGTTCTGTATATTCATCTACCATATTATCCTCTGTCACTAGTATTACTTTGACTTTAGCACTGACTTGTTCTTTAAATACAGTAAGTGCTACTTGTTGGGGTAGTTTTATTTGACCAGTGCACCTAACAAGAACTCAATCATGATGGTTGGAAACTCAATTTAACTATGATTGTTTTATGTCACTATTATTACTTTGACTTTAGCACCGACTTGTCCTTTAACTACAGTAAGTGCTACTTGTTGGGATAGTTTTATTTGACTAGTGCACCTAACAGGAACTCAATCATGGCGGTTATAACAAGCATGAAACAAGAAGGATCTGTGTAAACAAATTAAGATTACCTCTAATGGAGACATTGATGATCTTTAAATTCATAAGTGCTTCCCGTTGGGGTTATCTTGGTTCTGTGGTATCATCTCTTACATTTTGTCAATAATATTACTGTGGCATTTTGATGTTAAGAGACACATGTATCTTGTGGTGAAAAAAGACAAATGAAAGCACCAGTCAACTAATAACATGCAAATGGCTTGCATGCAATCTGGTGGTAAGCAATGTGTGAAGTACCAATGAAACTACGACCCATGACACCCCCTATATAAGGTGTTCTATGTCTGCCATTCATAGCATTCCTACAAGCTGGAGAAGGACACAAGGCATAGAGCAGTAGGTAAGAGCCCATTATTGGGGAAACAGTGTTTTAACTTGTGTCACTATTATTACTTTAACTTTAGCACTGACTTGTCTTTTAAATTCAGTAAGTGCTACTTGTTGGAGTAGTTTTAATTGACTGGTGCACATACACTATTGATGGAAATAAACACTGATTAACTCATTATAGCATAGAAGAGTTAACTCATGCACACAAAAATAGCTCCACCTCGATGGAAGCAACAAACTCAGATGTGGTTGAAAGTTGGTGGGAGCAAGTAAACTCAAGATTACCTCAAATGGAGGCAGTGATGATGTTTCAATTCATAAGTGCATCTCTTTGGGGTTGTCTTGGTTCTGTATATTCATCTACCATATTATCCTCTGTCACTAGTATTACTTTGACTTTAGCACTGACTTGTTCTTTAAATACAGTAAGTGCTACTTGTTGGGGTAGTTTTATTTGACCAGTGCACCTAACAAGAACTCCATCATGATGGTTGGAAACTCAATTTAACTATGATTGTTTTATGTCACTATTATTACTTTGACTTTAGCACCGACTTGTCCTTTAACTACAGTAAGTGCTACTTGTTGGGGTAGTTTTATTTGACTAGTGCACCTAACAAGAACTCAATCATGGCGGTTATAACAAGCATGAAAAAAGAAGGATCTGTGTAAACAAATTAAGATTACCTCTAATGGAGACATTGATGATCTTTAAATTCATAAGTGCTTCCCTTTGGGGTTATCTTGGTTCTGTGGTATCATCTCTTACATTTTGTCAATAATATTACTGTGGCATTTTGATGTTAAGAGACACATGTATCTTGTGGTAAAAAAAACAAATGAAAGCACCAGTCAACTAATAACATGCAAATGGCTTGCATGCAATCTGGTGGTAAGCAATGTGTGAAGTACCAATGAAACTACGACCCAGGACACCCCCTATATAAGGTTTTCTATGTCTGCCATTCATAGGATTCCTACAAGTTGGAGAAGGACACAATGCATAGAGCAGTAGGTAAGAGCACATTATGGGGGAAACAGTGTTTTAACTTGTGTCACTATTATTACTTTAACTTTAGCACTGACTTGTCTTTTAAATTCAGTAAGTGCTACTTGTTGGAGTAGTTTTAATTGACTGGTGCACATACACTATTGATGGAAATAAACACTGATTAACTCATTATAGCATAGAAGAGTTAACTCATGCACACAAAAATAGCTCCACCTCGATGGAAGCAACAAACTCAGATGTGGTTGAAAGTTGGTGGGAGCAAGTAAACTCAGATTACCTCAAATGGAGGCAGTGATGATGTTTCAATTCATAAGTGCATCTCTTTGGGGTTGTCTTGGTTCTGTATATTCATCTACCATATTATCCTCTGTCACTAGTATTACTTTGACTTTAGCACTGACTTGTTCTTTAAATACAGTAAGTGCTACTTGTTGGGGTAGTTTTATTTGACCAGTGCACCTAACAAGAACTCAATCATGATGGTTGGAAACTCAATTTAACTATGATTGTTTTATGTCACTATTATTACTTTGACTTTAGCACCGACTTGTCCTTTAACTACAGTAAGTGCTACTTGTTGGGGTAGTTTTATTTGACTAGTGCACCTAACAAGAACTCAATCATGGCGGTTATAACAAGCATGAAACAAGAAGGATCTGTGTAAACAAATTAAGATTACCTCTAATGGAGACATTGATGATCTTTAAATTCATAAGTGCTTCCCGTTGGGGTTATCTTGGTTCTGTGGTATCATCTCTTACATTTTGTCAATAATATTACTGTGGCATTTTGATGTTAAGAGACACATGTATCTTGTGGTGAAAAAAGACAAATGAAAGCACCAGTCAACTAATAACATGCAAATGGCTTGCATGCAATCTGGTGGTAAGCAATGTGTGAAGTACCAATGAAACTACGACCCATGACACCCCCTATATAAGGTGTTCTATGTCTGCCATTCATAGCATTCCTACAAGCTGGAGAAGGACACAAGGCATAGAGCAGTAGGTAAGAGCCCATTATTGGGGAAACAGTGTTTTAACTTGTGTCACTATTATTACTTTAACTTTAGCACTGACTTGTCTTTTAAATTCAGTAAGTGCTACTTGTTGGAGTAGTTTTAATTGACTGGTGCACATACACTATTGATGGAAATAAACACTGATTAACTCATTATAGCATAGAAGAGTTAACTCATGCACACAAAAATAGCTCCACCTCGATGGAAGCAACAAACTCAGATGTGGTTGAAAGTTGGTGGGAGCAAGTAAACTCAAGATTACCTCAAATGGAGGCAGTGATGATGTTTCAATTCATAAGTGCATCTCTTTGGGGTTGTCTTGGTTCTGTATATTCATCTACCATATTATCCTCTGTCACTAGTATTACTTTGACTTTAGCACTGACTTGTTCTTTAAATACAGTAAGTGCTACTTGTTGGGGTAGTTTTATTTGACCAGTGCACCTAACAAGAACTCCATCATGATGGTTGGAAACTCAATTTAACTATGATTGTTTTATGTCACTATTATTACTTTGACTTTAGCACCGACTTGTCCTTTAACTACAGTAAGTGCTACTTGTTGGGGTAGTTTTATTTGACTAGTGCACCTAACAAGAACTCAATCATGGCGGTTATAACAAGCATGAAAAAAGAAGGATCTGTGTAAACAAATTAAGATTACCTCTAATGGAGACATTGATGATCTTTAAATTCATAAGTGCTTCCCTTTGGGGTTATCTTGGTTCTGTGGTATCATCTCTTACATTTTGTCAATAATATTACTGTGGCATTTTGATGTTAAGAGACACATGTATCTTGTGGTAAAAAAAACAAATGAAAGCACCAGTCAACTAATAACATGCAAATGGCTTGCATGCAATCTGGTGGTAAGCAATGTGTGAAGTACCAATGAAACTACGACCCAGGACACCCCCTATATAAGGTTTTCTATGTCTGCCATTCATAGGATTCCTACAAGTTGGAGAAGGACACAATGCATAGAGCAGTAGGTAAGAGCACATTATGGGGGAAACAGTGTTTTAACTTGGGTCACTATTATTACATTAACTTTAGCACTGACTTGTCTTTTAAATTCAGTAAGTGCTACTTGTTGGGGTAGTTTTATTTGACTAGTGCACCTAACAAGAACTCAATCATGGCGGTTATAACAAGCATGAAACAAGAAGGACCTGTGTAAACAAATTAAGATTACCTCTAATGGAGACATTGATGATCTTTAAATTCATAAGTGCTTCCCTTTGGGGTTATCTTGGTTCTGTGGTATCATCTCTTACATTTTGTCAATAATATTACTGTGGCATTTTGATGTTAAGAGACACATGTATCTTGTGGTAAAAAAACAAATGAAAGCACCAGTCAACTAATAACATGCAAATGGCTTGCATGCAATCTGGTGGTAAGCAATGTGTGAAGTACCAATGAAACTACGACCCAGGACACCCCCTATATAAGGTGTTCTATGTCTGCCATTCATAGCATTCCTACAAGCTGGAGAAGGACACAAGGCATAGAGCAGTAGGTAAGAGCACATTATGGGGGAAACAGTGTTTTAACTTGTGTCACTATTATTACTTTAACTTTAGCACTGACTTGTCTTTTAAATTCAGTAAGTGCTACTTGTTGGAGTAGTTTTAATTGACTGGTGCACATACACTATTGATGGAAATAAACACTGATTAACTCATTATAGCATAGAAGAGTTAACTCATGCACACAAAAATAGCTCCACCTCGATGGAAGCAACAAACTCAGATGTGGTTGAAAGTTGGTGGGAGCAAGTAAACTCAGATTACCTCAAATGGAGGCAGTGATGATGTTTCAATTCATAAGTGCATCTCTTTGGGGTTGTCTTGGTTCTGTATATTCATCTACCATATTATCCTCTGTCACTAGTATTACTTTGACTTTAGCACTGACTTGTTCTTTAAATACAGTAAGTGCTACTTGTTGGGGTAGTTTTATTTGACCAGTGCACCTAACAAGAACTCAATCATGATGGTTGGAAACTCAATTTAACTATGATTGTTTTATGTCACTATTATTACTTTGACTTTAGCACCGACTTGTCCTTTAACTACAGTAAGTGCTACTTGTTGGGGTAGTTTTATTTGACTAGTGCACCTAACAAGAACTCAATCATGGCGGTTATAACAAGCATGAAACAAGAAGGATCTGTGTAAACAAATTAAGATTACCTCTAATGGAGACATTGATGATCTTTAAATTCATAAGTGCTTCCCTTTGGGGTTATCTTGGTTCTGTGGTATCATCTCTTACATTTTGTCAATAATATTACTGTGGCATTTTGATGTTAAGAGACACATGTATCTTGTGGTGAAAAAAGACAAATGAAAGCACCAGTCAACTAATAACATGCAAATGGCTTGCATGCAATCTGGTGGTAAGCAATGTGTGAAGTATCAATGAAACTACGACCCAGGACACCCCCTATATAAGGTTTTCTATGTCTGCCATTCATAGGATTCCTACAAGCTGGAGAAGGACACAATGCATAGAGCAGTAGGTAAGAGCACATTATGGGGGAAACAGTGTTTTAACTTGGGTCACTATTATTACATTAACTTTAGCACTGACTTGTCTTTTAAATTCAGTAAGTGCTACTTGTTGGGGTAGTTTTATTTGACTAATGCACCTAACAAGAACTCAATCATGGCGGTTATAACAAGCATGAAACAAGAAGGACCTGTGTAAACAAATTAAGATTACCTCTAATGGAGACATTGATGATCTTTAAATTCATAAGTGCTTCCCTTTGGGGTTATCTTGGTTCTGTGGTATCATCTCTTACATTTTGTCAATAATATTACTGTGTCATTTTGATGTTAAGAGACACATGTATCTTGTGGTAAAAAAAACAAATGAAAGCACCAGTCAACTAATAACATGCAAATGGCTTGCATGCAATCTGGTGGTAAGCAATGTGTGAAGTACCAATGAAACTACGACCCATGACACCCCCTATATAAGGTGTTCTATGTCTGCCATTCATAGCATTCCTACAAGCTGGAGAAGGACACAAGGCATAGAGCAGTAGGTAAGAGCCCATTATTGGGGAAACAGTGTTTTAACTTGTGTCACTATTATTACTTTAACTTTAGCACTGACTTGTCTTTTAAATTCAGTAAGTGCTACTTGTTGGAGTAGTTTTAATTGACTGGTGCACATACACTATTGATGGAAATAAACACTGATTAACTCATTATAGCATAGAAGAGTTAACTCATGCACACAAAAATAGCTCCACCTCGATGGAAGCAACAAACTCAGATGTGGTTGAAAGTTGGTGGGAGCAAGTAAACTCAGATTACCTCAAATGGAGGCAGTGATGATGTTTCAATTCATAAGTGCATCTCTTTGGGGTTGTCTTGGTTCTGTATATTCATCTACCATATTATCCTCTGTCACTAGTATTACTTTGACTTTAGCACTGACTTGTTCTTTAAATACAGTAAGTGCTACTTGTTGGGGTAGTTTTATTTGACCAGTGCACCTAACAAGAACTCAATCATGATGGTTGGAAACTCAATTTAACTATGATTGTTTTATGTCACTATTATTACTTTGACTTTAGCACCGACTTGTCCTTTAACTACAGTAAGTGCTACTTGTTGGGATAGTTTTATTTGACTAGTGCACCTAACAAGAACTCAATCATGGCGGTTATAACAAGCATGAAACAAGAAGGATCTGTGTAAACAAATTAAGATTACCTCTAATGGAGACATTGATGATCTTTAAATTCATAAGTGCTTCCCGTTGGGGTTATCTTGGTTCTGTGGTATCATCTCTTACATTTTGTCAATAATATTACTGTGGCATTTTGATGTTAAGAGACACATGTATCTTGTGGTGAAAAAAGACAAATGAAAGCACCAGTCAACTAATAACATGCAAATGGCTTGCATGCAATCTGGTGGTAAGCAATGTGTGAAGTACCAATGAAACTACGACCCATGACACCCCCTATATAAGGTGTTATGTAGCGCTATATTGGATCACTCCAATATATGATAGTTCCGTCCGCAGGCGGAGCGTCGAGCGGACTTACCGATGATCCCGTGCTAACAGCCACGGGAAAATGACGTGTGAGTGAGGCACCGCCTCCCGAGGTTACTTTGCTCGCACACGTCATTTCCCCTTCCTCTTTTCTTTCCTCGGCGACGTCGGTAAGTCGGTTGGTAAGGACTGAAGTATTTACCGTAAGAAGCGTATAACTCCCTCTGAGCAGCCAGCTTGGCTCCTCTCTGAGTTGCCTTCTTTGTATCAGTGTGTTTGAGGCTAAAGCTAAAAACACCACCGTGCTACGGTGGCACGGGCCGGTCGCCCGTGCCGCGGCGTCAGGAGGTTGCCCTTGTTGGACTAGCTGTCTTTCGTTGTACTGTACTGTCTGTCTGTTTTGCCGGTCCCTACCCTCCCGGCTCTCACTTTCGGGAACGGACGCCTTCCCTATAGACGGTGCGCAGCGTGTCTCGCTAGCCCACTGGGCAGCTATAGTGACTCGTCTCCCAGGGGAAGAAGGAGACGCCACGCGTTCTCTGCTCCCCCCGTCTCGTTACTGTGACTCGCTCTCCGTGAGGAGCTGTGGTGATTTAAATCCGTCAGAATAGCGCGGGTATTAAATCGACCGCTCACATGACGCAGTACACCAGGCACAAAGCTGAGATCGAGAGCTCAGTTGGCTGCGGTGCTAATTCACATTGCAGTTGCACAAGCACTACACAAAGTATTGTTACTTGGTTTGTCCTGTCTTGTCCCTCCGTATAAAGCCAAAGGCTAATAAACGGTGTGTGATAAGGTCTTCCTATACTATATCATTAACACAAGTGTCTGTATATCATATGGCTTTTATCATGTGTGATAAAGCTTTGTACATTTGTAAGTTTCATGAGCAACTGGTTATTTGTATTCTGTCACCCCTGTAAAGCCCAAGGCTACTAAGTGGTGTGACACAGTTTCTCTATACTATACATTGCAACTAAGTGACTGTATATTATACTTATTTACACATATTATGATGTTAACATGGAAACTGTACATTTAACTCTTTGTGTGCTGTCACCCATATGAGCCGAGGGCCAATATACGGCGTGTGATACAGCCTTGTATATTTATACATCGCACAGTTGTCTCTTGTTGGTATTCTATCACCCGTATGAGCTAAGCGCCAGTATACGGTGTGTGATATAGTTATATTGTATATTCTATACGTACATCATTACATGGGTCCGCGTATATAATGTCTTCTGTGCTGTCACCAGTATGAGCCAAGGGCCAATATACTGTGTGTGATATAGCTATGCTGTATATTCTATATATACACAGGTCTGCGTATATGATGTTTTCTGTGCTGTCACCAGTATGAGCCAAGGGCCAATATACTGTGTGGTACAGCCTTGTATATTTATACGTTGCACAGTTGACTCTTGTTGGTATTCTATCACCCGTATGAGCCCAGGCCGGCCAGTATACGGTGTGTGATATAGCTATGCTGTATATTCTATATATACACAGGTCTGCGTATATGATGTTTTCTGTGCTGTCACCAGTATGAGCCAAGGGCCAATATACTGTGTGGTACAGCCTTGTATATTTATACGTTGCACAGTTGACTCTTGTTGGTATTCTATCACCCGTATGAGCCAAGGGCCGGTATGCGGTGTGTGATATGGTTATACTATATATTCTATACGTACACGGGTGTCTGCGTATATAATATTTTCTGGGCTGTCACCAGTATGAGCCAAGGGCCAATATACGGTGTGATAAAGCTTTATGTATACATTTGTAAGTTCAATAGTAACTGTTCATCTGTATATTTATCTCTCTGTGCTGCCTGTCACCCATATGAGCTGAAGCTAGGCCAATATATGGTGTGTGATATAGCATATGTCGTATATTATATACGTTACAGGGTAACTGGGTATATAATATTCTCTGTATTGTCACCCGTATAAGCCACGGGCTAACGTACGGTGTGATAAAGCTTTATACATTTGTGAGTTCAATAGTAACTGTTTATCTGTATATTTAACTCTTTCTGTGCTGTCACCCATATGAGCTAAAGCTAGGCCAATATATGGTGTGTGATATAGCATATATTGTATATACGTTACACAGGTAACCGGGTATATAATGTCTTATCACCCGTATAAGCCACAGGCTAATGTACGGTGCGTGATACAGCTTTATGTGTTCCTGTGTTGCACAGCTGACAGGTGACTGTTGTCTGTAGACTATCACCCGTATAGGCCAGGGCCAATATACGGTGGTTGCTGAGGTTTATTTGCCAGTATATTGCACGTTACACAGTAACTATGTATTATACTTCTACCCTATTATGCGTATACACCAGGGGTTGATATACGGTGTTTGATGCAGCTTTAAATGCTATATATTTGGCTTCTGTCACCCGTATAAGCCAAGGGCCGATATACGGTGTGTGGTGAAGTCTGATGTGTATGTGTACGTTACATTACATCGGTGACGGTGTATATAATATATTTTTGGCCTGTCGCCCGTATAAGCCAGAGGCTGATATACGGCGTGTGATACAGCCTTATATATTTTTCTACGTTGCACAGTTTAAACTGCGGTTTGTATTCCATCACCCGTATGTCCCAACGGCCAAGGTACGGTGTGTGATGCCTTTTGCTACCAGTATATTAATACACAAGTGACGGTGTATATTATACTTCTGTCCTATCGCCTGAATAAGTGCGATAACGCTCTATACATAATATACTGTACATATTATATTTCTGTCCTGTCACCCGTATAAGCCGAAGGCTGATATACGACGTGTGATACAGGTTTATACAGTCTAGCTTTGGCGATAGCCTTCGCTGCTTGTTAGCTTAGAGCTGGCCACAGCCCATCGGGCACTGTGTCTGCTTTGTTGCCTGGGTCTAGAGCATGCACACCCAGTGGTGGCAGGACTCTGGCCTGGGCCGGCCTTGTGGTCCAGGCATCTAGGCTGGTATCCCGGCCTGACAGCGTGTCGCAGGCTCGAGTCCGATCCCGACGACACTTAGGCGTGACTTAGTAGGGAGGTGACTAGGTAGTCAACCTTTCCCCTTGCGCTGTCGAGCCTGCGACCTGACGGGCTCTACTGGCTCGCTTTATGCATCCTGGCTAGAGGCCGTCGACCCACAAGGCTCCTTCCCTGGTGACAATCGCCTCCCCCATCTGGGACGGTGCGGCACCGGGATGGCCGCTTCCCACCTGTGAGTGTGGAAGATTATGGGCAAGAGCCCACCGGCCGTGGCAGTCTCCCTGCTGTGGGCACTCCGGCTGCCAGACGCCGTAGAGAAGTACGATGGTTGCTGGGACCTGCGACGAGTCGACAAGTCACCAGCTCCTGAACGGCACGTTAATGTCCTGGCCGCTGTGGCCCGCCTTAATGCAGCCATGCTGCTGGGCTCCTATGTTGCACTTGGTCTTTACGCTCCAAGGTGCCGGCCAAGCCAGGACAGACAGAGCAGTGAAAGTATTCTGTCCTTTCTCCACCGGTTCCACCTGGGACGGATGGTCCGACACGTCGACGTCCTAGAGCTCAGAGCTGTGCGCCTAGCTCTATGGGATTTTCCTCAGTGTTTGGAAGGCCGGCATGTGTTGGTCGGGTCAGACAACACTACGTGGTGGCCTTCAACCATCAAGGTGGATTGAGATCCCGCCGTCTCCACGAGATGGCGCGGGAGCTTCTAGTGTGGGCTCATGCTCACTTCACATCTCTCCAGGCTGCGGAGGTCCTGGGGGTCCAGAACTCCGCGGGGGGACAGGCTGTCCAGAGAGGGACCGAGAGGGGGGGATTGTCTCCACCCTCCGGTCAGGCAACTACTGGGGGCCAGGGTTCGGAGCGCACAGGTCGACCTGTTTGCCTCCCAGAAGACCACTCACTGCCCCAGTTGGCTTTCACTGGCAAGTTCTCCGGGGTCTGGATGCCTTGAGACACGATTGGCCGCTGACACGGCTCTATGCCTTTCCCCCATTCCTCTGATCCAGGCAACGCCGGACAGAGTCGAGATGGAGGGTCATTGGTTGCTTCTGATAGACCCACGTTGACCGAGACGCCTTTGTTTCAGGGTGCTACGGTCTCTGGTCGTGGGGACACCATGGCAGTTGCCAGGGGCCCGACCTGCTTCGCAGAGTCGGGGAGCCCTGTGGTACCCCCGCCCGGTCGCCTCCAGCTATGGGCTTGGCCCCTGAGAGGCGCAGGTGGTCGGGTCTAGGTCTCCCAGAGGGAGTTCTACATAAGTTGCAGAGTTCCAGAGCCCCGTCTACGGTTGCAACATACCAGGTTTGTTGGCGCCGGTTCCGCACTTGGTGCGCGACCTGTGGTGCTGACCCGGAGCACTGTGATGTTCAGATTGTGCTACACTTTCTGCAGTCACTGCTGGACGAGGGCAGGGCGGCCAACACTCTAAAGGTGTATATGGCCGCTATCTCTGCATGCCATTCTGATGGCTTTGACGGACGGCTGGGTAACCATCCATTGCTGTCACGCTTTATGAAAGGAGTAAGGCGCCTCCACCCAGTGAAGGCTCTTCAGGTCCCCACGTGGGACCTTGGCTTGGTGCTCTCAGCACTCGGGAAGCCTCCCTTCGAGCCCCTGGATACTGCCTCTCTTCAGCACCTTTCATGGAAGACTGCGTTTCTCTTGGCAGTCACCTCTGCAAAGAGGGTTGGGGAGCTCCATGCGCTCTCGACGAGCGCAGAGTGTCTCCAGATGGGTCCCGGTAAATCGAGTATTACTTTGCGACCCAATTCTTCCTTTCTGCCGAAGGTTCTGTCTGTGGGACATGTGAATCGGCCTCTTCACCTGTCTGCCTATGTCCCTCCCTTGAGTGGGGAGGGCTCGGGTGAGGCTCCTCACGTCCTCTGCCCGGTGAGGGCTTTGGACGCCTACGTCGTGCGAACGAAGGCGGTCAGACTGACTGATCAGCTCTTCGTATGCTATGGTGATAGAGTCTTGGGCCAAGGGCTCTCAAAGCAAAGACTCTCACATTGGCTTGTTGATACAATTGCCTGTGCTTACCACTTGGCGGGGCAGGTTCTGCCGCCCGCGGTGGTGGCGCGCTCGGTTCGGGGCATGGCTACTTCTTGGGCGCAGCTTAAGGGTGTCCCCCTTTCGGACATCTGTGCCTCAGCCAGCTGGACGTCGCCTAGTACCTTCACCAGGTTCTACCGCGTCGACGTGGTCCCTGAGAACCGGTTGGAACAAGCCGTTTTAGGGGTGGCCTCTGCTCCTTCGGAGACAGTGGGCCCCTCTTTGTGATTGAGCTGGGGCTGGCCGCTCCCACCGGGAGGGCCTGGCTCTTGTTCTCATTGATAGGTCCCCGACTGATCTGGTAGTGTACTATCATATATTGGAGTGATCCAATATAGCGCTACATAACGTAGGTTACGTAGGTAACCACGGTTATGTGAGCGATTGGATCACTCCAATTATAGTCGCGGTGATCTATCGCGCCTCGGAAAGGGTACGAGGAAGGGGAAATGACGTGTGCGAGCAAAGTAACCTCGGGAGGCGGTGCCTCACTCACACGTCATTTTCCCGTGGCTGTTAGCACGGGATCATCGGTAAGTCCGCTCGACGCTCCGCCTGCGGACGGAACTATCATATATTGGAGTGATCCAATCGCTCACATAACCGTGGTTACCTACGTAACCTACGTTCTATGTCTGCCATTCATAGCATTCCTACAAGCTGGAGAAGGACACAAGGCATAGAGCAGTAGGTAAGAGCCCATTATTGGGGAAACAGTGTTTTAACTTGTGTCACTATTATTACTTTAACTTTAGCACTGACTTGTCTTTTAAATTCAGTAAGTGCTACTTGTTGGAGTAGTTTTAATTGACTGGTGCACATACACTATTGATGGAAATAAACACTGATTAACTCATTATAGCATAGAAGAGTTAACTCATGCACACAAAAATAGCTCCACCTCGATGGAAGCAACAAACTCAGATGTGGTTGAAAGTTGGTGGGAGCAAGTAAACTCAAGATTACCTCAAATGGAGGCAGTGATGATGTTTCAATTCATAAGTGCATCTCTTTGGGGTTGTCTTGGTTCTGTATATTCATCTACCATATTATCCTCTGTCACTAGTATTACTTTGACTTTAGCACTGACTTGTTCTTTAAATACAGTAAGTGCTACTTGTTGGGGTAGTTTTATTTGACCAGTGCACCTAACAAGAACTCCATCATGATGGTTGGAAACTCAATTTAACTATGATTGTTTTATGTCACTATTATTACTTTGACTTTAGCACCGACTTGTCCTTTAACTACAGTAAGTGCTACTTGTTGGGGTAGTTTTATTTGACTAGTGCACCTAACAAGAACTCAATCATGGCGGTTATAACAAGCATGAAAAAAGAAGGATCTGTGTAAACAAATTAAGATTACCTCTAATGGAGACATTGATGATCTTTAAATTCATAAGTGCTTCCCTTTGGGGTTATCTTGGTTCTGTGGTATCATCTCTTACATTTTGTCAATAATATTACTGTGGCATTTTGATGTTAAGAGACACATGTATCTTGTGGTAAAAAAAACAAATGAAAGCACCAGTCAACTAATAACATGCAAATGGCTTGCATGCAATCTGGTGGTAAGCAATGTGTGAAGTACCAATGAAACTACGACCCAGGACACCCCCTATATAAGGTTTTCTATGTCTGCCATTCATAGGATTCCTACAAGTTGGAGAAGGACACAATGCATAGAGCAGTAGGTAAGAGCACATTATGGGGGAAACAGTGTTTTAACTTGGGTCACTATTATTACATTAACTTTAGCACTGACTTGTCTTTTAAATTCAGTAAGTGCTACTTGTTGGGGTAGTTTTATTTGACTAGTGCACCTAACAAGAACTCAATCATGGCGGTTATAACAAGCATGAAACAAGAAGGACCTGTGTAAACAAATTAAGATTACCTCTAATGGAGACATTGATGATCTTTAAATTCATAAGTGCTTCCCTTTGGGGTTATCTTGGTTCTGTGGTATCATCTCTTACATTTTGTCAATAATATTACTGTGGCATTTTGATGTTAAGAGACACATGTATCTTGTGGTAAAAAAACAAATGAAAGCACCAGTCAACTAATAACATGCAAATGGCTTGCATGCAATCTGGTGGTAAGCAATGTGTGAAGTACCAATGAAACTACGACCCAGGACACCCCCTATATAAGGTGTTCTATGTCTGCCATTCATAGCATTCCTACAAGCTGGAGAAGGACACAAGGCATAGAGCAGTAGGTAAGAGCACATTATGGGGGAAACAGTGTTTTAACTTGTGTCACTATTATTACTTTAACTTTAGCACTGACTTGTCTTTTAAATTCAGTAAGTGCTACTTGTTGGAGTAGTTTTAATTGACTGGTGCACATACACTATTGATGGAAATAAACACTGATTAACTCATTATAGCATAGAAGAGTTAACTCATGAACACAAAAATAGCTCCACCTTGATGGAAGCAACAAACTCAGATGTGGTTGAAAGTTGGTGGGAGCAAGTAAACTCAGATTACCTCAAATGGAGGCAGTGATGATGTTTCAATTCATAAGTGCATCTCTTTGGGGTTGTCTTGGTTCTGTATATTCATCTACCATATTATCCTCTGTCACTAGTATTACTTTGACTTTAGCACTGACTTGTTCTTTAAATACAGTAAGTGCTACTTGTTGGGGTAGTTTTATTTGACCAGTGCACCTAACAAGAACTCCATCATGATGGTTGGAAACTCAATTTAACTATGATTGTTTTATGTCACTATTATTACTTTGACTTTAGCACCGACTTGTCCTTTAACTACAGTAAGTGCTACTTGTTGGGGTAGTTTTATTTGACTAGTGCACCTCAACTCAATCATGGCGGTTATAACAAGCATGAAACAAGAAGGATCTGTGTAAACAAATTAAGATTACCTCTAATGGAGACATTGATGATCTTTAAATTCATAAGTGCTTCCCTTTGGGGTAATCTTGGTTCTGTGGTATCATCTCTTACATTTTGTCAATAATATTACTGTGGCATTTTGATGTTAAGAGACACATGTATCTTGTGGTAAAAAAACCAAATGAAAGCACCAGTCAACTAATAACATGCAAATGGCTTGCATGCAATCTGGTGGTAAGCAATGTGTGAAGTACCAATGAAACTACGACCCATGACACCCCCTATATAAGGTGTTCTATGTCTGCCATTCATAGCATTCCTACAAGCTGGAGAAGGACACATGGCATAGAGCAGTAGGTAAGAGCCCATTATTGGGGAAACAGTGTTTTAACTTGTGTCACTATTATTACTTTAACTTTAGCACTGACTTGTCTTTTAAATTCAGTAAGTGCTACTTGTTGGAGTAGTTTTAATTGACTGGTGCACATACACTATTGATGGAAATAAACACTGATTAACTCATTATAGCATAGAAGAGTTAACTCATGCACACAAAAATAGCTCCACCTCGATGGAAGCAACAAACTCAGATGTGGTTGAAAGTTGGTGGGAGCAAGTAAACTCAGATTACCTCAAATGGAGGCAGTGATGATGTTTCAATTCATAAGTGCATCTCTTTGGGGTTGTCTTGGTTCTGTATATTCATCTACCATATTATCCTCTGTCACTAGTATTACTTTGACTTTAGCACTGACTTGTTCTTTAATTACAGTAAGTGCTACTTGTTGGGGTAGTTTTATTTGACCAGTGCACCTAACAAGAACTCAATCATGATGGTTGGAAACTCAATTTAACTATGATTGTTTTATGTCACTATTATTACTTTGACTTTAGCACTGACTTGTCCTTTAACTACAGTAAGTGCTACTTGTTGGGGTAGTTTTATTTGACTAGTGCACCTAACAAGAACTCAATCATGGCGGTTATAACAAGCATGAAACAAGAAGGATCTGTGTAAACAAATTACGATTACCTCTAATGGAGACATTGATGATCTTTAAATTCATAAGTGCTTCCCTTTGGGGTTATCTTGGTTCTGTGGTATCATCTCTTACATTTTGTCAATAATATTACTGTGGCATTTTGATGTTAAGAGACACATGTATCTTGTGGTGAAAAAAGACAAATGAAAGCACCAGTCAACTAATAACATGCAAATGGCTTGCATGCAATCTGGTGGTAAGCAATGTGTGAAGTACCAATGAAACTACGACCCATGACACCCCCTATATAAGGTGTTCTATGTCTGCCATTCATAGCATTCCTACAAGCTGGAGAAGGACACAAGGCATAGAGCAGTAGGTAAGAGCACATTATGGGGGAAACAGTGTTTTAACTTGGGTCACTATTATTACTTTAACTTTAGCACTGACTTGTCTTTTAAATTCAGTAAGTGCTACTTGTTGGGGTAGTTTTATTTGACTAGTGCACCTAACAAGAACTCAATCATGGCGGTTATAACAAGCATGAAACAATAAGGACCTGTGTAAACAAATTAAGATTACCTCTAATGGAGACATTGATGATCTTTAAATTCATAAGTGCTTCCCTTTGGGGTTATCTTGGTTCTGTGGTATAATCTCTTACATTTTGTCAATAATATTACTGTGGCATTTTGATGTTAAGAGACACATGTATCTTGTGGTAAAAAAACAAATGAAAGCACCAGTCAACTAATAACATGCAAATGGCTTGCATGCAATCTGGTGGTAAGCAATGTGTGAAGTACCAATGAAACTACGACCCAGGACACCCCCTATATAAGGTGTTCTATGTCTGCCATTCATAGCATTCCTACAAGCTGGAGAAGGACACAAGGCATAGAGCAGTAGGTAAGAGCACATTATGGGGGAAACAGTGTTTTAACTTGTGTCACTATTATTACTTTAACTTTAGCACTGACTTGTCTTTTAAATTCAGTAAGTGCTACTTGTTGGAGTAGTTTTAATTGACTGGTGCACATACACTATTGATGGAAATAAACACTGATTAACTCATTATAGCATAGAAGAGTTAACTCATGCACACAAAAATAGCTCCACCTTGATGGAAGCAACAAACTCAGATGTGGTTGAAAGTTGGTGGGAGCAAGTAAACTCAGATTACCTCAAATGGAGGCAGTGATGATGTTTCAATTCATAAGTGCATCTCTTTGGGGTTGTCTTGGTTCTGTATATTCATCTACCATATTATCCTCTGTCACTAGTATTACTTTGACTTTAGCACTGACTTGTTCTTTAAATACAGTAAGTGCTACTTGTTGGGGTAGTTTTATTTGACCAGTGCACCTAACAAGAACTCCATCATGATGGTTGGAAACTCAATTTAACTATGATTGTTTTATGTCACTATTATTACTTTGACTTTAGCACCGACTTGTCCTTTAACTACAGTAAGTGCTACTTGTTGGGGTAGTTTTATTTGACTAGTGCACCTCAACTCAATCATGGCGGTTATAACAAGCATGAAACAAGAAGGATCTGTGTAAACAAATTAAGATTACCTCTAATGGAGACATTGATGATCTTTAAATTCATAAGTGCTTCCCTTTGGGGTTATCTTGGTTCTGTGGTATCATCTCTTACATTTTGTCAATAATATTACTGTGTCATTTTGATGTTAAGAGACACATGTATCTTGTGGTAAAAAAAACAAATGAAAGCACCAGTCAACTAATAACATGCAAATGGCTTGCATGCAATCTGGTGGTAAGCAATGTGTGAAGTACCAATGAAACTACGACCCATGACACCCCCTATATAAGGTGTTCTATGTCTGCCATTCATAGCATTCCTACAAGCTGGAGAAGGACACAAGGCATAGAGCAGTAGGTAAGAGCCCATTATTGGGGAAACAGTGTTTTAACTTGTGTCACTATTATTACTTTAACTTTAGCACTGACTTGTCTTTTAAATTCAGTAAGTGCTACTTGTTGGAGTAGTTTTAATTGACTGGTGCACATACACTATTGATGGAAATAAACACTGATTAACTCATTATAGCATAGAAGAGTTAACTCATGCACACAAAAATAGCTCCACCTCGATGGAAGCAACAAACTCAGATGTGGTTGAAAGTTGGTGGGAGCAAGTAAACTCAGATTACCTCAAATGGAGGCAGTGATGATGTTTCAATTCATAAGTGCATCTCTTTGGGGTTGTCTTGGTTCTGTATATTCATCTACCATATTATCCTCTGTCACTAGTATTACTTTGACTTTAGCACTGACTTGTTCTTTAAATACAGTAAGTGCTACTTGTTGGGGTAGTTTTATTTGACCAGTGCACCTAACAAGAACTCAATCATGATGGTTGGAAACTCAATTTAACTATGATTGTTTTATGTCACTATTATTACTTTGACTTTAGCACCGACTTGTCCTTTAACTACAGTAAGTGCTACTTGTTGGGATAGTTTTATTTGACTAGTGCACCTAACAAGAACTCAATCATGGCGGTTATAACAAGCATGAAACAAGAAGGATCTGTGTAAACAAATTAAGATTACCTCTAATGGAGACATTGATGATCTTTAAATTCATAAGTGCTTCCCGTTGGGGTTATCTTGGTTCTGTGGTATCATCTCTTACATTTTGTCAATAATATTACTGTGGCATTTTGATGTTAAGAGACACATGTATCTTGTGGTGAAAAAAGACAAATGAAAGCACCAGTCAACTAATAACATGCAAATGGCTTGCATGCAATCTGGTGGTAAGCAATGTGTGAAGTACCAATGAAACTACGACCCATGACACCCCCTATATAAGGTGTTCTATGTCTGCCATTCATAGCATTCCTACAAGCTGGAGAAGGACACAAGGCATAGAGCAGTAGGTAAGAGCCCATTATTGGGGAAACAGTGTTTTAACTTGTGTCACTATTATTACTTTAACTTTAGCACTGACTTGTCTTTTAAATTCAGTAAGTGCTACTTGTTGGAGTAGTTTTAATTGACTGGTGCACATACACTATTGATGGAAATAAACACTGATTAACTCATTATAGCATAGAAGAGTTAACTCATGCACACAAAAATAGCTCCACCTCGATGGAAGCAACAAACTCAGATGTGGTTGAAAGTTGGTGGGAGCAAGTAAACTCAAGATTACCTCAAATGGAGGCAGTGATGATGTTTCAATTCATAAGTGCATCTCTTTGGGGTTGTCTTGGTTCTGTATATTCATCTACCATATTATCCTCTGTCACTAGTATTACTTTGACTTTAGCACTGACTTGTTCTTTAAATACAGTAAGTGCTACTTGTTGGGGTAGTTTTATTTGACCAGTGCACCTAACAAGAACTCCATCATGATGGTTGGAAACTCAATTTAACTATGATTGTTTTATGTCACTATTATTACTTTGACTTTAGCACCGACTTGTCCTTTAACTACAGTAAGTGCTACTTGTTGGGGTAGTTTTATTTGACTAGTGCACCTAACAAGAACTCAATCATGGCGGTTATAACAAGCATGAAAAAAGAAGGATCTGTGTAAACAAATTAAGATTACCTCTAATGGAGACATTGATGATCTTTAAATTCATAAGTGCTTCCCTTTGGGGTTATCTTGGTTCTGTGGTATCATCTCTTACATTTTGTCAATAATATTACTGTGGCATTTTGATGTTAAGAGACACATGTATCTTGTGGTAAAAAAAACAAATGAAAGCACCAGTCAACTAATAACATGCAAATGGCTTGCATGCAATCTGGTGGTAAGCAATGTGTGAAGTACCAATGAAACTACGACCCAGGACACCCCCTATATAAGGTTTTCTATGTCTGCCATTCATAGGATTCCTACAAGTTGGAGAAGGACACAATGCATAGAGCAGTAGGTAAGAGCACATTATGGGGGAAACAGTGTTTTAACTTGTGTCACTATTATTACTTTAACTTTAGCACTGACTTGTCTTTTAAATTCAGTAAGTGCTACTTGTTGGAGTAGTTTTAATTGACTGGTGCACATACACTATTGATGGAAATAAACACTGATTAACTCATTATAGCATAGAAGAGTTAACTCATGCACACAAAAATAGCTCCACCTCGATGGAAGCAACAAACTCAGATGTGGTTGAAAGTTGGTGGGAGCAAGTAAACTCAGATTACCTCAAATGGAGGCAGTGATGATGTTTCAATTCATAAGTGCATCTCTTTGGGGTTGTCTTGGTTCTGTATATTCATCTACCATATTATCCTCTGTCACTAGTATTACTTTGACTTTAGCACTGACTTGTTCTTTAAATACAGTAAGTGCTACTTGTTGGGGTAGTTTTATTTGACCAGTGCACCTAACAAGAACTCAATCATGATGGTTGGAAACTCAATTTAACTATGATTGTTTTATGTCACTATTATTACTTTGACTTTAGCACCGACTTGTCCTTTAACTACAGTAAGTGCTACTTGTTGGGGTAGTTTTATTTGACTAGTGCACCTAACAAGAACTCAATCATGGCGGTTATAACAAGCATGAAACAAGAAGGATCTGTGTAAACAAATTAAGATTACCTCTAATGGAGACATTGATGATCTTTAAATTCATAAGTGCTTCCCGTTGGGGTTATCTTGGTTCTGTGGTATCATCTCTTACATTTTGTCAATAATATTACTGTGGCATTTTGATGTTAAGAGACACATGTATCTTGTGGTGAAAAAAGACAAATGAAAGCACCAGTCAACTAATAACATGCAAATGGCTTGCATGCAATCTGGTGGTAAGCAATGTGTGAAGTACCAATGAAACTACGACCCATGACACCCCCTATATAAGGTGTTCTATGTCTGCCATTCATAGCATTCCTACAAGCTGGAGAAGGACACAAGGCATAGAGCAGTAGGTAAGAGCCCATTATTGGGGAAACAGTGTTTTAACTTGTGTCACTATTATTACTTTAACTTTAGCACTGACTTGTCTTTTAAATTCAGTAAGTGCTACTTGTTGGAGTAGTTTTAATTGACTGGTGCACATACACTATTGATGGAAATAAACACTGATTAACTCATTATAGCATAGAAGAGTTAACTCATGCACACAAAAATAGCTCCACCTCGATGGAAGCAACAAACTCAGATGTGGTTGAAAGTTGGTGGGAGCAAGTAAACTCAAGATTACCTCAAATGGAGGCAGTGATGATGTTTCAATTCATAAGTGCATCTCTTTGGGGTTGTCTTGGTTCTGTATATTCATCTACCATATTATCCTCTGTCACTAGTATTACTTTGACTTTAGCACTGACTTGTTCTTTAAATACAGTAAGTGCTACTTGTTGGGGTAGTTTTATTTGACCAGTGCACCTAACAAGAACTCCATCATGATGGTTGGAAACTCAATTTAACTATGATTGTTTTATGTCACTATTATTACTTTGACTTTAGCACCGACTTGTCCTTTAACTACAGTAAGTGCTACTTGTTGGGGTAGTTTTATTTGACTAGTGCACCTAACAAGAACTCAATCATGGCGGTTATAACAAGCATGAAAAAAGAAGGATCTGTGTAAACAAATTAAGATTACCTCTAATGGAGACATTGATGATCTTTAAATTCATAAGTGCTTCCCTTTGGGGTTATCTTGGTTCTGTGGTATCATCTCTTACATTTTGTCAATAATATTACTGTGGCATTTTGATGTTAAGAGACACATGTATCTTGTGGTAAAAAAAACAAATGAAAGCACCAGTCAACTAATAACATGCAAATGGCTTGCATGCAATCTGGTGGTAAGCAATGTGTGAAGTACCAATGAAACTACGACCCAGGACACCCCCTATATAAGGTTTTCTATGTCTGCCATTCATAGGATTCCTACAAGTTGGAGAAGGACACAATGCATAGAGCAGTAGGTAAGAGCACATTATGGGGGAAACAGTGTTTTAACTTGGGTCACTATTATTACATTAACTTTAGCACTGACTTGTCTTTTAAATTCAGTAAGTGCTACTTGTTGGGGTAGTTTTATTTGACTAGTGCACCTAACAAGAACTCAATCATGGCGGTTATAACAAGCATGAAACAAGAAGGATCTGTGTAAACAAATTAAGATTACCTCTAATGGAGACATTGATGATCTTTAAATTCATAAGTGCTTCCCGTTGGGGTTATCTTGGTTCTGTGGTATCATCTCTTACATTTTGTCAATAATATTACTGTGGCATTTTGATGTTAAGAGACACATGTATCTTGTGGTGAAAAAAGACAAATGAAAGCACCAGTCAACTAATAACATGCAAATGGCTTGCATGCAATCTGGTGGTAAGCAATGTGTGAAGTACCAATGAAACTACGACCCATGACACCCCCTATATAAGGTGTTCTATGTCTGCCATTCATAGCATTCCTACAAGCTGGAGAAGGACACAAGGCATAGAGCAGTAGGTAAGAGCCCATTATTGGGGAAACAGTGTTTTAACTTGTGTCACTATTATTACTTTAACTTTAGCACTGACTTGTCTTTTAAATTCAGTAAGTGCTACTTGTTGGAGTAGTTTTAATTGACTGGTGCACATACACTATTGATGGAAATAAACACTGATTAACTCATTATAGCATAGAAGAGTTAACTCATGCACACAAAAATAGCTCCACCTCGATGGAAGCAACAAACTCAGATGTGGTTGAAAGTTGGTGGGAGCAAGTAAACTCAAGATTACCTCAAATGGAGGCAGTGATGATGTTTCAATTCATAAGTGCATCTCTTTGGGGTTGTCTTGGTTCTGTATATTCATCTACCATATTATCCTCTGTCACTAGTATTACTTTGACTTTAGCACTGACTTGTTCTTTAAATACAGTAAGTGCTACTTGTTGGGGTAGTTTTATTTGACCAGTGCACCTAACAAGAACTCCATCATGATGGTTGGAAACTCAATTTAACTATGATTGTTTTATGTCACTATTATTACTTTGACTTTAGCACCGACTTGTCCTTTAACTACAGTAAGTGCTACTTGTTGGGGTAGTTTTATTTGACTAGTGCACCTAACAAGAACTCAATCATGGCGGTTATAACAAGCATGAAAAAAGAAGGATCTGTGTAAACAAATTAAGATTACCTCTAATGGAGACATTGATGATCTTTAAATTCATAAGTGCTTCCCTTTGGGGTTATCTTGGTTCTGTGGTATCATCTCTTACATTTTGTCAATAATATTACTGTGGCATTTTGATGTTAAGAGACACATGTATCTTGTGGTAAAAAAAACAAATGAAAGCACCAGTCAACTAATAACATGCAAATGGCTTGCATGCAATCTGGTGGTAAGCAATGTGTGAAGTACCAATGAAACTACGACCCAGGACACCCCCTATATAAGGTTTTCTATGTCTGCCATTCATAGGATTCCTACAAGTTGGAGAAGGACACAATGCATAGAGCAGTAGGTAAGAGCACATTATGGGGGAAACAGTGTTTTAACTTGTGTCACTATTATTACTTTAACTTTAGCACTGACTTGTCTTTTAAATTCAGTAAGTGCTACTTGTTGGAGTAGTTTTAATTGACTGGTGCACATACACTATTGATGGAAATAAACACTGATTAACTCATTATAGCATAGAAGAGTTAACTCATGCACACAAAAATAGCTCCACCTCGATGGAAGCAACAAACTCAGATGTGGTTGAAAGTTGGTGGGAGCAAGTAAACTCAGATTACCTCAAATGGAGGCAGTGATGATGTTTCAATTCATAAGTGCATCTCTTTGGGGTTGTCTTGGTTCTGTATATTCATCTACCATATTATCCTCTGTCACTAGTATTACTTTGACTTTAGCACTGACTTGTTCTTTAAATACAGTAAGTGCTACTTGTTGGGGTAGTTTTATTTGACCAGTGCACCTAACAAGAACTCAATCATGATGGTTGGAAACTCAATTTAACTATGATTGTTTTATGTCACTATTATTACTTTGACTTTAGCACCGACTTGTCCTTTAACTACAGTAAGTGCTACTTGTTGGGGTAGTTTTATTTGACTAGTGCACCTAACAAGAACTCAATCATGGCGGTTATAACAAGCATGAAACAAGAAGGATCTGTGTAAACAAATTAAGATTACCTCTAATGGAGACATTGATGATCTTTAAATTCATAAGTGCTTCCCGTTGGGGTTATCTTGGTTCTGTGGTATCATCTCTTACATTTTGTCAATAATATTACTGTGGCATTTTGATGTTAAGAGACACATGTATCTTGTGGTGAAAAAAGACAAATGAAAGCACCAGTCAACTAATAACATGCAAATGGCTTGCATGCAATCTGGTGGTAAGCAATGTGTGAAGTACCAATGAAACTACGACCCATGACACCCCCTATATAAGGTGTTCTATGTCTGCCATTCATAGCATTCCTACAAGCTGGAGAAGGACACAAGGCATAGAGCAGTAGGTAAGAGCCCATTATTGGGGAAACAGTGTTTTAACTTGTGTCACTATTATTACTTTAACTTTAGCACTGACTTGTCTTTTAAATTCAGTAAGTGCTACTTGTTGGAGTAGTTTTAATTGACTGGTGCACATACACTATTGATGGAAATAAACACTGATTAACTCATTATAGCATAGAAGAGTTAACTCATGCACACAAAAATAGCTCCACCTCGATGGAAGCAACAAACTCAGATGTGGTTGAAAGTTGGTGGGAGCAAGTAAACTCAAGATTACCTCAAATGGAGGCAGTGATGATGTTTCAATTCATAAGTGCATCTCTTTGGGGTTGTCTTGGTTCTGTATATTCATCTACCATATTATCCTCTGTCACTAGTATTACTTTGACTTTAGCACTGACTTGTTCTTTAAATACAGTAAGTGCTACTTGTTGGGGTAGTTTTATTTGACCAGTGCACCTAACAAGAACTCCATCATGATGGTTGGAAACTCAATTTAACTATGATTGTTTTATGTCACTATTATTACTTTGACTTTAGCACCGACTTGTCCTTTAACTACAGTAAGTGCTACTTGTTGGGGTAGTTTTATTTGACTAGTGCACCTAACAAGAACTCAATCATGGCGGTTATAACAAGCATGAAAAAAGAAGGATCTGTGTAAACAAATTAAGATTACCTCTAATGGAGACATTGATGATCTTTAAATTCATAAGTGCTTCCCTTTGGGGTTATCTTGGTTCTGTGGTATCATCTCTTACATTTTGTCAATAATATTACTGTGGCATTTTGATGTTAAGAGACACATGTATCTTGTGGTAAAAAAAACAAATGAAAGCACCAGTCAACTAATAACATGCAAATGGCTTGCATGCAATCTGGTGGTAAGCAATGTGTGAAGTACCAATGAAACTACGACCCAGGACACCCCCTATATAAGGTTTTCTATGTCTGCCATTCATAGGATTCCTACAAGTTGGAGAAGGACACAATGCATAGAGCAGTAGGTAAGAGCACATTATGGGGGAAACAGTGTTTTAACTTGGGTCACTATTATTACATTAACTTTAGCACTGACTTGTCTTTTAAATTCAGTAAGTGCTACTTGTTGGGGTAGTTTTATTTGACTAGTGCACCTAACAAGAACTCAATCATGGCGGTTATAACAAGCATGAAACAAGAAGGACCTGTGTAAACAAATTAAGATTACCTCTAATGGAGACATTGATGATCTTTAAATTCATAAGTGCTTCCCTTTGGGGTTATCTTGGTTCTGTGGTATCATCTCTTACATTTTGTCAATAATATTACTGTGGCATTTTGATGTTAAGAGACACATGTATCTTGTGGTAAAAAAACAAATGAAAGCACCAGTCAACTAATAACATGCAAATGGCTTGCATGCAATCTGGTGGTAAGCAATGTGTGAAGTACCAATGAAACTACGACCCAGGACACCCCCTATATAAGGTGTTCTATGTCTGCCATTCATAGCATTCCTACAAGCTGGAGAAGGACACAAGGCATAGAGCAGTAGGTAAGAGCACATTATGGGGGAAACAGTGTTTTAACTTGTGTCACTATTATTACTTTAACTTTAGCACTGACTTGTCTTTTAAATTCAGTAAGTGCTACTTGTTGGAGTAGTTTTAATTGACTGGTGCACATACACTATTGATGGAAATAAACACTGATTAACTCATTATAGCATAGAAGAGTTAACTCATGCACACAAAAATAGCTCCACCTCGATGGAAGCAACAAACTCAGATGTGGTTGAAAGTTGGTGGGAGCAAGTAAACTCAGATTACCTCAAATGGAGGCAGTGATGATGTTTCAATTCATAAGTGCATCTCTTTGGGGTTGTCTTGGTTCTGTATATTCATCTACCATATTATCCTCTGTCACTAGTATTACTTTGACTTTAGCACTGACTTGTTCTTTAAATACAGTAAGTGCTACTTGTTGGGGTAGTTTTATTTGACCAGTGCACCTAACAAGAACTCAATCATGATGGTTGGAAACTCAATTTAACTATGATTGTTTTATGTCACTATTATTACTTTGACTTTAGCACCGACTTGTCCTTTAACTACAGTAAGTGCTACTTGTTGGGGTAGTTTTATTTGACTAGTGCACCTAACAAGAACTCAATCATGGCGGTTATAACAAGCATGAAACAAGAAGGATCTGTGTAAACAAATTAAGATTACCTCTAATGGAGACATTGATGATCTTTAAATTCATAAGTGCTTCCCTTTGGGGTTATCTTGGTTCTGTGGTATCATCTCTTACATTTTGTCAATAATATTACTGTGGCATTTTGATGTTAAGAGACACATGTATCTTGTGGTGAAAAAAGACAAATGAAAGCACCAGTCAACTAATAACATGCAAATGGCTTGCATGCAATCTGGTGGTAAGCAATGTGTGAAGTATCAATGAAACTACGACCCAGGACACCCCCTATATAAGGTTTTCTATGTCTGCCATTCATAGGATTCCTACAAGCTGGAGAAGGACACAATGCATAGAGCAGTAGGTAAGAGCACATTATGGGGGAAACAGTGTTTTAACTTGGGTCACTATTATTACATTAACTTTAGCACTGACTTGTCTTTTAAATTCAGTAAGTGCTACTTGTTGGGGTAGTTTTATTTGACTAATGCACCTAACAAGAACTCAATCATGGCGGTTATAACAAGCATGAAACAAGAAGGACCTGTGTAAACAAATTAAGATTACCTCTAATGGAGACATTGATGATCTTTAAATTCATAAGTGCTTCCCTTTGGGGTTATCTTGGTTCTGTGGTATCATCTCTTACATTTTGTCAATAATATTACTGTGTCATTTTGATGTTAAGAGACACATGTATCTTGTGGTAAAAAAAACAAATGAAAGCACCAGTCAACTAATAACATGCAAATGGCTTGCATGCAATCTGGTGGTAAGCAATGTGTGAAGTACCAATGAAACTACGACCCATGACACCCCCTATATAAGGTGTTCTATGTCTGCCATTCATAGCATTCCTACAAGCTGGAGAAGGACACAAGGCATAGAGCAGTAGGTAAGAGCCCATTATTGGGGAAACAGTGTTTTAACTTGTGTCACTATTATTACTTTAACTTTAGCACTGACTTGTCTTTTAAATTCAGTAAGTGCTACTTGTTGGAGTAGTTTTAATTGACTGGTGCACATACACTATTGATGGAAATAAACACTGATTAACTCATTATAGCATAGAAGAGTTAACTCATGCACACAAAAATAGCTCCACCTCGATGGAAGCAACAAACTCAGATGTGGTTGAAAGTTGGTGGGAGCAAGTAAACTCAGATTACCTCAAATGGAGGCAGTGATGATGTTTCAATTCATAAGTGCATCTCTTTGGGGTTGTCTTGGTTCTGTATATTCATCTACCATATTATCCTCTGTCACTAGTATTACTTTGACTTTAGCACTGACTTGTTCTTTAAATACAGTAAGTGCTACTTGTTGGGGTAGTTTTATTTGACCAGTGCACCTAACAAGAACTCAATCATGATGGTTGGAAACTCAATTTAACTATGATTGTTTTATGTCACTATTATTACTTTGACTTTAGCACCGACTTGTCCTTTAACTACAGTAAGTGCTACTTGTTGGGATAGTTTTATTTGACTAGTGCACCTAACAAGAACTCAATCATGGCGGTTATAACAAGCATGAAACAAGAAGGATCTGTGTAAACAAATTAAGATTACCTCTAATGGAGACATTGATGATCTTTAAATTCATAAGTGCTTCCCGTTGGGGTTATCTTGGTTCTGTGGTATCATCTCTTACATTTTGTCAATAATATTACTGTGGCATTTTGATGTTAAGAGACACATGTATCTTGTGGTGAAAAAAGACAAATGAAAGCACCAGTCAACTAATAACATGCAAATGGCTTGCATGCAATCTGGTGGTAAGCAATGTGTGAAGTACCAATGAAACTACGACCCATGACACCCCCTATATAAGGTGTTATGTAGCGCTATATTGGATCACTCCAATATATGATAGTTCCGTCCGCAGGCGGAGCGTCGAGCGGACTTACCGATGATCCCGTGCTAACAGCCACGGGAAAATGACGTGTGAGTGAGGCACCGCCTCCCGAGGTTACTTTGCTCGCACACGTCATTTCCCCTTCCTCTTTTCTTTCCTCGGCGACGTCGGTAAGTCGGTTGGTAAGGACTGAAGTATTTACCGTAAGAAGCGTATAACTCCCTCTGAGCAGCCAGCTTGGCTCCTCTCTGAGTTGCCTTCTTTGTATCAGTGTGTTTGAGGCTAAAGCTAAAAACACCACCGTGCTACGGTGGCACGGGCCGGTCGCCCGTGCCGCGGCGTCAGGAGGTTGCCCTTGTTGGACTAGCTGTCTTTCGTTGTACTGTACTGTCTGTCTGTTTTGCCGGTCCCTACCCTCCCGGCTCTCACTTTCGGGAACGGACGCCTTCCCTATAGACGGTGCGCAGCGTGTCTCGCTAGCCCACTGGGCAGCTATAGTGACTCGTCTCCCAGGGGAAGAAGGAGACGCCACGCGTTCTCTGCTCCCCCCGTCTCGTTACTGTGACTCGCTCTCCGTGAGGAGCTGTGGTGATTTAAATCCGTCAGAATAGCGCGGGTATTAAATCGACCGCTCACATGACGCAGTACACCAGGCACAAAGCTGAGATCGAGAGCTCAGTTGGCTGCGGTGCTAATTCACATTGCAGTTGCACAAGCACTACACAAAGTATTGTTACTTGGTTTGTCCTGTCTTGTCCCTCCGTATAAAGCCAAAGGCTAATAAACGGTGTGTGATAAGGTCTTCCTATACTATATCATTAACACAAGTGTCTGTATATCATATGGCTTTTATCATGTGTGATAAAGCTTTGTACATTTGTAAGTTTCATGAGCAACTGGTTATTTGTATTCTGTCACCCCTGTAAAGCCCAAGGCTACTAAGTGGTGTGACACAGTTTCTCTATACTATACATTGCAACTAAGTGACTGTATATTATACTTATTTACACATATTATGATGTTAACATGGAAACTGTACATTTAACTCTTTGTGTGCTGTCACCCATATGAGCCGAGGGCCAATATACGGCGTGTGATACAGCCTTGTATATTTATACATCGCACAGTTGTCTCTTGTTGGTATTCTATCACCCGTATGAGCTAAGCGCCAGTATACGGTGTGTGATATAGTTATATTGTATATTCTATACGTACATCATTACATGGGTCCGCGTATATAATGTCTTCTGTGCTGTCACCAGTATGAGCCAAGGGCCAATATACTGTGTGTGATATAGCTATGCTGTATATTCTATATATACACAGGTCTGCGTATATGATGTTTTCTGTGCTGTCACCAGTATGAGCCAAGGGCCAATATACTGTGTGGTACAGCCTTGTATATTTATACGTTGCACAGTTGACTCTTGTTGGTATTCTATCACCCGTATGAGCCCAGGCCGGCCAGTATACGGTGTGTGATATAGCTATGCTGTATATTCTATATATACACAGGTCTGCGTATATGATGTTTTCTGTGCTGTCACCAGTATGAGCCAAGGGCCAATATACTGTGTGGTACAGCCTTGTATATTTATACGTTGCACAGTTGACTCTTGTTGGTATTCTATCACCCGTATGAGCCAAGGGCCGGTATGCGGTGTGTGATATGGTTATACTATATATTCTATACGTACACGGGTGTCTGCGTATATAATATTTTCTGGGCTGTCACCAGTATGAGCCAAGGGCCAATATACGGTGTGATAAAGCTTTATGTATACATTTGTAAGTTCAATAGTAACTGTTCATCTGTATATTTATCTCTCTGTGCTGCCTGTCACCCATATGAGCTGAAGCTAGGCCAATATATGGTGTGTGATATAGCATATGTCGTATATTATATACGTTACAGGGTAACTGGGTATATAATATTCTCTGTATTGTCACCCGTATAAGCCACGGGCTAACGTACGGTGTGATAAAGCTTTATACATTTGTGAGTTCAATAGTAACTGTTTATCTGTATATTTAACTCTTTCTGTGCTGTCACCCATATGAGCTAAAGCTAGGCCAATATATGGTGTGTGATATAGCATATATTGTATATACGTTACACAGGTAACCGGGTATATAATGTCTTATCACCCGTATAAGCCACAGGCTAATGTACGGTGCGTGATACAGCTTTATGTGTTCCTGTGTTGCACAGCTGACAGGTGACTGTTGTCTGTAGACTATCACCCGTATAGGCCAGGGCCAATATACGGTGGTTGCTGAGGTTTATTTGCCAGTATATTGCACGTTACACAGTAACTATGTATTATACTTCTACCCTATTATGCGTATACACCAGGGGTTGATATACGGTGTTTGATGCAGCTTTAAATGCTATATATTTGGCTTCTGTCACCCGTATAAGCCAAGGGCCGATATACGGTGTGTGGTGAAGTCTGATGTGTATGTGTACGTTACATTACATCGGTGACGGTGTATATAATATATTTTTGGCCTGTCGCCCGTATAAGCCAGAGGCTGATATACGGCGTGTGATACAGCCTTATATATTTTTCTACGTTGCACAGTTTAAACTGCGGTTTGTATTCCATCACCCGTATGTCCCAACGGCCAAGGTACGGTGTGTGATGCCTTTTGCTACCAGTATATTAATACACAAGTGACGGTGTATATTATACTTCTGTCCTATCGCCTGAATAAGTGCGATAACGCTCTATACATAATATACTGTACATATTATATTTCTGTCCTGTCACCCGTATAAGCCGAAGGCTGATATACGACGTGTGATACAGGTTTATACAGTCTAGCTTTGGCGATAGCCTTCGCTGCTTGTTAGCTTAGAGCTGGCCACAGCCCATCGGGCACTGTGTCTGCTTTGTTGCCTGGGTCTAGAGCATGCACACCCAGTGGTGGCAGGACTCTGGCCTGGGCCGGCCTTGTGGTCCAGGCATCTAGGCTGGTATCCCGGCCTGACAGCGTGTCGCAGGCTCGAGTCCGATCCCGACGACACTTAGGCGTGACTTAGTAGGGAGGTGACTAGGTAGTCAACCTTTCCCCTTGCGCTGTCGAGCCTGCGACCTGACGGGCTCTACTGGCTCGCTTTATGCATCCTGGCTAGAGGCCGTCGACCCACAAGGCTCCTTCCCTGGTGACAATCGCCTCCCCCATCTGGGACGGTGCGGCACCGGGATGGCCGCTTCCCACCTGTGAGTGTGGAAGATTATGGGCAAGAGCCCACCGGCCGTGGCAGTCTCCCTGCTGTGGGCACTCCGGCTGCCAGACGCCGTAGAGAAGTACGATGGTTGCTGGGACCTGCGACGAGTCGACAAGTCACCAGCTCCTGAACGGCACGTTAATGTCCTGGCCGCTGTGGCCCGCCTTAATGCAGCCATGCTGCTGGGCTCCTATGTTGCACTTGGTCTTTACGCTCCAAGGTGCCGGCCAAGCCAGGACAGACAGAGCAGTGAAAGTATTCTGTCCTTTCTCCACCGGTTCCACCTGGGACGGATGGTCCGACACGTCGACGTCCTAGAGCTCAGAGCTGTGCGCCTAGCTCTATGGGATTTTCCTCAGTGTTTGGAAGGCCGGCATGTGTTGGTCGGGTCAGACAACACTACGTGGTGGCCTTCAACCATCAAGGTGGATTGAGATCCCGCCGTCTCCACGAGATGGCGCGGGAGCTTCTAGTGTGGGCTCATGCTCACTTCACATCTCTCCAGGCTGCGGAGGTCCTGGGGGTCCAGAACTCCGCGGGGGGACAGGCTGTCCAGAGAGGGACCGAGAGGGGGGGATTGTCTCCACCCTCCGGTCAGGCAACTACTGGGGGCCAGGGTTCGGAGCGCACAGGTCGACCTGTTTGCCTCCCAGAAGACCACTCACTGCCCCAGTTGGCTTTCACTGGCAAGTTCTCCGGGGTCTGGATGCCTTGAGACACGATTGGCCGCTGACACGGCTCTATGCCTTTCCCCCATTCCTCTGATCCAGGCAACGCCGGACAGAGTCGAGATGGAGGGTCATTGGTTGCTTCTGATAGACCCACGTTGACCGAGACGCCTTTGTTTCAGGGTGCTACGGTCTCTGGTCGTGGGGACACCATGGCAGTTGCCAGGGGCCCGACCTGCTTCGCAGAGTCGGGGAGCCCTGTGGTACCCCCGCCCGGTCGCCTCCAGCTATGGGCTTGGCCCCTGAGAGGCGCA
This sequence comes from Protomyctophum bolini, assembly GCF_963924005.1. Lineage (NCBI taxonomy): Eukaryota > Metazoa > Chordata > Actinopteri > Myctophiformes > Myctophidae > Protomyctophum > Protomyctophum bolini. The sequence continues at coordinate 43,875,840 of NC_137875.1, forward strand.
GGTGGTCGGGTCTAGGTCTCCCAGAGGGAGTTCTACATAAGTTGCAGAGTTCCAGAGCCCCGTCTACGGTTGCAACATACCAGGTTTGTTGGCGCCGGTTCCGCACTTGGTGCGCGACCTGTGGTGCTGACCCGGAGCACTGTGATGTTCAGATTGTGCTACACTTTCTGCAGTCACTGCTGGACGAGGGCAGGGCGGCCAACACTCTAAAGGTGTATATGGCCGCTATCTCTGCATGCCATTCTGATGGCTTTGACGGACGGCTGGGTAACCATCCATTGCTGTCACGCTTTATGAAAGGAGTAAGGCGCCTCCACCCAGTGAAGGCTCTTCAGGTCCCCACGTGGGACCTTGGCTTGGTGCTCTCAGCACTCGGGAAGCCTCCCTTCGAGCCCCTGGATACTGCCTCTCTTCAGCACCTTTCATGGAAGACTGCGTTTCTCTTGGCAGTCACCTCTGCAAAGAGGGTTGGGGAGCTCCATGCGCTCTCGACGAGCGCAGAGTGTCTCCAGATGGGTCCCGGTAAATCGAGTATTACTTTGCGACCCAATTCTTCCTTTCTGCCGAAGGTTCTGTCTGTGGGACATGTGAATCGGCCTCTTCACCTGTCTGCCTATGTCCCTCCCTTGAGTGGGGAGGGCTCGGGTGAGGCTCCTCACGTCCTCTGCCCGGTGAGGGCTTTGGACGCCTACGTCGTGCGAACGAAGGCGGTCAGACTGACTGATCAGCTCTTCGTATGCTATGGTGATAGAGTCTTGGGCCAAGGGCTCTCAAAGCAAAGACTCTCACATTGGCTTGTTGATACAATTGCCTGTGCTTACCACTTGGCGGGGCAGGTTCTGCCGCCCGCGGTGGTGGCGCGCTCGGTTCGGGGCATGGCTACTTCTTGGGCGCAGCTTAAGGGTGTCCCCCTTTCGGACATCTGTGCCTCAGCCAGCTGGACGTCGCCTAGTACCTTCACCAGGTTCTACCGCGTCGACGTGGTCCCTGAGAACCGGTTGGAACAAGCCGTTTTAGGGGTGGCCTCTGCTCCTTCGGAGACAGTGGGCCCCTCTTTGTGATTGAGCTGGGGCTGGCCGCTCCCACCGGGAGGGCCTGGCTCTTGTTCTCATTGATAGGTCCCCGACTGATCTGGTAGTGTACTATCATATATTGGAGTGATCCAATATAGCGCTACATAACGTAGGTTACGTAGGTAACCACGGTTATGTGAGCGATTGGATCACTCCAATTATAGTCGCGGTGATCTATCGCGCCTCGGAAAGGGTACGAGGAAGGGGAAATGACGTGTGCGAGCAAAGTAACCTCGGGAGGCGGTGCCTCACTCACACGTCATTTTCCCGTGGCTGTTAGCACGGGATCATCGGTAAGTCCGCTCGACGCTCCGCCTGCGGACGGAACTATCATATATTGGAGTGATCCAATCGCTCACATAACCGTGGTTACCTACGTAACCTACGTTCTATGTCTGCCATTCATAGCATTCCTACAAGCTGGAGAAGGACACAAGGCATAGAGCAGTAGGTAAGAGCCCATTATTGGGGAAACAGTGTTTTAACTTGTGTCACTATTATTACTTTAACTTTAGCACTGACTTGTCTTTTAAATTCAGTAAGTGCTACTTGTTGGAGTAGTTTTAATTGACTGGTGCACATACACTATTGATGGAAATAAACACTGATTAACTCATTATAGCATAGAAGAGTTAACTCATGCACACAAAAATAGCTCCACCTCGATGGAAGCAACAAACTCAGATGTGGTTGAAAGTTGGTGGGAGCAAGTAAACTCAAGATTACCTCAAATGGAGGCAGTGATGATGTTTCAATTCATAAGTGCATCTCTTTGGGGTTGTCTTGGTTCTGTATATTCATCTACCATATTATCCTCTGTCACTAGTATTACTTTGACTTTAGCACTGACTTGTTCTTTAAATACAGTAAGTGCTACTTGTTGGGGTAGTTTTATTTGACCAGTGCACCTAACAAGAACTCCATCATGATGGTTGGAAACTCAATTTAACTATGATTGTTTTATGTCACTATTATTACTTTGACTTTAGCACCGACTTGTCCTTTAACTACAGTAAGTGCTACTTGTTGGGGTAGTTTTATTTGACTAGTGCACCTAACAAGAACTCAATCATGGCGGTTATAACAAGCATGAAAAAAGAAGGATCTGTGTAAACAAATTAAGATTACCTCTAATGGAGACATTGATGATCTTTAAATTCATAAGTGCTTCCCTTTGGGGTTATCTTGGTTCTGTGGTATCATCTCTTACATTTTGTCAATAATATTACTGTGGCATTTTGATGTTAAGAGACACATGTATCTTGTGGTAAAAAAAACAAATGAAAGCACCAGTCAACTAATAACATGCAAATGGCTTGCATGCAATCTGGTGGTAAGCAATGTGTGAAGTACCAATGAAACTACGACCCAGGACACCCCCTATATAAGGTTTTCTATGTCTGCCATTCATAGGATTCCTACAAGTTGGAGAAGGACACAATGCATAGAGCAGTAGGTAAGAGCACATTATGGGGGAAACAGTGTTTTAACTTGGGTCACTATTATTACATTAACTTTAGCACTGACTTGTCTTTTAAATTCAGTAAGTGCTACTTGTTGGGGTAGTTTTATTTGACTAGTGCACCTAACAAGAACTCAATCATGGCGGTTATAACAAGCATGAAACAAGAAGGACCTGTGTAAACAAATTAAGATTACCTCTAATGGAGACATTGATGATCTTTAAATTCATAAGTGCTTCCCTTTGGGGTTATCTTGGTTCTGTGGTATCATCTCTTACATTTTGTCAATAATATTACTGTGGCATTTTGATGTTAAGAGACACATGTATCTTGTGGTAAAAAAACAAATGAAAGCACCAGTCAACTAATAACATGCAAATGGCTTGCATGCAATCTGGTGGTAAGCAATGTGTGAAGTACCAATGAAACTACGACCCAGGACACCCCCTATATAAGGTGTTCTATGTCTGCCATTCATAGCATTCCTACAAGCTGGAGAAGGACACAAGGCATAGAGCAGTAGGTAAGAGCACATTATGGGGGAAACAGTGTTTTAACTTGTGTCACTATTATTACTTTAACTTTAGCACTGACTTGTCTTTTAAATTCAGTAAGTGCTACTTGTTGGAGTAGTTTTAATTGACTGGTGCACATACACTATTGATGGAAATAAACACTGATTAACTCATTATAGCATAGAAGAGTTAACTCATGAACACAAAAATAGCTCCACCTTGATGGAAGCAACAAACTCAGATGTGGTTGAAAGTTGGTGGGAGCAAGTAAACTCAGATTACCTCAAATGGAGGCAGTGATGATGTTTCAATTCATAAGTGCATCTCTTTGGGGTTGTCTTGGTTCTGTATATTCATCTACCATATTATCCTCTGTCACTAGTATTACTTTGACTTTAGCACTGACTTGTTCTTTAAATACAGTAAGTGCTACTTGTTGGGGTAGTTTTATTTGACCAGTGCACCTAACAAGAACTCCATCATGATGGTTGGAAACTCAATTTAACTATGATTGTTTTATGTCACTATTATTACTTTGACTTTAGCACCGACTTGTCCTTTAACTACAGTAAGTGCTACTTGTTGGGGTAGTTTTATTTGACTAGTGCACCTCAACTCAATCATGGCGGTTATAACAAGCATGAAACAAGAAGGATCTGTGTAAACAAATTAAGATTACCTCTAATGGAGACATTGATGATCTTTAAATTCATAAGTGCTTCCCTTTGGGGTAATCTTGGTTCTGTGGTATCATCTCTTACATTTTGTCAATAATATTACTGTGGCATTTTGATGTTAAGAGACACATGTATCTTGTGGTAAAAAAACCAAATGAAAGCACCAGTCAACTAATAACATGCAAATGGCTTGCATGCAATCTGGTGGTAAGCAATGTGTGAAGTACCAATGAAACTACGACCCATGACACCCCCTATATAAGGTGTTCTATGTCTGCCATTCATAGCATTCCTACAAGCTGGAGAAGGACACATGGCATAGAGCAGTAGGTAAGAGCCCATTATTGGGGAAACAGTGTTTTAACTTGTGTCACTATTATTACTTTAACTTTAGCACTGACTTGTCTTTTAAATTCAGTAAGTGCTACTTGTTGGAGTAGTTTTAATTGACTGGTGCACATACACTATTGATGGAAATAAACACTGATTAACTCATTATAGCATAGAAGAGTTAACTCATGCACACAAAAATAGCTCCACCTCGATGGAAGCAACAAACTCAGATGTGGTTGAAAGTTGGTGGGAGCAAGTAAACTCAGATTACCTCAAATGGAGGCAGTGATGATGTTTCAATTCATAAGTGCATCTCTTTGGGGTTGTCTTGGTTCTGTATATTCATCTACCATATTATCCTCTGTCACTAGTATTACTTTGACTTTAGCACTGACTTGTTCTTTAATTACAGTAAGTGCTACTTGTTGGGGTAGTTTTATTTGACCAGTGCACCTAACAAGAACTCAATCATGATGGTTGGAAACTCAATTTAACTATGATTGTTTTATGTCACTATTATTACTTTGACTTTAGCACTGACTTGTCCTTTAACTACAGTAAGTGCTACTTGTTGGGGTAGTTTTATTTGACTAGTGCACCTAACAAGAACTCAATCATGGCGGTTATAACAAGCATGAAACAAGAAGGATCTGTGTAAACAAATTACGATTACCTCTAATGGAGACATTGATGATCTTTAAATTCATAAGTGCTTCCCTTTGGGGTTATCTTGGTTCTGTGGTATCATCTCTTACATTTTGTCAATAATATTACTGTGGCATTTTGATGTTAAGAGACACATGTATCTTGTGGTGAAAAAAGACAAATGAAAGCACCAGTCAACTAATAACATGCAAATGGCTTGCATGCAATCTGGTGGTAAGCAATGTGTGAAGTACCAATGAAACTACGACCCATGACACCCCCTATATAAGGTGTTCTATGTCTGCCATTCATAGCATTCCTACAAGCTGGAGAAGGACACAAGGCATAGAGCAGTAGGTAAGAGCACATTATGGGGGAAACAGTGTTTTAACTTGGGTCACTATTATTACTTTAACTTTAGCACTGACTTGTCTTTTAAATTCAGTAAGTGCTACTTGTTGGGGTAGTTTTATTTGACTAGTGCACCTAACAAGAACTCAATCATGGCGGTTATAACAAGCATGAAACAATAAGGACCTGTGTAAACAAATTAAGATTACCTCTAATGGAGACATTGATGATCTTTAAATTCATAAGTGCTTCCCTTTGGGGTTATCTTGGTTCTGTGGTATAATCTCTTACATTTTGTCAATAATATTACTGTGGCATTTTGATGTTAAGAGACACATGTATCTTGTGGTAAAAAAACAAATGAAAGCACCAGTCAACTAATAACATGCAAATGGCTTGCATGCAATCTGGTGGTAAGCAATGTGTGAAGTACCAATGAAACTACGACCCAGGACACCCCCTATATAAGGTGTTCTATGTCTGCCATTCATAGCATTCCTACAAGCTGGAGAAGGACACAAGGCATAGAGCAGTAGGTAAGAGCACATTATGGGGGAAACAGTGTTTTAACTTGTGTCACTATTATTACTTTAACTTTAGCACTGACTTGTCTTTTAAATTCAGTAAGTGCTACTTGTTGGAGTAGTTTTAATTGACTGGTGCACATACACTATTGATGGAAATAAACACTGATTAACTCATTATAGCATAGAAGAGTTAACTCATGCACACAAAAATAGCTCCACCTTGATGGAAGCAACAAACTCAGATGTGGTTGAAAGTTGGTGGGAGCAAGTAAACTCAGATTACCTCAAATGGAGGCAGTGATGATGTTTCAATTCATAAGTGCATCTCTTTGGGGTTGTCTTGGTTCTGTATATTCATCTACCATATTATCCTCTGTCACTAGTATTACTTTGACTTTAGCACTGACTTGTTCTTTAAATACAGTAAGTGCTACTTGTTGGGGTAGTTTTATTTGACCAGTGCACCTAACAAGAACTCCATCATGATGGTTGGAAACTCAATTTAACTATGATTGTTTTATGTCACTATTATTACTTTGACTTTAGCACCGACTTGTCCTTTAACTACAGTAAGTGCTACTTGTTGGGGTAGTTTTATTTGACTAGTGCACCTCAACTCAATCATGGCGGTTATAACAAGCATGAAACAAGAAGGATCTGTGTAAACAAATTAAGATTACCTCTAATGGAGACATTGATGATCTTTAAATTCATAAGTGCTTCCCTTTGGGGTTATCTTGGTTCTGTGGTATCATCTCTTACATTTTGTCAATAATATTACTGTGTCATTTTGATGTTAAGAGACACATGTATCTTGTGGTAAAAAAAACAAATGAAAGCACCAGTCAACTAATAACATGCAAATGGCTTGCATGCAATCTGGTGGTAAGCAATGTGTGAAGTACCAATGAAACTACGACCCATGACACCCCCTATATAAGGTGTTCTATGTCTGCCATTCATAGCATTCCTACAAGCTGGAGAAGGACACAAGGCATAGAGCAGTAGGTAAGAGCCCATTATTGGGGAAACAGTGTTTTAACTTGTGTCACTATTATTACTTTAACTTTAGCACTGACTTGTCTTTTAAATTCAGTAAGTGCTACTTGTTGGAGTAGTTTTAATTGACTGGTGCACATACACTATTGATGGAAATAAACACTGATTAACTCATTATAGCATAGAAGAGTTAACTCATGCACACAAAAATAGCTCCACCTCGATGGAAGCAACAAACTCAGATGTGGTTGAAAGTTGGTGGGAGCAAGTAAACTCAGATTACCTCAAATGGAGGCAGTGATGATGTTTCAATTCATAAGTGCATCTCTTTGGGGTTGTCTTGGTTCTGTATATTCATCTACCATATTATCCTCTGTCACTAGTATTACTTTGACTTTAGCACTGACTTGTTCTTTAAATACAGTAAGTGCTACTTGTTGGGGTAGTTTTATTTGACCAGTGCACCTAACAAGAACTCAATCATGATGGTTGGAAACTCAATTTAACTATGATTGTTTTATGTCACTATTATTACTTTGACTTTAGCACCGACTTGTCCTTTAACTACAGTAAGTGCTACTTGTTGGGATAGTTTTATTTGACTAGTGCACCTAACAAGAACTCAATCATGGCGGTTATAACAAGCATGAAACAAGAAGGATCTGTGTAAACAAATTAAGATTACCTCTAATGGAGACATTGATGATCTTTAAATTCATAAGTGCTTCCCGTTGGGGTTATCTTGGTTCTGTGGTATCATCTCTTACATTTTGTCAATAATATTACTGTGGCATTTTGATGTTAAGAGACACATGTATCTTGTGGTGAAAAAAGACAAATGAAAGCACCAGTCAACTAATAACATGCAAATGGCTTGCATGCAATCTGGTGGTAAGCAATGTGTGAAGTACCAATGAAACTACGACCCATGACACCCCCTATATAAGGTGTTCTATGTCTGCCATTCATAGCATTCCTACAAGCTGGAGAAGGACACAAGGCATAGAGCAGTAGGTAAGAGCCCATTATTGGGGAAACAGTGTTTTAACTTGTGTCACTATTATTACTTTAACTTTAGCACTGACTTGTCTTTTAAATTCAGTAAGTGCTACTTGTTGGAGTAGTTTTAATTGACTGGTGCACATACACTATTGATGGAAATAAACACTGATTAACTCATTATAGCATAGAAGAGTTAACTCATGCACACAAAAATAGCTCCACCTCGATGGAAGCAACAAACTCAGATGTGGTTGAAAGTTGGTGGGAGCAAGTAAACTCAAGATTACCTCAAATGGAGGCAGTGATGATGTTTCAATTCATAAGTGCATCTCTTTGGGGTTGTCTTGGTTCTGTATATTCATCTACCATATTATCCTCTGTCACTAGTATTACTTTGACTTTAGCACTGACTTGTTCTTTAAATACAGTAAGTGCTACTTGTTGGGGTAGTTTTATTTGACCAGTGCACCTAACAAGAACTCCATCATGATGGTTGGAAACTCAATTTAACTATGATTGTTTTATGTCACTATTATTACTTTGACTTTAGCACCGACTTGTCCTTTAACTACAGTAAGTGCTACTTGTTGGGGTAGTTTTATTTGACTAGTGCACCTAACAAGAACTCAATCATGGCGGTTATAACAAGCATGAAAAAAGAAGGATCTGTGTAAACAAATTAAGATTACCTCTAATGGAGACATTGATGATCTTTAAATTCATAAGTGCTTCCCTTTGGGGTTATCTTGGTTCTGTGGTATCATCTCTTACATTTTGTCAATAATATTACTGTGGCATTTTGATGTTAAGAGACACATGTATCTTGTGGTAAAAAAAACAAATGAAAGCACCAGTCAACTAATAACATGCAAATGGCTTGCATGCAATCTGGTGGTAAGCAATGTGTGAAGTACCAATGAAACTACGACCCAGGACACCCCCTATATAAGGTTTTCTATGTCTGCCATTCATAGGATTCCTACAAGTTGGAGAAGGACACAATGCATAGAGCAGTAGGTAAGAGCACATTATGGGGGAAACAGTGTTTTAACTTGTGTCACTATTATTACTTTAACTTTAGCACTGACTTGTCTTTTAAATTCAGTAAGTGCTACTTGTTGGAGTAGTTTTAATTGACTGGTGCACATACACTATTGATGGAAATAAACACTGATTAACTCATTATAGCATAGAAGAGTTAACTCATGCACACAAAAATAGCTCCACCTCGATGGAAGCAACAAACTCAGATGTGGTTGAAAGTTGGTGGGAGCAAGTAAACTCAGATTACCTCAAATGGAGGCAGTGATGATGTTTCAATTCATAAGTGCATCTCTTTGGGGTTGTCTTGGTTCTGTATATTCATCTACCATATTATCCTCTGTCACTAGTATTACTTTGACTTTAGCACTGACTTGTTCTTTAAATACAGTAAGTGCTACTTGTTGGGGTAGTTTTATTTGACCAGTGCACCTAACAAGAACTCAATCATGATGGTTGGAAACTCAATTTAACTATGATTGTTTTATGTCACTATTATTACTTTGACTTTAGCACCGACTTGTCCTTTAACTACAGTAAGTGCTACTTGTTGGGGTAGTTTTATTTGACTAGTGCACCTAACAAGAACTCAATCATGGCGGTTATAACAAGCATGAAACAAGAAGGATCTGTGTAAACAAATTAAGATTACCTCTAATGGAGACATTGATGATCTTTAAATTCATAAGTGCTTCCCGTTGGGGTTATCTTGGTTCTGTGGTATCATCTCTTACATTTTGTCAATAATATTACTGTGGCATTTTGATGTTAAGAGACACATGTATCTTGTGGTGAAAAAAGACAAATGAAAGCACCAGTCAACTAATAACATGCAAATGGCTTGCATGCAATCTGGTGGTAAGCAATGTGTGAAGTACCAATGAAACTACGACCCATGACACCCCCTATATAAGGTGTTCTATGTCTGCCATTCATAGCATTCCTACAAGCTGGAGAAGGACACAAGGCATAGAGCAGTAGGTAAGAGCCCATTATTGGGGAAACAGTGTTTTAACTTGTGTCACTATTATTACTTTAACTTTAGCACTGACTTGTCTTTTAAATTCAGTAAGTGCTACTTGTTGGAGTAGTTTTAATTGACTGGTGCACATACACTATTGATGGAAATAAACACTGATTAACTCATTATAGCATAGAAGAGTTAACTCATGCACACAAAAATAGCTCCACCTCGATGGAAGCAACAAACTCAGATGTGGTTGAAAGTTGGTGGGAGCAAGTAAACTCAAGATTACCTCAAATGGAGGCAGTGATGATGTTTCAATTCATAAGTGCATCTCTTTGGGGTTGTCTTGGTTCTGTATATTCATCTACCATATTATCCTCTGTCACTAGTATTACTTTGACTTTAGCACTGACTTGTTCTTTAAATACAGTAAGTGCTACTTGTTGGGGTAGTTTTATTTGACCAGTGCACCTAACAAGAACTCCATCATGATGGTTGGAAACTCAATTTAACTATGATTGTTTTATGTCACTATTATTACTTTGACTTTAGCACCGACTTGTCCTTTAACTACAGTAAGTGCTACTTGTTGGGGTAGTTTTATTTGACTAGTGCACCTAACAAGAACTCAATCATGGCGGTTATAACAAGCATGAAACAAGAAGGATCTGTGTAAACAAATTAAGATTACCTCTAATGGAGACATTGATGATCTTTAAATTCATAAGTGCTTCCCTTTGGGGTTATCTTGGTTCTGTGGTATCATCTCTTACATTTTGTCAATAATATTACTGTGGCATTTTGATGTTAAGAGACACATGTATCTTGTGGTGAAAAAAGACAAATGAAAGCACCAGTCAACTAATAACATGCAAATGGCTTGCATGCAATCTGGTGGTAAGCAATGTGTGAAGTATCAATGAAACTACGACCCAGGACACCCCCTATATAAGGTTTTCTATGTCTGCCATTCATAGGATTCCTACAAGCTGGAGAAGGACACAATGCATAGAGCAGTAGGTAAGAGCACATTATGGGGGAAACAGTGTTTTAACTTGGGTCACTATTATTACATTAACTTTAGCACTGACTTGTCTTTTAAATTCAGTAAGTGCTACTTGTTGGGGTAGTTTTATTTGACTAATGCACCTAACAAGAACTCAATCATGGCGGTTATAACAAGCATGAAACAAGAAGGACCTGTGTAAACAAATTAAGATTACCTCTAATGGAGACATTGATGATCTTTAAATTCATAAGTGCTTCCCTTTGGGGTTATCTTGGTTCTGTGGTATCATCTCTTACATTTTGTCAATAATATTACTGTGTCATTTTGATGTTAAGAGACACATGTATCTTGTGGTAAAAAAAACAAATGAAAGCACCAGTCAACTAATAACATGCAAATGGCTTGCATGCAATCTGGTGGTAAGCAATGTGTGAAGTACCAATGAAACTACGACCCATGACACCCCCTATATAAGGTGTTCTATGTCTGCCATTCATAGCATTCCTACAAGCTGGAGAAGGACACAAGGCATAGAGCAGTAGGTAAGAGCCCATTATTGGGGAAACAGTGTTTTAACTTGTGTCACTATTATTACTTTAACTTTAGCACTGACTTGTCTTTTAAATTCAGTAAGTGCTACTTGTTGGAGTAGTTTTAATTGACTGGTGCACATACACTATTGATGGAAATAAACACTGATTAACTCATTATAGCATAGAAGAGTTAACTCATGCACACAAAAATAGCTCCACCTCGATGGAAGCAACAAACTCAGATGTGGTTGAAAGTTGGTGGGAGCAAGTAAACTCAGATTACCTCAAATGGAGGCAGTGATGATGTTTCAATTCATAAGTGCATCTCTTTGGGGTTGTCTTGGTTCTGTATATTCATCTACCATATTATCCTCTGTCACTAGTATTACTTTGACTTTAGCACTGACTTGTTCTTTAAATACAGTAAGTGCTACTTGTTGGGGTAGTTTTATTTGACCAGTGCACCTAACAAGAACTCAATCATGATGGTTGGAAACTCAATTTAACTATGATTGTTTTATGTCACTATTATTACTTTGACTTTAGCACCGACTTGTCCTTTAACTACAGTAAGTGCTACTTGTTGGGATAGTTTTATTTGACTAGTGCACCTAACAAGAACTCAATCATGGCGGTTATAACAAGCATGAAACAAGAAGGATCTGTGTAAACAAATTAAGATTACCTCTAATGGAGACATTGATGATCTTTAAATTCATAAGTGCTTCCCGTTGGGGTTATCTTGGTTCTGTGGTATCATCTCTTACATTTTGTCAATAATATTACTGTGGCATTTTGATGTTAAGAGACACATGTATCTTGTGGTGAAAAAAGACAAATGAAAGCACCAGTCAACTAATAACATGCAAATGGCTTGCATGCAATCTGGTGGTAAGCAATGTGTGAAGTACCAATGAAACTACGACCCATGACACCCCCTATATAAGGTGTTCTATGTCTGCCATTCATAGCATTCCTACAAGCTGGAGAAGGACACAAGGCATAGAGCAGTAGGTAAGAGCCCATTATTGGGGAAACAGTGTTTTAACTTGTGTCACTATTATTACTTTAACTTTAGCACTGACTTGTCTTTTAAATTCAGTAAGTGCTACTTGTTGGAGTAGTTTTAATTGACTGGTGCACATACACTATTGATGGAAATAAACACTGATTAACTCATTATAGCATAGAAGAGTTAACTCATGCACACAAAAATAGCTCCACCTCGATGGAAGCAACAAACTCAGATGTGGTTGAAAGTTGGTGGGAGCAAGTAAACTCAAGATTACCTCAAATGGAGGCAGTGATGATGTTTCAATTCATAAGTGCATCTCTTTGGGGTTGTCTTGGTTCTGTATATTCATCTACCATATTATCCTCTGTCACTAGTATTACTTTGACTTTAGCACTGACTTGTTCTTTAAATACAGTAAGTGCTACTTGTTGGGGTAGTTTTATTTGACCAGTGCACCTAACAAGAACTCCATCATGATGGTTGGAAACTCAATTTAACTATGATTGTTTTATGTCACTATTATTACTTTGACTTTAGCACCGACTTGTCCTTTAACTACAGTAAGTGCTACTTGTTGGGGTAGTTTTATTTGACTAGTGCACCTAACAAGAACTCAATCATGGCGGTTATAACAAGCATGAAAAAAGAAGGATCTGTGTAAACAAATTAAGATTACCTCTAATGGAGACATTGATGATCTTTAAATTCATAAGTGCTTCCCTTTGGGGTTATCTTGGTTCTGTGGTATCATCTCTTACATTTTGTCAATAATATTACTGTGGCATTTTGATGTTAAGAGACACATGTATCTTGTGGTAAAAAAAACAAATGAAAGCACCAGTCAACTAATAACATGCAAATGGCTTGCATGCAATCTGGTGGTAAGCAATGTGTGAAGTACCAATGAAACTACGACCCAGGACACCCCCTATATAAGGTTTTCTATGTCTGCCATTCATAGGATTCCTACAAGTTGGAGAAGGACACAATGCATAGAGCAGTAGGTAAGAGCACATTATGGGGGAAACAGTGTTTTAACTTGGGTCACTATTATTACATTAACTTTAGCACTGACTTGTCTTTTAAATTCAGTAAGTGCTACTTGTTGGGGTAGTTTTATTTGACTAGTGCACCTAACAAGAACTCAATCATGGCGGTTATAACAAGCATGAAACAAGAAGGACCTGTGTAAACAAATTAAGATTACCTCTAATGGAGACATTGATGATCTTTAAATTCATAAGTGCTTCCCTTTGGGGTTATCTTGGTTCTGTGGTATCATCTCTTACATTTTGTCAATAATATTACTGTGGCATTTTGATGTTAAGAGACACATGTATCTTGTGGTAAAAAAACAAATGAAAGCACCAGTCAACTAATAACATGCAAATGGCTTGCATGCAATCTGGTGGTAAGCAATGTGTGAAGTACCAATGAAACTACGACCCAGGACACCCCCTATATAAGGTGTTCTATGTCTGCCATTCATAGCATTCCTACAAGCTGGAGAAGGACACAAGGCATAGAGCAGTAGGTAAGAGCACATTATGGGGGAAACAGTGTTTTAACTTGTGTCACTATTATTACTTTAACTTTAGCACTGACTTGTCTTTTAAATTCAGTAAGTGCTACTTGTTGGAGTAGTTTTAATTGACTGGTGCACATACACTATTGATGGAAATAAACACTGATTAACTCATTATAGCATAGAAGAGTTAACTCATGAACACAAAAATAGCTCCACCTTGATGGAAGCAACAAACTCAGATGTGGTTGAAAGTTGGTGGGAGCAAGTAAACTCAGATTACCTCAAATGGAGGCAGTGATGATGTTTCAATTCATAAGTGCATCTCTTTGGGGTTGTCTTGGTTCTGTATATTCATCTACCATATTATCCTCTGTCACTAGTATTACTTTGACTTTAGCACTGACTTGTTCTTTAAATACAGTAAGTGCTACTTGTTGGGGTAGTTTTATTTGACCAGTGCACCTAACAAGAACTCCATCATGATGGTTGGAAACTCAATTTAACTATGATTGTTTTATGTCACTATTATTACTTTGACTTTAGCACCGACTTGTCCTTTAACTACAGTAAGTGCTACTTGTTGGGGTAGTTTTATTTGACTAGTGCACCTCAACTCAATCATGGCGGTTATAACAAGCATGAAACAAGAAGGATCTGTGTAAACAAATTAAGATTACCTCTAATGGAGACATTGATGATCTTTAAATTCATAAGTGCTTCCCTTTGGGGTAATCTTGGTTCTGTGGTATCATCTCTTACATTTTGTCAATAATATTACTGTGGCATTTTGATGTTAAGAGACACATGTATCTTGTGGTAAAAAAACCAAATGAAAGCACCAGTCAACTAATAACATGCAAATGGCTTGCATGCAATCTGGTGGTAAGCAATGTGTGAAGTACCAATGAAACTACGACCCATGACACCCCCTATATAAGGTGTTCTATGTCTGCCATTCATAGCATTCCTACAAGCTGGAGAAGGACACATGGCATAGAGCAGTAGGTAAGAGCCCATTATTGGGGAAACAGTGTTTTAACTTGTGTCACTATTATTACTTTAACTTTAGCACTGACTTGTCTTTTAAATTCAGTAAGTGCTACTTGTTGGAGTAGTTTTAATTGACTGGTGCACATACACTATTGATGGAAATAAACACTGATTAACTCATTATAGCATAGAAGAGTTAACTCATGCACACAAAAATAGCTCCACCTCGATGGAAGCAACAAACTCAGATGTGGTTGAAAGTTGGTGGGAGCAAGTAAACTCAGATTACCTCAAATGGAGGCAGTGATGATGTTTCAATTCATAAGTGCATCTCTTTGGGGTTGTCTTGGTTCTGTATATTCATCTACCATATTATCCTCTGTCACTAGTATTACTTTGACTTTAGCACTGACTTGTTCTTTAATTACAGTAAGTGCTACTTGTTGGGGTAGTTTTATTTGACCAGTGCACCTAACAAGAACTCAATCATGATGGTTGGAAACTCAATTTAACTATGATTGTTTTATGTCACTATTATTACTTTGACTTTAGCACTGACTTGTCCTTTAACTACAGTAAGTGCTACTTGTTGGGGTAGTTTTATTTGACTAGTGCACCTAACAAGAACTCAATCATGGCGGTTATAACAAGCATGAAACAAGAAGGATCTGTGTAAACAAATTACGATTACCTCTAATGGAGACATTGATGATCTTTAAATTCATAAGTGCTTCCCTTTGGGGTTATCTTGGTTCTGTGGTATCATCTCTTACATTTTGTCAATAATATTACTGTGGCATTTTGATGTTAAGAGACACATGTATCTTGTGGTGAAAAAAGACAAATGAAAGCACCAGTCAACTAATAACATGCAAATGGCTTGCATGCAATCTGGTGGTAAGCAATGTGTGAAGTACCAATGAAACTACGACCCATGACACCCCCTATATAAGGTGTTCTATGTCTGCCATTCATAGCATTCCTACAAGCTGGAGAAGGACACAAGGCATAGAGCAGTAGGTAAGAGCACATTATGGGGGAAACAGTGTTTTAACTTGGGTCACTATTATTACTTTAACTTTAGCACTGACTTGTCTTTTAAATTCAGTAAGTGCTACTTGTTGGGGTAGTTTTATTTGACTAGTGCACCTAACAAGAACTCAATCATGGCGGTTATAACAAGCATGAAACAATAAGGACCTGTGTAAACAAATTAAGATTACCTCTAATGGAGACATTGATGATCTTTAAATTCATAAGTGCTTCCCTTTGGGGTTATCTTGGTTCTGTGGTATAATCTCTTACATTTTGTCAATAATATTACTGTGGCATTTTGATGTTAAGAGACACATGTATCTTGTGGTAAAAAAACAAATGAAAGCACCAGTCAACTAATAACATGCAAATGGCTTGCATGCAATCTGGTGGTAAGCAATGTGTGAAGTACCAATGAAACTACGACCCAGGACACCCCCTATATAAGGTGTTCTATGTCTGCCATTCATAGCATTCCTACAAGCTGGAGAAGGACACAAGGCATAGAGCAGTAGGTAAGAGCACATTATGGGGGAAACAGTGTTTTAACTTGTGTCACTATTATTACTTTAACTTTAGCACTGACTTGTCTTTTAAATTCAGTAAGTGCTACTTGTTGGAGTAGTTTTAATTGACTGGTGCACATACACTATTGATGGAAATAAACACTGATTAACTCATTATAGCATAGAAGAGTTAACTCATGCACACAAAAATAGCTCCACCTTGATGGAAGCAACAAACTCAGATGTGGTTGAAAGTTGGTGGGAGCAAGTAAACTCAGATTACCTCAAATGGAGGCAGTGATGATGTTTCAATTCATAAGTGCATCTCTTTGGGGTTGTCTTGGTTCTGTATATTCATCTACCATATTATCCTCTGTCACTAGTATTACTTTGACTTTAGCACTGACTTGTTCTTTAAATACAGTAAGTGCTACTTGTTGGGGTAGTTTTATTTGACCAGTGCACCTAACAAGAACTCCATCATGATGGTTGGAAACTCAATTTAACTATGATTGTTTTATGTCACTATTATTACTTTGACTTTAGCACCGACTTGTCCTTTAACTACAGTAAGTGCTACTTGTTGGGGTAGTTTTATTTGACTAGTGCACCTCAACTCAATCATGGCGGTTATAACAAGCATGAAACAAGAAGGATCTGTGTAAACAAATTAAGATTACCTCTAATGGAGACATTGATGATCTTTAAATTCATAAGTGCTTCCCTTTGGGGTTATCTTGGTTCTGTGGTATCATCTCTTACATTTTGTCAATAATATTACTGTGTCATTTTGATGTTAAGAGACACATGTATCTTGTGGTAAAAAAAACAAATGAAAGCACCAGTCAACTAATAACATGCAAATGGCTTGCATGCAATCTGGTGGTAAGCAATGTGTGAAGTACCAATGAAACTACGACCCATGACACCCCCTATATAAGGTGTTCTATGTCTGCCATTCATAGCATTCCTACAAGCTGGAGAAGGACACATGGCATAGAGCAGTAGGTAAGAGCCCATTATTGGGGAAACAGTGTTTTAACTTGTGTCACTATTATTACTTTAACTTTAGCACTGACTTGTCTTTTAAATTCAGTAAGTGCTACTTGTTGGAGTAGTTTTAATTGACTGGTGCACATACACTATTGATGGAAATAAACACTGATTAACTCATTATAGCATAGAAGAGTTAACTCATGCACACAAAAATAGCTCCACCTCGATGGAAGCAACAAACTCAGATGTGGTTGAAAGTTGGTGGGAGCAAGTAAACTCAGATTACCTCAAATGGAGGCAGTGATGATGTTTCAATTCATAAGTGCATCTCTTTGGGGTTGTCTTGGTTCTGTATATTCATCTACCATATTATCCTCTGTCACTAGTATTACTTTGACTTTAGCACTGACTTGTTCTTTAAATACAGTAAGTGCTACTTGTTGGGGTAGTTTTATTTGACCAGTGCACCTAACAAGAACTCCATCATGATGGTTGGAAACTCAATTTAACTATGATTGTTTTATGTCACTATTATTACTTTGACTTTAGCACCGACTTGTCCTTTAACTACAGTAAGTGCTACTTGTTGGGGTAGTTTTATTTGACTAGTGCACCTCAACTCAATCATGGCGGTTATAACAAGCATGAAACAAGAAGGATCTGTGTAAACAAATTAAGATTACCTCTAATGGAGACATTGATGATCTTTAAATTCATAAGTGCTTCCCTTTGGGGTAATCTTGGTTCTGTGGTATCATCTCTTACATTTTGTCAATAATATTACTGTGGCATTTTGATGTTAAGAGACACATGTATCTTGTGGTAAAAAAAACAAATGAAAGCACCAGTCAACTAATAACATGCAAATGGCTTGCATGCAATCTGGTGGTAAGCAATGTGTGAAGTACCAATGAAACTACGACCCATGACACCCCCTATATAAGGTGTTCTATGTCTGCCATTCATAGCATTCCTACAAGCTGGAGAAGGACACATGGCATAGAGCAGTAGGTAAGAGCCCATTATTGGGGAAACAGTGTTTTAACTTGTGTCACTATTATTACTTTAACTTTAGCACTGACTTGTCTTTTAAATTCAGTAAGTGCTACTTGTTGGAGTAGTTTTAATTGACTGGTGCACATACACTATTGATGGAAATAAACACTGATTAACTCATTATAGCATAGAAGAGTTAACTCATGCACACAAAAATAGCTCCACCTCGATGGAAGCAACAAACTCAGATGTGGTTGAAAGTTGGTGGGAGCAAGTAAACTCAGATTACCTCAAATGGAGGCAGTGATGATGTTTCAATTCATAAGTGCATCTCTTTGGGGTTGTCTTGGTTCTGTATATTCATCTACCATATTATCCTCTGTCACTAGTATTACTTTGACTTTAGCACTGACTTGTTCTTTAATTACAGTAAGTGCTACTTGTTGGGGTAGTTTTATTTGACCAGTGCACCTAACAAGAACTCAATCATGATGGTTGGAAACTCAATTTAACTATGATTGTTTTATGTCACTATTATTACTTTGACTTTAGCACTGACTTGTCCTTTAACTACAGTAAGTGCTACTTGTTGGGGTAGTTTTATTTGACTAGTGCACCTAACAAGAACTCAATCATGGCGGTTATAACAAGCATGAAACAAGAAGGATCTGTGTAAACAAATTACGATTACCTCTAATGGAGACATTGATGATCTTTAAATTCATAAGTGCTTCCCTTTGGGGTTATCTTGGTTCTGTGGTATCATCTCTTACATTTTGTCAATAATATTACTGTGGCATTTTGATGTTAAGAGACACATGTATCTTGTGGTGAAAAAAGACAAATGAAAGCACCAGTCAACTAATAACATGCAAATGGCTTGCATGCAATCTGGTGGTAAGCAATGTGTGAAGTACCAATGAAACTACGACCCATGACACCCCCTATATAAGGTGTTCTATGTCTGCCATTCATAGCATTCCTACAAGCTGGAGAAGGACACAAGGCATAGAGCAGTAGGTAAGAGCACATTATGGGGGAAACAGTGTTTTAACTTGGGTCACTATTATTACTTTAACTTTAGCACTGACTTGTCTTTTAAATTCAGTAAGTGCTACTTGTTGGGGTAGTTTTATTTGACTAGTGCACCTAACAAGAACTCAATCATGGCGGTTATAACAAGCATGAAACAATAAGGACCTGTGTAAACAAATTAAGATTACCTCTAATGGAGACATTGATGATCTTTAAATTCATAAGTGCTTCCCTTTGGGGTTATCTTGGTTCTGTGGTATAATCTCTTACATTTTGTCAATAATATTACTGTGGCATTTTGATGTTAAGAGACACATGTATCTTGTGGTAAAAAAACAAATGAAAGCACCAGTCAACTAATAACATGCAAATGGCTTGCATGCAATCTGGTGGTAAGCAATGTGTGAAGTACCAATGAAACTACGACCCAGGACACCCCCTATATAAGGTGTTCTATGTCTGCCATTCATAGCATTCCTACAAGCTGGAGAAGGACACAAGGCATAGAGCAGTAGGTAAGAGCACATTATGGGGGAAACAGTGTTTTAACTTGTGTCACTATTATTACTTTAACTTTAGCACTGACTTGTCTTTTAAATTCAGTAAGTGCTACTTGTTGGAGTAGTTTTAATTGACTGGTGCACATACACTATTGATGGAAATAAACACTGATTAACTCATTATAGCATAGAAGAGTTAACTCATGCACACAAAAATAGCTCCACCTCGATGGAAGCAACAAACTCAGATGTGGTTGAAAGTTGGTGGGAGCAAGTAAACTCAGATTACCTCAAATGGAGGCAGTGATGATGTTTCAATTCATAAGTGCATCTCTTTGGGGTTGTCTTGGTTCTGTATATTCATCTACCATATTATCCTCTGTCACTAGTATTACTTTGACTTTAGCACTGACTTGTTCTTTAATTACAGTAAGTGCTACTTGTTGGGGTAGTTTTATTTGACCAGTGCACCTAACAAGAACTCAATCATGATGGTTGGAAACTCAATTTAACTATGATTGTTTTATGTCACTATTATTACTTTGACTTTAGCACTGACTTGTCCTTTAACTACAGTAAGTGCTACTTGTTGGGGTAGTTTTATTTGACTAGTGCACCTAACAAGAACTCAATCATGGCGGTTATAACAAGCATGAAACAAGAAGGATCTGTGTAAACAAATTACGATTACCTCTAATGGAGACATTGATGATCTTTAAATTCATAAGTGCTTCCCTTTGGGGTTATCTTGGTTCTGTGGTATCATCTCTTACATTTTGTCAATAATATTACTGTGGCATTTTGATGTTAAGAGACACATGTATCTTGTGGTGAAAAAAGACAAATGAAAGCACCAGTCAACTAATAACATGCAAATGGCTTGCATGCAATCTGGTGGTAAGCAATGTGTGAAGTACCAATGAAACTACGACCCATGACACCCCCTATATAAGGTGTTCTATGTCTGCCATTCATAGCATTCCTACAAGCTGGAGAAGGACACAAGGCATAGAGCAGTAGGTAAGAGCACATTATGGGGGAAACAGTGTTTTAACTTGGGTCACTATTATTACTTTAACTTTAGCACTGACTTGTCTTTTAAATTCAGTAAGTGCTACTTGTTGGGGTAGTTTTATTTGACTAGTGCACCTAACAAGAACTCAATCATGGCGGTTATAACAAGCATGAAACAATAAGGACCTGTGTAAACAAATTAAGATTACCTCTAATGGAGACATTGATGATCTTTAAATTCATAAGTGCTTCCCTTTGGGGTTATCTTGGTTCTGTGGTATAATCTCTTACATTTTGTCAATAATATTACTGTGGCATTTTGATGTTAAGAGACACATGTATCTTGTGGTAAAAAAACAAATGAAAGCACCAGTCAACTAATAACATGCAAATGGCTTGCATGCAATCTGGTGGTAAGCAATGTGTGAAGTACCAATGAAACTACGACCCAGGACACCCCCTATATAAGGTGTTCTATGTCTGCCATTCATAGCATTCCTACAAGCTGGAGAAGGACACAAGGCATAGAGCAGTAGGTAAGAGCACATTATGGGGGAAACAGTGTTTTAACTTGTGTCACTATTATTACTTTAACTTTAGCACTGACTTGTCTTTTAAATTCAGTAAGTGCTACTTGTTGGAGTAGTTTTAATTGACTGGTGCACATACACTATTGATGGAAATAAACACTGATTAACTCATTATAGCATAGAAGAGTTAACTCATGCACACAAAAATAGCTCCACCTTGATGGAAGCAACAAACTCAGATGTGGTTGAAAGTTGGTGGGAGCAAGTAAACTCAGATTACCTCAAATGGAGGCAGTGATGATGTTTCAATTCATAAGTGCATCTCTTTGGGGTTGTCTTGGTTCTGTATATTCATCTACCATATTATCCTCTGTCACTAGTATTACTTTGACTTTAGCACTGACTTGTTCTTTAAATACAGTAAGTGCTACTTGTTGGGGTAGTTTTATTTGACCAGTGCACCTAACAAGAACTCCATCATGATGGTTGGAAACTCAATTTAACTATGATTGTTTTATGTCACTATTATTACTTTGACTTTAGCACCGACTTGTCCTTTAACTACAGTAAGTGCTACTTGTTGGGGTAGTTTTATTTGACTAGTGCACCTCAACTCAATCATGGCGGTTATAACAAGCATGAAACAAGAAGGATCTGTGTAAACAAATTAAGATTACCTCTAATGGAGACATTGATGATCTTTAAATTCATAAGTGCTTCCCTTTGGGGTTATCTTGGTTCTGTGGTATCATCTCTTACATTTTGTCAATAATATTACTGTGTCATTTTGATGTTAAGAGACACATGTATCTTGTGGTAAAAAAAACAAATGAAAGCACCAGTCAACTAATAACATGCAAATGGCTTGCATGCAATCTGGTGGTAAGCAATGTGTGAAGTACCAATGAAACTACGACCCATGACACCCCCTATATAAGGTGTTCTATGTCTGCCATTCATAGCATTCCTACAAGCTGGAGAAGGACACATGGCATAGAGCAGTAGGTAAGAGCCCATTATTGGGGAAACAGTGTTTTAACTTGTGTCACTATTATTACTTTAACTTTAGCACTGACTTGTCTTTTAAATTCAGTAAGTGCTACTTGTTGGA